>NC_089582.1:127389085-127722431 GCF_019320115.1 Miscanthus floridulus | reverse complement strand
GATACCCCTGCGATTAGAAAGAAGAAGACCAAGGCGATCAGCAATAGAAACAAAAACAAGTCTAAAGGCGAACATACACCAAAAAAGGCAAACCGCCGAAGACGCACCAAGCTCTGGTGTTCTAGATGAACACGAAGAAGTTGGAAGAAATCCATGTCCCTCAGATGCTGTTTGAAGCGATCTGTTCAAACAAGAACAAATAAACACAAGACCATAAGGTGAGAAAAGCAAATCTCACAATACATACACCAACAGCCAAAGACCACCGCCGACGTCTCCAAGAACCCCAAGATAGCACTCTTCCCAACCTGAGAGAGAAGTGTCGGAGGAGCCTGCGTAGCAAAAAAAGAAAACAACAACAACAACTCAGGTCAGAGGGCCTATCAGAAATAGACAATAACAACAGGCCAAAAGATGAGTAAGATAAAAACACTGTATACTCACTCGGACCTGGCGCCATTGGCCCCGGATGCCTCGGAGCAAACCTGACACTGGCAGCGGCCGCTTGCTCCTCTGGGGTGAGGAGTCCAGCCATGACATCACCTACAAAGCAACAAGTACACGGTATTAGCACTTGGTAGAATACATAAACAAATAAACCGAGCGAAGATAGTAAACACAAAAATGTGCGCCAAACAAACTTACTCATAAAAAGCCTAGGCTGGGCCACCTGCCGAGCCCCCTGGGCAAAAGTCTCCGCCATATCATGCGGCGAAGGCCCAAAGGGCCAGCTGTCCTTAGCCAGCGGCCTGGCGGGCGGAGGGCTCGAAGAAGACTAAGCCGCCGGGGCCTGCTCAGCAAGCACGGCCTCCGGCTACCCGACGTCGGCCGCTGGCGCGGTAGAAGGTGCAACAACAGTGAGAGATGAAGGACCGTGCTGCAAGGTGACCTCCGTGCCCTCTTCAGAACTTGAATACAGCCCGCCAAAAATGTCAGGCATAGGATCGGCGGCGCTAGCCTCCGGCTGTTCGGCGACACTCGCAGCACCGTGCAAGGAGCGCGCCGGAGCAGCGCTGGCCTTCGGACGCCCAGCACCGCTCACAGCGCCACTCACAGGGTGCATCGGAGCTCCAGGAGAGCCACGATCCTCGCCGCTCGTGACCCGCACGTCCACTGACAGGACGGAGGAGCTCTAAACATCTTCACTGCCGACGGAGGCAATGCCAGCACTACCGGCCAAAGACACGGCCGCCGCGATCACCAGAGCACCGGTCTTCTTCTTCTTTTTCATAGGCGCCCGAGCTACAGAGGCACCCTTCCTCTTCTTGGACTCAGCCTCCGTCGTAACATTCTTCGTGAAGGACTTCTTCTTCTTGTCAATCGAAGCCAGGACCTCGGCGGGAACCTTGTGCTCCCAGTAGACGATCCTGAGCTCCTCAAAAACTCGATTTTGCCGCGGCATGGTGCCTGCCATGGCTCTCCGAGACATGTACTCATGCTCAGAAATTTTGCCAACCAACCCGACGGTGGCCTCCTCAACGTCGGCAACGAAGCTGTCCTCCATCACCCCCTCCCCTAAAGACTGGCCAAAGCGGGGGAAAGGAATCCCGGCCTCCGACCCAAAAACGGGAACCTTCACCTTTTCTAGCCGAAAGGCTGGGTTGTCTCTGCCCAGGGGCCAGTAGTTGGAGGCCATAATCTCCTCCACCAGGTCGCGGCCCCCGGAGTAGCGACACGCAGCCGCAAAAGCCCGGTCGCAAGCCTTCCTCGCCGGAGACATCTCCTCCGGTGGATCCACGCGCGTATGCAGCGCCATCTCCTCCATTCTTGAAGTTAATGGATACTCCAAGACCTCTGCACCATCCTCGGTAGTGCCGCGAACCCTGTAGGTCTTCACGTAGAACCACTGCTCAAGCCAGCCGTGGTCCCACTTGCCCTTCTGGCAAAAAGAAATCTCCAGGCGGTCTACGCCTTGGTTCCTCTTTGACATAAAGGTGCAACTACCATACTGGTAGGTCACCTCCACCTCCGTGCCCTCCCATACCTCCTTCTTCTTCGACTGCTTCTGTAGCTCGTAGTACGTGCAGAAGGTGTCCACATCCGGCTCGGCACCATAAGAAACACACGCCCAGCAAAATTTGCTGAGCGTAAGGAAGGTCGTAGGGGTCAGATGGTGAACTTAGATGTTGAACGTCTCCAACACCCAGCGGAGGAAGGGGACGTAAGGAAGGCAGAGGCCGCAGGTGAAAAAGTCCCAAAACACCACCGCATATCCCTCCTCCGGCTCCGGAACGGTCTGGCCGGGCGGAGGGATTTTTACCCTCGAAGAAGGAAAATAGGATTCCTTCAACATCTCCACGACCGCCTCTTCAGTAATGGAGGAGGGGCCAAAATCCCATGACTTTATCGCCATGTCTCTAGAATCTGCAGCGATCAGGTCTCCGATGGACGCGGAGACACTCCCCAAATCCTCCTCCACTAGCTTTTCAAATTCCAACGTGGAAGCGGAGGCAAGCATGCACTCCTCAAAGCGGGCACTCCAGCCGGCGGCCCTAACGCTGAGAAGGTGGCGATAGGGTCCGAAGAAGGCGGGCCGGCGAGTATGGGCGGAGGCGGAAAAGAAAGCCACCGCGGCGGCAGCCTAGGCGAAAGACGCAAGCGGAAAGATGGAACGCGCGAAGGCAGCTCAGGCAAAAAGCGAAGAGAGCAGAGAGCGATTTCTCAGAGGCAAGGAAAGTGAATGAGAAGTGCGGGGGGACCCCGCCACCGACCCCACCCTTATATAGGCCACGGGCGGGCGGTTCGGCTCCCACCATACAACGGTCATCTTCGGAGAATTCGCCTGCCGCCCAATGGTCATCTCCGGAGAAGTTGCAAGGTATACAACGGAAAGCAATACGGCGTAAACGGCCACAGCGTAGGACAACGGCTAGTTTTGCAGCCTAACGGCTACTATGACAAGACCAGCAGCCACGCCAGAGCGGGCCAGGGGGGAAACTACGGGGATTGGTCATAGACGTGACTACTCGTAGTCTCCGCCCCTGCGGACGTCCTTGCTTAGGGCGTTTTGAGCTCACGACACGCTCGGGCGGACCGTGGTCTCAAAAGGGGGAACTGTTGTAACACGGTTTCCGGGAGTGGCGGAGACCTACGTGGCCAGCAGTTCGCAAAGACGTCTCCGGCCAACTACCCAAGCAAAGGCCCAGCTACCACGCCTCCAGACCCAGAAAGATGACGGTTTCTCAGACTGCTTGCAGGACGCTGCCGGTGGCCCTAGCGCAGCCTCCGCCCGGTTTATTCGTAGGCGTCTCCGGGCGGAGGGGGCGGAGGCCGCCCCGCTGCAAGGCTAATCAAGTGCCAGCTTTACCTACGTGTGTGTACAGGTAACCAGAGGAAGGCGCTCGTGGACAGCACGGGCGCGCCGGTTCGGCCTCCGCTCGTAGGGGCAGAGACCCAAGCTGGAGGACGGCAGTACTGGGCATCGGGGGTCTGCGGCCTCGGCGTCCCAGGGGCGGAGACCGTCGGCGGAGGCCTAAAGGCCCTTCGCCGAATCCTGAGGCCTGATGGGGCGGAGACCAATGGCGGAGGTCCAGAGGCCCATCGTCGAATCCTGAGGCCTGATGGGCCGGCTGATCGCGCAGGCCCAATACCTGATGGCGGCATCACAATATTACCCCCGAGAGGAAAGGCGGGTAGTGGAATATTCCGAGAATGTACTGTAGCAGTTGAAGGGTACTATTGTAAACTCTGTAAAAGTGGTAGTTGAGCCCTATAAATAGGGTACACTTGTAACAGTACGGCAGGTTGATGAAGGTATTAATGAAACCCTAGTTTCACGTGCCATTTCCTTACACGCCCACTTGTCGTGCCTGTTTTCCCGAGCCTCCACCTGAGGGCAGCGCTTAGCGGGCGGAGGCCTCTACCTCCTCCACACTGTCTGAGACCGCAAGTCTCAACGACTTAAGTAGAATAAAATATATTGACTCAAAATTATTTAGGTACGTTTTTTAGTAGGGAGGGATAATGTCGAGTCCAATAAAAATATAATAATGTAAATAAAAAATTATAGCTTTAAAAACTAAATAACACATACATGTCAAGACTTTAGATTGAGAGTCTGACTCTTGTCTTAACATGGTTCGTTTTCTATGTTGATAACGATTTGCTTTCCTGTCGGTTTTTGGATCTGGTAGTGTAGAATTCACGTTGGAGATAAGAGTTCGACCATTGGACAGTGTATGAAATACAAATGCATTGATGCTCATTTCGTGTGCTATAGATAAATCTCTTGCGAGAGGACGAGATCACTCTCTTTTATACATCATATAAAATTCTAAGTTCTTATATACAGACAACTAGCATGTATGTTGTTTATATAACACTTAATAAACTCTTTTTTTGCATCACTTTACTCAGGATGTGCTAATTGCATCGATCGAGCATAATAAAAGCGTCCGGTGGGAGATGCGTGCTGTCTGCACGAGCGCTTGTCATGTCGAGCTTTTTGCCCGGAAGATTGAGGCAATCAGCGTTCGTAAGTGTGTAAGGATTGACATGGCTGGATTTGGAAAAGACAAGAAAATTGAATTAAATTGGCAAAATGAAATAGAAAACAAAGTTATCCTGTTATTATTCCCTCCGCTACAAACTACATGTCGTTTTAGTTTTTTAAGACATAGTGTATATCTATATATATATAGCCTATAATTTGGGATGAAGAATATACTAAAATAACAAATCTAATGTTTCCAATGGCAAAGTGAGGAAGCCAAACGTTTGATCTAGCAAAATTGGCAAATAGCTGTCATGTGAAGTGAAACAAAAGAAGCTTTTTCTTACCCCCATTTCTCATATCTTTTTGCAAAGCCGTTCTACTCCTTTTGTTGTTTCCTTTTAATTGCCAGCTTCGGTGAGGAAGACGACTGTCGTTGACTGCACAAAACGACATCAAACCATGGCTTTCCTTCTGGTCAGACTACAGCTTGGCCCGACAAGAAATTCACACTAGATTCGCAGGGTATATATCATGCGTCTATCTAGAAAGAAGAAATAAAAAAAAGTTTAGCTGCACAAGTGCCTGATTACCTTAACGCCTACGTACGCCGCTTACGTCGCGGATCTTACACCTCTGTTTCATCACTCGGCGGCCGGCAAAAATATTCTCTGCATTTAACCTACGGTTACTAGCTCATTTCCAGCTCCATTTCGTGGACAAGAAGATGCTGTCTTTTGGGCTTTGGCGTGTGTTTGTGAATTACATGCGTAGAAAACAAAAGGACGTTCAGCTTTGGACACGGCAAATAAAGACGCCGAGGTGGTCGTGCATCTTTCTATAAAGGGAAAGGGAAGTTCACAAAGCGAGCATCTGCATCTGTGTGTGTATGTACAGGAGGATCCTTCTGCATCATGCCCATGGCCAGATGCGCAAGTCCACTTGTTATCACCAGCAAGAAAATTAGTTGCAGCGCGAGCGCTACTTCCGTTACCACGTACCAGTGCAGCGGCTCAGCTCAATCATTTCAGGGCTATTGCGTTTTTGCCCCTACTTTAACGTTCAGTAGAGATTTTATCTCTGTTTTTGTCATCGTTGTGATTTTATCTCTATTTTTTTTAAACGAAGCTTAAGTTTATCCCTATTCCGTGAACAACAGTTAATGGTGTCAAATGGGCTCAGTAAGGACAAGTTTGCCCATGCGAAATTGCCCCTACTTATCTGAATACATTGTGATTTTACCCATGTTTTTTTTTAAATTGACAGCATCATTGCACAACTTGTTACATATGATTCCACACTGCATGCAAATATAGATATATAATATCACATCAAGTGAAAGTGTAGCAAAAATATCCATACAGCACCAAGCCTCATCCAACATACAAGTCCAACAAAAACGGTGGCTAACAGTGAGATATTACATGTTCAGTGTCATACATCACATTCATGCATCTATTCCTAACAATGCAACCAATCACCCTCCTCTTCCTCTTCCTTCTGTTCCAGCCCCTTCTGTTCTTTCTGTTCCTTCTGTTTCAGCCCACATGTAGTGCTCAGCTATGAAATTAACTAGCTGCAGCAGGTCAAAGCTATGCATGTCAACAACTTGAGTAGGCAAGGTTCTACCCTGTCGCCATGATTTTGGTCCCCCATCATGCACATGGCACGCTGCACCTTGGCCAGGTCACCACCGGGCACCACGCTGGGAGGCTGGTAGTTGATGCCGCACTTGAAGCCAGTCGGGCACCAGTCCACGAACTGGATGGTGCGCTTGGTCTTGATGGTGGCCACACAGCAGCGTTCACATCCTTGGGGACAACATCACCACGGTACATTAGGCAGCAGGCCATGTACTTGCCATGGCGGGGTCGCACTTGGCCATCATGGAGGATGATTCGAAGGCGCTGTTGGTGATTTCAGCCACGGACAACTGCTCGTGGTAGGCCTTCTCCGCAGAGATCATTGGAGCGTAGGAAGAAAGCATGAAGTGGATCCTTGGGGTAGGGAACTAAGGCCAGATCCCGTTCCTCCACCAACAGCGAAGTTGTTGGCTGCATCCTCCTTGCCACTGACGAGCTGCTCTGGGTGGAAGAGCTGGCGGTAGGTGCCAGTCCTCACCTCATCGATGACAGTGGGCTCAAGGTCAACAAACACAGCACGGGGGACGTGCTTCCCAGCGCCAGTCTCACTGGAGAAGGTGTTGAAAGCATCATCACCTCCCCAATGGTCTTGTCACCGGGCATCTGACCATCAGCCTGAATAGAATACAAACATAGCATCCTTATTTATGCAAATTACAAAAGGAGTCCATATGATTCAAATGCAGTCAGTGTAAAATTGCATGCCACCTACACTAGTACACCACGCAGATGCACGATCTTAAGGTAAACTCGTGCCTGAATGACCATATTACAAACCATGATTAAACCTCAGATTGCAAACATTTCAAATACATGTAATTTGGCCTACAAATCACATCACCGAATACACAGTTAGCTAAATCGCTCTACAGACAGAAACTCATTCTTCCTACAGATTGATACTAATTTTCCTATAGACCAAATCATAGGAGCTCCAAATCTTTCCTAATCTCTTCACCAACATCGCATAAATCCATCTCGCCGGGGTCACTGATCCTGTCCTCGCTAACTACACCACGATGCCTGCTCGCTTCTGTTCCTGGCCGCCACGACCGCGCTGGGCACTGGCCGCCCGATGCTGGGGCACCTAACCGCCCAATGAACAGGGCCTGGCCGCTCGGGGCCGCGCTCGTCCCTCGTCGCTGCCCAGCCGCACCCCACGCTCCGCCACTGGGCCCTGGCCGCCCAACGCCCGGGCGCCTGCCCGCCCGATGAACGGGGCCTGGCCGCTCGGGGCCATGTCCGTGCCCTCGTCGCGCGGCGCAAGGAGCCACCCAGCCGCACCCCACGCTCACGCCGCCCACGCCCTTGCCGCCCGACACCTGGGCGCCTGCCTACCCGATGAACATGGCCTGGCCGCTCGGGGCCACGCCCGTGCCCTTGTCGCGCAACGCAAGGAGCCGCCCAGCCGCACCCCATGCCCACGCCGCTGCTAGGGTTTCAGAGGATTGACGTGAGGAGAATGAGAGAGATAGAGAGGATAGGGGATTGGGGAGGGTACGAGTGGATAAGGAGTATTGTTGTCCTTTGGTCTTATTGTGAAGGGTTTTGTAGTTTTTTAATTTTTTTATTCGAGATACAACTAACAGAGTTAAAAGTGTGGGTAAACTGAGCCTTAGTAGTTACAAGGCAGGGGTAAAATCACAACGATGACAAAAGCGAGGGTAAAATCACAATTGGACATCAAAGTAGGGGCAAGAACATAATATTCCCTTTCGAATATGACGACCACCACACTACGTAATCAACTACACAAGCACTCCAACCAATAGTAAAAATTCCTTCAAGTGAATAATTCAGTGTTCAAAATTAACATATAAGAATGAATTGTTCAAACTAGATAATTAAATAAAATGTTGCAAGATGTAAAGATTGAAAAATCAATGTACGTTCAAAAGGATACAGATGCATGGGTGGTCTGATCCTCGGGGCCTTTTTATTCTACCACAATGGTTCCAACTAGATGAATTATTCTTTTTTCTATTTTACATCTCTTTTTTCCCTAGATTCCACCAAAACAAAGTCATTTGCTTCAGACGACTCTTCTTGAATGCAATCTAGCAAAATCGGATATTTGGATGACTCTCGGTCGACGTCGGTGTCAATACTTTCATTCACTTCTATGACTTACCACCATATGTATTTTTTTAATCTAAAGCATGTCTACGTATTATACTGTGTGACTGGTTCCTTACATTAGCCTTGGTCTGAATTAGACCTTACGCAGTACAGCCAAATCCAACATACACATAGGTAACGTCTTGGTGTTTGGGTGTCATGCATAGACATGATATGTTTAGTAAGATTGTGTTTGGTTGCTTATTATAGTACTAGACAAGGGCTATAGAACTAGGAAACAAATCCTAGTAGGAAAAGGAAACCAACTTTTAATCCTAGCCTCCCCTAGACTATATAAGAAAGAAGAAGTTCCTAGACAAAGTCATCCAAATATACATCCCATAGAGCCTCATTAGATGAAAACACTTCAGCACATCTCATCACACAAACCGCAAATGATGAATAAGCAATAAAACTATAAACACAGGAGGTAAGCTATTACCATACCACCTCACAAGGACTCGAACCTATCTAAACTTTGTTTCACATGTGCTACCACCTAGTTTCTCCTAACACACAATGCCCAATTTATATTGCCAATGACAAAAACATCAACTATCACATACCTATACTCAAGATTCAAGATTATGTTTATTTCAACCACTTGAACTTCAATATGTTCATATGATACTTATTCAAATTATTCTTCATAATTGTAGCAACCATGTTTTTCTCTTCATCATTCTTGAGGAAAACCCACCTTAGGCATGTGATTTGAACTATTTCACACATGTTCAACTTTGTAGCTTCAAGCCAATCATATCATTGATTCAACAGTGATTGATGTTCACCATATATAACTACTCGCAGCTTGAAAGGCACCTCAGTATTAAGCCAATGCTTGCTTCTTCTTCTTCTTCTTCTTTATCACATGAGTACTTTTAAAACTAGGCTTCCTTATGTCACTCATATTATTTGTAGAATAATGTGTGCAGTGGCATGGCCGATGAGCACTAGCATCATGTTTTCATTGTTGGAGCCGGTGTTACTGATCATGTTATGTAAACGAAGGTACTAACTTTATAAGAAAACCCAAAATTTTAAATAAAAATAAATGATTATGATAAAAAGATATTATAATGTGCTCAAATGTGCTATTTGCATGGATCATTTGGTAGAAAAGGAAATTTTCAGTAAGCACAACCACAAAGCAAAATAGCCTTGAGGGCCAAAAACCCTTAAGAAAACCATGAAAACCATCAGGAGAATTAGAGTTGGTGGGCAACCCTCAAGGAAGGATGGCCAATAGAGAGCAAGGGAAATTTAGTTAGCTTGGTGGTTGTTGGTATTTATTAACGCACACAGATAAATCCACAAGCGCACGGATACCACTGTAGCTTTCACCCAGAATTATTCCAAGTCTCGTATCCACAGGGAAACATGCGAGACTAACTATGATCTAACTTAACTAAGGGTAGCAACAAGGTTAGGATAAATAGGAGCGTAGAGAGGATAACTAAGGTTCTCTTATTTTGATTTCGGTAAGCTATGTCTTCTATTATTTAACTGGGGACATTACTAGGGAAAGACACCAGCAGAGGATGCTTTCCTTCATAACCGGGTCCTACTTGTCCTACAGACAGGAGGTGGACTACAAAGGATTCAATGAGGCCATAAGAGTCACCCTGGTGAGCTACCATCGATCCGGAATGTAGGGTGCATCTACGATAAACCTAAGTCTAAGAATCATGCTTACAATTACGATTAATACTTTACTCCCTCTAGAATAGGAATAAAGCACTCAAAAGAGTCGTGAACCTAAAGAACAATATAGATAAGATACTTACTTGAATTAGAAGTTGATTACCAGAGAAATCTCAAAGGCAAGCTCAAGTAGAACTTAGATCCTTCAAGGTACAAGCCGTAGAGAGAGCACCGACAGGCCAGCACCTCCTCCAAACTCTTCCCTCACCCTCTATCTCACTATTTATATTCATAAGACTATATCCTATGGAGGACTAATCTTCTCTTGATAGCTGGGTCTGATCCTAAAGATATGAATTAGGGTTTCAAGGATGGCTCTCCTGAGGGGGTACATGGTTGTATATATAGGGGGTTGCATCAATTCTGGACCCTCAGATCAAACCAACTTGAAAGAACGGCATAGGTGCAATCTAGGTGGCGGTGGAGAACCGACATTTGAAGTAGAGGCTGACCGATGGGCCCCATAGGCCGGCCTACAGGTGGGGTTGGTTGGCCTGTCTCAGTGATAGGTGGGCCCCATCTTTAGTGGTTCACCCTCTGGAGTCTTCTAGAGTCTTCCCATGTCTGTTTTGCTATGAATAAACGTGATTTGTTTTGATGAATAGGTCATCCTTGATGATTTTCTGATTAAACCATGCTGAAAACATAGATTCACCAAAACTCGTGGAATTTTTTAGTTTAAATCCCTAAACCTATGTTTGGTGATCGAATTAAGTATATATGTAGGTTATATTGATGGTTTATAATTGATGTTAATAACCATCAACAAGCTCTCCCAAGCTTACCCTTTGCTCGTCCTTGAGCAAAGCTAAACTCAGCAATGGATCAGGAGTTGCTACAATGTTTTCACACTTCAAAAGTACACATGCGTTCAATTAAGAATTCTCCTCTGAATTAGAATAAACCGATCTGACTTTCAAACTTACCCATATTATGTTCAACCATGGGGCCTCTTAGCCTTCACTTGGGTCTTGAGCAATTGAAACACAGAACGATCGAGTCAAGTACTATGTCTCAAGTTCTTTGTTCCACCATTGTTCTAGAGTTTTTGTAAGTTTTCAAAATAAAACTCAGAGATTCCATTGTGTGACACTCTTAAGTCTCTCAATATATGTGGTATTTGTGGATCCTCACCAAGGCAATAAAGATGTTATGCCTTTTTCTCTTCCTACCACTAAGGCTTATGTGGAGTTCATAGGTAGGGAGAAAGCTAGAGCATACTTGCAATACATATATTGTAAAGTCAAACAACAGATCCAAAGAGAGTTGAGTCATACAATCAAATCAAAATGTGCATGTGTGTGGATATATGGTGGATATATATAGTGGTTAACCTAATTCTACTATGCTCCTTGAAAACATATCTCTCTTTTGAAACTTGGAAATAACTGGTAGAGAACAGGGGCTATCTTATTCATCTCTCTTTTTTCAGACGGGTATCTAAGTACCCATTGTTTTAGATATCTCGGACACTTGTCCATTTTTTCTCAATTCTTTTTTTCTTTTTTCTCTTCATTTTTTATGAATAACTTTTGCATAGCCCATGTCTCTTTTCTGCAATAAAACTTTGAGAGGTAGCAACAAAAACTCGGAGCATTTATTTGGTGGATGGAAAACCTATCAAGCATATTTTTGTGTTTTACTCCCAATGTAAGAGTAGAACATTTTTGAGTGGATCTAAATGGAAAGCATGTTCTTGCGCCTACCTCTAGTGTAAGAGTAGTGCATATGTGGGTGGTGCATACGTGATGTTGATTTTAAGAGCATGAAAAATCTCTCATAAGGGTCAACAAAGCTTGATAAAACTCAATGCAATTACAAGCAGCATATATATGGAAGTTTTTCTAGCCTAAATAACATGTATGGCTCTAGTGGGAATTCAAGCTTTGTCATACAAAAACTCATCATGTATCATTTTTGTGTTTTTTTAAAAAGTAAATCTCTAGAACTTTAGTGTCACTTAGAACAAGATAAACAACAGCTCAGACCTTCTCATATCATATCCATCAATTACCTAGACTTAGATCAAGTATATGCCACCCATGAGTTTCAAGTTCAGAGTAAATCCTTATATCAAGACAATCTTATCCAAAACTCAGGAGAATTCAAGGCTAAAAACTAGGTACTTGAAAGGAATTGAGAGCAACTATTCATCATTTCTATTTAAGAGATTATTCTAAGTCATCTTTATTTTATTCAGCTCTTAAAAATAAATTAAAGCAAACTAGACACACCTTTTTATTTTATTTTCAATTTTACTAGATCACACATTATAATTAAAGCAAAGATAAATTCTTATTTTGCTTTTTCATTTGTCATTTTTAACTAATTAAAAGAAACTAAAACTAAAATAAAAGGGGAAAGGATACTTAACTGGATACACGGGAGTGCTTCTCCCCCAAGCTAGCTCTTTCGGTGAGGGTTTGGTGTTGTAAGTTCTTCGAACCAGACTTCTCCTTGTGAAGTTCATTGATTGAGTTCCTTGGTTTACTCTAAAGATGAGGATTCTTGTGATGACGCATCTAATGGTGATGTCACATTCTTCCACCAAACCCGTCTTGGGTTTTGAATTTGAATTTTTGATTTGACAGGTTTAGAACTTTCACTTGTAGAAATTGGAGAATCGATTTTCCCCACACTTTGCTTGAAGTATGTCTGCTCATAAGATAAGGTAGAAATCAAGTGCATGAGCTCTGTTGGTAAGAAAACACCAATAGAACAAAAAATTTATTCATTCTTCTCTATCCTTAGGCACATTGAACAAGATGAAGTTGATGTTATGTGCTTTGTTCAAGTATAACATGAGTGATAAGATTAAATTGCTTAACCTATGAAAGGCTTGTCTATCTATATAATGTATCAATCATTACATAATTATGACAATCATCTTCCAAAGATAGGATGTGCTTTTTTAGTTTGTTTGGTTAAGGCTATGAGATCAAGAAAATGGTGCTAGAAATAAGCTTAAAGAACATGTTGAGTTAGTTAGGTTGGATCAAGTAATGGAGTTGTAACCCAAACATGTTTGTTTCTTATTTATGTGCCTACCTGAATCAAGGAAAACTCTCTTCTCTCTTTTTTATATAATGACTATTTACCTTAGGATGTTACCTTTGTTATTGGAGCATGATGACACCATATGATGATGGGTAAATGACTCGTGATGGTCCTTCTCTTTTTGATTGGAGTTTTCCTTATTCAGCTAGCCTCACAGCTTGAACTGTTCATGATCTTCTTGTTTCCAAGATTATACCCTTTCTTTCTCATCTTTTTATCATGCCATCTTTTTGCTCTTTGACCTTTGACATTTTGTTGGATCTTCCGCTCTACTCATTGTTTCATGCCTGCAAGGGATTAGTGGAAAACACATACACAAGGGAATATAACAAATTTGAAAGTTCTTCCATCCATGATGAATGAGCTATCTTCTTTGTGCAATGTTATTGGAGTTCGTCATGTGCCTTGCTTCATCTTCAATTTGAATTCATCTCGTGACTTACCCAAATTGAACTGAGAGTTTCTGCAGGGGTTAGTCCAACAAAATATCTAGTATCTACTAAAACATACTTTTGGCTCAAAAATCAACCTAGACACCACATATAGTTTGATTTTGGAAGACATTTTAACCTAAGCGCCATGCTTAATTTAAAAACCTTTGAAAGTAAAATTAGCATACCTTTTGGTTCAAGAATCAAACTAGACACCGTGTCTAATTTAATTTAGGAAAACAGTTTAAACTAAGCACCATGCCTAATTTAAAAGGTGTATGAAAATACTTCAAAACATAGGCATACTATAGTAAACAAAGGTAGCATGAAAGCATTATAGAGATTTACTCAAATAGAGATAAAAGAGCATGATTGTTATTTAGCAAATTGAGCATGGCTTAAAGGTAGAGACAACCAAAATAATTTAGCAACATGGCATAAGATTTTTCAGAGGAGCCCATCCCCCATACTTGAATTTTGCAAATGCAAAATCAAGTTTGGATGGATGTGATTAAATGTTGCATGATAATTGGTTGGACATACCTTATGTCATCATCCTTCATTCTTTTTGCTTCAAACCTAGAATGGTTAGTAAAAAAATACCTAAAGGAATATTTTCACAATAATATTGCTATGCTCATTTCACAAGGACATTACAACAAAAGGTGAAAGCTCGTGTTGTCTTCTGAAAGTGTTTGTTTTAGGACTGAAGCTCATCCTTAGGAAACCTTCGAATCACACTTCTAATTGGTGAAGTGGTTTCCCCTCCAACACCAACCTTTGGGTGCCTATCTCAAGATTCATGCCAACAATATTTGCAATATTTATGATAAACATATACATCGACAACCACCCTTTCAAAGTCTTTATGAACAGGGAGTATGAGGGGGTTGAAGATCTCGTGCGTGGCAATGGAGAGACCAATTGGTTCAGGAGATTTCTCATGCGAGCATAGATTTGATGAGGTGTTCATGAAATAACTTCCATGCTCGTCTATGTAATCTTCCTTTTCAAGCTCCAGGGTTGACTCTTCATGAATGTCCGTAGGCAAAAATATTATCTCCATCATTTGATGCCTATGACATTTATTGGACTCTTTATTGTCCAAGATTTTCCATGAATTGGTAACTCTCGGGTTGATCTTGTCTAAGACCTTGTCCATCCATTCAATGGCAACGACACATAAGTTCTTAATATCCTCCAGCCATTGTCGTTGCTCTTCTTGGTCATCCTCATAGTCTTCATGATTCCTATGCTTAGGTTGTCTTAGTGGATTTCTAGGATCATCACGAGACTTAGGAGAAAGAGCATAAGGGGATTTATCAAGGTCAAGGATGGGTTTAGAGATGGATTCAGAACTTATATCGGTTGTGAGCATAGGAAGGGAGAAGATAGGATTGGTTTCTAAATGACTCAACTCTCCTTCTATGGCATCACTTAACATGCCACCCTTAAGTTCTTTCCAATGTCATATACGAGAATAAGGATGCTTTCTAAGAGATCTCTTCTTGAGAGGATTTTAATTATATTCGCTCGAAGGTCTCTTGTGGAACTAGAAGTTTAAGCTTTTCTCAAAATCAGCATAAAAAAGATCATCCTCACAAGAAATTTTAAAAGGTTGAATTTCTTCTTCCCTTGGAGGTTTTTGGGTATTGATAGTTCGGGATTGACAGCTAAATCTTGGGATTGGAGTGGTTCTAATTCAGCTATCAAAACTTCTTCCTGATAGGGAGATGATTCCTTCTCTTCCTCGGGGAGTTCAGTATGAATGCTAGTGTAGGGAGTCTTTCCACTAATTCTATCAAGCATAGATCTTGCTTCACTAACAGATAAATGAAGGAAAGCTCCTCTAGAGGCTTGATCAAGGGATTGCATGGAATCCTTGCTAAGACCCATATAAAAATGTTGAAAAAATACTAGGTTTTGAATGGCAAGGTCCGGGCCAGTGATGATAAGGTCATTAAAACAATCCCATGATGTGGCAAGAGATTCTTCTTCTAGTTGTCTAAAATTTAGAACCACTTTTTGAAGGCTAACTGCTTTAGAGATGGGAAAGAAACGTAAATAAAATTTAGATCATAATGTTTCCCAATCTCCTTGCATACTTCCTACGGTTCAATTGTACTATTATTTAGCTCTATAACACCCTTGGTGTTACCGCTTAAACAACTTGCTAAACTATGTCATGAGCATCATGTTTTTGTGATAATGCATGCGATAAAGTGTGTAGACCAATTTTCGTAACTCAAAATGATCAATAAAAATGCTAAACGAAAGTTGTTTCGATAGTTCATGCATATCAAGTAGGGTTTGAAACTATTTTTTATTGAACAAAAATACTATAGAACATGTATGTGACACTTCAATAAAGTTTGAAGTGCAAACTTTATAGATGACAACAAAATACTTGCTGTAGAAAAATCATGTTACGAGCTAGTATTTCTAATAGTCTAGAAACAGAACTTGAAAACAAATCCAGCTCAAAAACTTAGAAAATTTCAAGTCTGCCAACAGCTAGACATTTCTATGTTCAACAATTTATGGTGAGAGATTGGGTTAAAGGGTGGTGTAGTGTTATAGCTTGATTTGGTAGTCTCATATGCCATCTTGAGCATGGTGAAGCTGGTTTGGCTCCTAGAGCAACCATTTGGTCGCGTTGAACGCTTTAAAATTCATGCGCGTCACATGTCTCAGGCTAGTTGGCCGTGTGGCCATGATCACCACGCTCAGGCATTTGGTGTCACCGTGTTGGTCGCACGTGTGCATGCTGCTATGCGTGGTTGGTCGTGGCTGCCTCTGGCATGGCTATGGTTCGACTGCTACTGGCCCTATCGCACCATGACGAAGCCACTGCCGGCGCTATCACCTCATTGTCGCATTCGCCACTGCTGCCTCACCATGCTGCCGACCTGCCTCACGCCGCGACGCCGCCACTACCGTCGCATCATCATCATGTCCATGCCTGTCTGCTGCATCTCTACGCTGTTGCCGGCCCTATGCATGTCGTCTCTACCGCGTGCACGTGGTCGGGCTCGCCTTCACCTTGTCATTAATGACACCATGGCCGCGTAGGCCACAACAGTCGGGCGCACGCGCGCCTGTCGGCTAACACCGGCACATGGGTCTCCCAATCTCGTTGCTCATGTCCCGCTAAGGTGAGGATGAGCCATGCCCACCTGTCGCGCCCCATCTCTCTCTTTCTCTCTTTCTTCCTCTGCTTTCCACCGCCGTCGAGTCATGGTCACAGCAAGTCAGAGAGCGAGCACCTCTGATCAATTTCTCATGCCTGCGTCTCCGCCTTTAAGTCCTCTTGTCGACCTCCCCCACCCTGCCTTGATTATGGCCAGATCAAACTCCAATTTTGGAGCTTTGCTCCCACCGCCGCGCCATTAAGGCGTAGCCTGCCTCATCGTGGCCAGCTCCAACCTCGCCATATCGCGTCGAATTGACCACACCACTAGCCTCGCCTAGAACCTCTCTTTGTCATGCACATGCTAGTCGCAGCCCTAGTGCCGCCTCCACGCCATTGACATGGCCGTGTCGCTGCGGTTCGTCATCGAGCTCGCCGCGCGCACGTGGCCAGACTTGCTCGGGGCATCTCTGACTAGGACACCACCATGGGTAGGATTGTGGTGCATCACTGATGCTTACCCATCACCTCTATTATCTCTTGTATACTATTGCACTCCAGAATGTGGTTGCCACTGCTGTAGGTCACCGCCGTCGGGGAGAGCCCGCTCTGCTTCACCCCCGTTCGTGCAACCACAGCCTATCATCGCGCGTCGGCCCATAGGTGAGCATCGGTCCCCTAGCTAGGTCTGCAAGGGTCTCGGGTGGCCGGCGTACCACCTAGTGCCACCTCCCGCTGCGCTGGTGAGCATGGGGCATCTCGGGGACCTCTTCGGTGCGAAGGTGAAAAGATACAAGGGCTGTGTTATAAAGTTGTTGTCTATAGAAATAGTATGTTTATAGTTCGCGCTATTGTCTGATAACGTGAGGGTGTTTTTGCAAGAGTGACAGCACGCGCGGGAGCTCCTCGCCGTAGGCCGCCTCTGCACTTGGGCCGTGCCCCGCGTGGGCCGCGTTGGGCCAAAATCGGTTTATATTTTTTTGCGGAAAATAGAAATAGCTTTTCATTTTAATTTTGAGCTGAACTTTAGTAATTAATATAAAATAATGTAGATATCCAAAAATTATGAAACAAATTTTGTTAGGTTTCTAAAATTGTGCTCTATTTGTTAGTGTACTTAGTTCATATATGTGCTTATTGATACTAGGAGCTATTAAATCATTTGAGAGTGCTCAATATTATTAAGTTAATTATTGAAGGAATTTTTGTGGTAGATTGGTGATAGCAAAAACCCTGAAATTTTTATAGTAGCTTCATTGAACTATATGTGCTCACTGTAATGTTTGTAGCCTCAAAATAGACTATTTAATATGGTAGCTAAATACCCATTAAGGCTAAATGAATAATGGCATTATATTGGATTTCTCTGTCCGTGTCGGTTATGGACCGTCCGTTGCTGTGGATTATAGTCAGATCACAAACTTATTATCCTGAGCACATACTTGCTTATGGGAGTGGGAAGGCTTATTGCTCTCTTGTCATGGGTTCTGGCTCTTTCTGGACCGAGTAATTGGAGGCGGGGATGGTGGAGGTCTAAGCACCACACTAAGTCCAAGACTTAGGAGTGGGGGTTTCGAGTCCAAGTTTGGACGGGGACCTGGAGCCCTTGATAGGAGAGTGGTAGGTTGGTCTTGCTTGTGCCTGGGTATAGGTGAGGCATATGTTTTGGGGTACCTAGCTAGGATACATTGGTTTACGAATCGTCGTGTGATACGGTATGACTTGTCTATGATCTTGCACCGTAGTAATAACTGGAAGATGAAAGATGGTAAAATGGATTTGATTTCTCAACTCTTGCTTAAAAGTAGTACAGGTGCTTACATAGAATGGTTAGCTAATGAACTAATCATGACTGCTAATAAAACACATACATAAGGATTCACTACTAGTAATGCTTTTCAGAAAAAGTAAACACAGCAAACCATAAAGCTTATCAGATTCTTTGGAGTCGGGAAATAATTACCACTAGTCGGGTAAGTCTTGCGAGTATATTGTGTACTCAAGGTTTATTTACCTCTGTTGTAGGTGCAGCTTGAGTAGTGGCTGTTGTGTGGAGGATTCTTTTGGTGGGCATAGATGGATCCTTGTATCTTATCAATAGATGTTTATTTCAATTCCGCTGTTTAAATTCCGCAATGTGAACTTGGTATTGTAATAAAGCATTTCCGAGAACACTTGTTGTATGAAATAGACTAAGTATTATAAGCTCGTTGTCATTATTGGATCCTAGATAAAAAACATGGATTGTTCGAGTTCTCCCTTGTGGTGTGCTCGATGGAACTATTCGATGTAACTCACTTTTGGGGTGCTTAGAGTCTAGTGGAAGACGAGCGCCTCTAAAGGTATGTTATCTTGGGCGGTTCTGCCACAGGTGGTATCAGAGCTAATAATGAGTTACGAGTTTCATAACTCTTTTCAAAACCTAAAATTTGACCAACAAAAGTTTTGCAAAAAGTAGGATGCGATAAAAGTATGTAAATAAGTATAAGCCCTAATAATATGGTCTATCTAGGAAAGTGAGAATCGTTTTATCTAATCAATTTTCTATAGGTACACTAACTTATGCTGTGTAAGAATCGTTTAGCAAGCGGAAAGTGAGTGTGCAATGTGCCAAAATTTTTTGCGAATGCCGCTATATTCTGGCTTGAGTGAACGGGTAGGCCGATGCATGCATCATGAAAAGAGAATCTTGCTTAAACTAAACTTTTCCCACATGTATAATTTGGATTAGTGAATCGATAGGATAACCTAAAAGAATACTTTAATAAAAGCCTTATCATTTCTATAACTCTCTTGTTCCTAATCTAGAGGGTTGTCCCTAATGGTTGGTTCTTATTTGTTATAGATGAACCTGAGGTCTGGTCGGGGGAGTACCAGCGTTGGGGCAGACCAGGGTGATAACGGTCGCGGTGAGGACATTGGCAACACCAATGGGGACAACCATGAGGCCCCATTTCTGGCTCCTCCTCCTCCGCCACCACCACCTTCGATGACCCATGCAGAGATGATGGTGGAGATGCTAGCTGCTCGGCGTGAGTCAGCCCATGCCTTAGAGATGCTTGCCCAGGCTATTGGTGGCTTTGCCCGTGGAGGCCCCAGTGGCAACGGGGCTGGTGCCCATGCTCCTGTGGAGCCCTATTCCAACCAGGACTTCCTAAAGACACACTCATCCATGTTCACACCAACTACTGAGCCTCTAGATGTGGAGCATTGGCTTCATATCCTAGAGCAGATGTTTTAGCTGCTCACTGTGACTGAAGAGCAGAAGGTGTGCTTTGCCGCACAGCAGCTTCTAGGGTCTGCCAGTGCGTGGTGGGATACTTTCAACACCATGCAGCCTATGGACCATCGTGTGACTTGGCAGGAGTTTACCACTGCTTTTCATGAGTACTATATTCCAATTGGTTTGCTGAACAGGAAGTTGACTGTGTTCCTAGATCTGAAGCAAGGGAGTATGACTGTGATGGATCATGTGAACAAGTTTAACCATCTTGCATAGTATGCTGGGACCCATGTAGACACTGATGAGAAGAAGAGGGACCGTTTCTACCGTGGCCTCTCTTGCATCTTGTAAAAGGAGCTGTACACCGGGGAAATTAGACTTTTGGTGCTTTGATGAATGCAGCCATTGCTATGGAGGGACTTTAGCATGATTCTTAGGCGGAGTGGAAGCGCAAGCGGGTGATCACTAGATCTTCTAGTCACCCATAGGCATAGAAGGTGCAGGTTGTCAAGAGGATGTCCTATCACTCTCTAGGTGGATAGCCGTCTTGCCAGACTCAGCAGACTCACCAGGCACCTCCCACTCAGTACCGTGCACCTACTCTACAGGTGCAACAATAGCCTCAAGGACAACAAGTTCTGCCTCATTAGGGACAGAGGAACAAGCTGGGTGCTTGTTTCAAGTGTGGCAAGGAGGGCCACTATGCTTGGGAGTGTCCATAGAACCAGCCTGCGTATTCTTCCTAGCCTTTAGCCAACTCCCATCTGGTCAAGATGATGATTATCAAGAAGAGGGTGTCTATAAGCCGCTCTGGACAAGTCAACTTCACTGAGGCTGATGAGATTTTGCAGAATGAACCTGTGATGGCTGGTATGTTTACCATTGATTCTCACCCAACATATGTGTTGTTTGATTCTGGTGCATCACATTCATTCATGAGCATGGGGTTTGCACAGAGGCACAATATATCTCTTTTGGCTACTCCTATTGCCTATAGAATCAGTACTTTGGATGCATAGTTGTGCGTTAATACTCGAACGGACATAGTCAGGTTAGTACTACCCACTCACACTTACCGCTTCCAGTTCATGGTTGTGGCAGAACCTCCTAATCTAATGCCTCACAGGAGTGCTTGACTTCCATTAGACACTAAGCACCCAAAGGAGAACACTAAATTACTCGGTTCCGTCGGGCACACCCCTTGGGAGAACCCAAAAATCTACATTTTTGCCATCAAGATCACAAATGAGAGAATAAAGCTTACATCATTCTTAACCATTTCTTACATCACTTTTAATACAACATCAGAGTATAACATTTATTAAATAGCGGAATGTAATCATATTATTAGAGTTATGAACAATTTAATTTAACAGCAAAATATAAACATGTGATCATAATTACAGCGGAAATAAATACCTATTCATGAAAGGATGAAGCATTGATATATAAACTATGACAACATATTATAATACTTTCATACATAAAATCATTTAGTGAGAGTTATAAATAAAAACTACAATCGCAGCGTAAAGGAATCCTCGCTGAGCCCACCAGGAGGTATCCACACACAAGGGTCAGCTCTAGCATCCACCTGTCACCTACAACAGGGGGAATAAAACCCTGAGTACTCAATTGTACTCAGCAAGACTTACCCGACAGGAGAAAAGAAAAAACTCCAAGGATATGCAAGGCTATCCGGCTTGTGGGTTTATTGCATTTGGAGGAAGCATTACTAAGCGTGCGTCCTTATATTTGATTTTTATTTATAGCCATATTGGTTCATTAACTAACCATTCTATGTAAGCACCTATGCTACTTTCAAGCAGGTGGTAAGCAATCAGATTTTCTTTTTCCATTCCATCTTTCATCTTTTAGTTCTTACTACAGTGCTAGGCATAAGACAAGCCATATCGACTCGGCGGCGATTTGCGAACCAATGTGCCCAGTTGAGTGCCCCAAAAACACACGCCCCGCTTGTACCCAAGGCACAAGCAGAACCAACCCATCACCCTTCTATCTTGGGGTCCTAAGTCCCCATCCAAACTAGGACTCCAAGCCCCGCCCCTGAGTCCTGAACTCAGTGCGGTGCAAGGACCTCCTCCACCAAAAAAATAACCCTAACAGTCGGTCCAAAAAGAGCCAGAACCCACGACAAGAGAGCAACAAGTCTTCTAAACACCAATACCCAAGTATGTGCTCAGGACAATAGATTTGTGACTTGCCTCGATGGCTTATGCAACGACCAGTCCTTAACCGACATAGACAGGGAAAGCAGTGTAACCAAGCCATGCCCCGCGTCCATGGCGACACAAACCTCTTACACCCACCAATACCCAAACCATATCCCTGCCCAATCATCATTTTCCTTTCCACCATTTATATTTTTCTAAGTAATGATAATACAGTAATATATTTCCTATCTCTCACGAGTACAGGCAATCACTCGACTTCTACCGAAGTCCTATAGCATAGCACTTTACACGATCCTGTTGTACTAGTAAGACTCATAGGATAAAGATGTATATGCAAGTGTGTTTCATTCAACTCCTTAAAACTTAATACACAAATATAATTTAAACTGTAGAAAAGTAGGGGTTATGTATGGGGGCTTACCTAGGTAAGATATATATTAAAAAGTTAGTATCTACATCTTCAAATCATCCACCATCAACTGAATAGAAAACCCATTGTATCATCTCCTAGAGGGAATACCATTACACCATCTTCGGATTCCCAATCATCCTTTAATTGATCCGTTGATCCATCATCGTACCTATATGATATGCAATACGATGCAATGCAAGAAGTAATTAATCAACTTCAATCGTGATTCGTACAATACAATTTACGCCTCTCAAGTTAACGAGCTAGTTCTAATAATGAACGTACTAATCTACGTATCAACATCGTCAAGAAAAGTGTCATTTCCCAACAATTATTTTAGTTACATAAACCCAAGTTGTAGCTTTATTCCATTATATCAATTTAATCATTATTCGAAATAGGGCATTATTATCTATTTAGCAAACTAATTATTCTAGAGCTACAAAAATTATAGTGGATACCTAATATTGCTAGGAGCATACTGTACAAATTTTAGATTCAACAATATTACCAATTTATCATGGAAATTCCTACAAGTTTATCTTTTCATAATATTAAGTGCCTTAAATTAATTATATAGCTCCCAAGAATATTATCAAACTATGTGAACAAAGTATACTAACAAGTAGATCATGATTTTAGAGACTCAACAAAACTGGTTTCATAATTTTTAGACAACTACACAGATTTATATTGCTTTAACAAGTTGCAGCCATTTTAAACAAAACAAGAAAAAGAAAAGGGGCACCTGGGCCGGCTTCGGCCAGCGTGGCCCACGTGGGTGGCCAAGAGGCCCAAGCACACGTGGCACAGCTAGCCAGGTAGGTGGTCAACCGGCATGCACGCTGCGGCCCAAACGCGGCGCGGTAACGGACGTGGCCCACCGCGGCATGAACAGCCCAGGCGCGGGCGGCACCAGATCGGCCCAAGTGGGGGCAAGGCCAGCGGCCCAGGCGGGCATGTGAGCGGCCCACCAGCGGATGAGCGTGGCCTAGCAGGCCCACGCCAACCGTGCCAGTGGCCTAGGCGGCAACGCAGGCCAGCCCAGGCGGGCATGTGGCGCAGCATATTAGCGAAACAACCCCTGCACTTTCCTCAAATTATCGAACGGTACAAACATACTATTTACACGAGTCTCATATTTTACAAGAAGAACCTCGTATAACATTTCTTCTTGGATTCTCACCCCTCTCACCTTCCTCAGAAGCAGAGTATGACCGGGGTAGAAATCCACCGACCACAGGAGGGCTCGCCGATGGCGATGCGGCCACAGATGATGGAGGGGGCGCACGAAAGGGCAATGCCATGGAGTCAGAGGTCCGGCATGGCCACGGGCACACGCGTGCTCACACACGCACACGATGGTGGTGAGAGGCATGACAACAGCGGCTTCCACGGCCTAGCTATGGTCATGGCGATGGGAACGGCCGCAGGTGTGTCGGAGGGGCAACGCTCGTGCGCTAGCGTGGGGGAGGGCCAACATGGGGCTAACATGGTGAGGTGCGGTGACTCTAGCACGAAATCATGGGAGTCCGTGCACGCGCCCATGATGGACTGGCGGTGGACAGCGATCTTGGCCCTAGGCGGGGTTGCAGGGCAGCGGCAGTAAGGGGCGCTAGGCGTAGACAATGGCAGAGCACTACGGCCTAAGCGCACTGAGGAGCCGTAGGCCTGCACAGAGCCAAGGGCACACGCACACACGAGGTGAAAAAAGGGGGAAGGCGACGGGTCAGTTTGGAGGACGAGCAGGAACTAGGATTGCTACTTCTATCACAGGACCAAGGAGCTTCATGCGCGCTCACGAAGATGAAGAGGAGGGCAGCGCTGAGGAAGCTGCAGGATGCTCGAGCAGTAGTGTCGACCTTGGCTGTTAGAGGAAAAAGAGAGGGATGGAGAGGCAGGACTAGAGCAGAGATGCCTCCTCTCAGCTACAGAAAACAAAAGGGAGAGAGAGAGAGGGAAGCAACGTTGCCGACACGGAGGTGACCAGGCCTGGCTTGCCTTGGCACGTCAGGACTTGAAGTTTTGCTCGTTAGCCACGTCACACAGCAGAGAGTAGAGAGCACACCAAGAGGACAGGGACAAGCCAAGGCAAGCAAGTAGAGACAGGTCTGGCATGACTAGACTTGGCTCGAAAAACACTCAAGATAGAGGCAGGCAGAGGCCATAGGAAAAGCAAGGAGATGCTAGCGGGCTCGATTACTTCTTAAACACAATGGCAGGACGGCTTGGCCCAATGTGGCCAGCAGGGCATGCCAATTTGCATGGACAAGACCGCGGCCGCAGAGGCAAATAAGGTAGGCAAGGACAAGACCGAGGTCACAAAAAAATAGAGGGAGGGGAGCAACACGAGGCTCGGCAGCAAGTCAAGAAAAGCAGACATAGATGATGCGACGAAGCAGGCAGATGGACGGTGATGCCTAGCGGGGACGTGGGAATCACAGAGCCTAGTGCTCTCATTAGAAATTTTTTGGACACGACACAAGCAATGGAGATAAAGACAGGGGCGCAGGCAAGCAGACGCGCCGGGGTGCAAAACCATGACGGAAAACGAGATGGTGCATCATTGCACAGCAAGGCGAGTACGCCGAAACCATGCCCGAAAAAGTAAATGAAGACTACTAAGCTACTGCGCTATCTCGCGTCTGTAACGTGTTTCACACTAACCACGTAAATTTATGAAGCGGCCAGACCGGCAGCTGTCGCGGGTACGTTACCAAATTATCATAGGGACTAAAACGAGTTTATACTTAAACATGTCACTAGACCAAGGCTATATATATATATCGTTCTATTTATTAATAGATTTTATTATATTTATAAAAGTTGATTTTTCCTGCTTAATCTAATAGAACAAACCGTTCACTATTTATTGGCTAGAATTGTTGTTCGATATTCCTAAATATCTTTACACACTGAGTAATTTAACTTGGGCATTGATTCGAGTCCACAACATTAAGTCACACAGGATTCACTCATCACGTCGAATACGTTTTAAATAAAAAATCCAAGAAACTCGTTTCGAAAATTTTACTTAGGCCTAAATCACGGTGGTAAGCAAGTTTGTAACACCAGGGGTGTTACAACCAACCCCCCTTAAAAAGAATCTCGTCCTGAGATTCAAAGCAAGAACCAGGAGAGGGGAAATGCGATTACATTTCGTAGATCAGGGATTACACGAAGATTACATGACTTCAAATACTAAACCACATGGGGATCTTGGGATACATGGTCAAGAGCAACCTAGTACAACCGAGACTTAATCTAGAAGTCAAGATAGACGAGGACAATGGAGAAATAACAAGATAATGATTATCCAAAACATGGCGTATCACCAACAGATCCAAAATAGGACTCCTAGAACTCAACCATTGTGAACCCTAAAACCAAACTAACCAAGGGAACTTAAACTTCTTCAGAAACCAGATCCTTCTTCTTCTTAGATTACACCATCACCTCAGACTAACGGACCTAGCTCCTCAGATGATGACTAGATTTCTCAGCTGTACTCTGAATGTGAGGGAAATGGGGATGGAGAAGAAGAGCAAGGACCAAGGGTAACTTATTGAGGCGAATGAAGGTGGGGCACAACACACTGGAAAAGGAGGCGATGTGAATGTGATACATAGATGAGTCATGCTGTGGGGATAAACACGGCCAGGGTGCGCTCGACGAGGGAGGCATATGGGCGGTCATGTCCCCAAAAGAAGAAACAAAGGAGAGGGAAAGGGGGTCCCGTATGAGGGACTAGGCGTGAGAGTCGAGAGCCAACCGGATGTCAGAGAAAAGCAAAATTGCATAGTGCACAAAGACAGCGAGTGCGGCACGATGCCGAGGCTACACAAGAATGGTGCGATAATGGACCCGACACATATGGCGTTCGCAGGGCACGCAGTGAAATAACCCAGCATGCGTAGCGTAGTCGACTAAATACAAGGATTGGGACATGACATCCACTCTGACTTTCGCAATCACTCCCGACTACCCAAGGCTAACTTTTCTTACTACTCTTCTTTTTCTTTCCTTTACTCGACCACATTCATCTTTCATGTAGACTAAGACCATGTCATACATTCTTCCTCCAAAACCACCTCCTCTTGCTTACTTTGAGAGAACACTATGTCATCAACCTATTGTGGATTTCCTGTTTAAACACCTGAACATTTCCAAGGAAATTTTTTGTAGCAAAAGTGGTATGGCGGTGTAACTTGGTAAAGGTACTTGGTCAACAACCTCGATACCAGCGCATGACGAGCAGCGTCACCATGTGGCAGCTGTTCCATAGGGAGCCCTCGGTGTCATCGTGGCACCATAAGCTATTAACCAGACAACTACTACCAATTTACACGCCATGAAGGTGGTGAGGTCATAGACCACATAATAAGAGGAGTATTGCAAGGGAAAATTCAAACAACAAAGGTTCCCTTTACAACAAGGGACAAGGAATTCAAATCCAATGGCAGATTTGATTTAAAGAGATTCAAGTGTTCTGCTGGGACATCCACAATTAGTCGATACAGTGTCCTATGTTCTCCAATCACAACTAGTTTGCTAATATCTGAATGGCAACTTCTCTTGTAATCCACCTAACATTGCCCTTGAAAAATTTAAGCACATCTAATGAAACTTAAGGTAGATGAATGCAATAAACATGGCAAAATAAACAAAATGCACATTCCAATGGTCTTATGCAGGTACAACATACAGGCATTCAGGCTCCCATTCATGACACAACATTCTCCTACGGTCAGACGATCTCAACAACTATAGATGAAATCAATGGCAAGAGTACAATACCAGAGAACAGCGACAACAAGCACTACTACTACTAGTATAGCCTTCCAAGGCAACTAAGCTACTCTAGCCATGCATCTTCATTCCCGGGCATGGTGGATTCTTCCACCACCCTGGCTATGGATCAACATCTTCTCGGGGTAATGGCTGAGTGAGAGGAAGCAAGGGTTCTGCTTCTAACACTTTCGAAGGTGGAGGTGTTGGCAGTTCTGTATCACCGGTTCTCCTTCTTTTAGGCGGGTCGATAGGGATCCACTCCAAGATCGGGGCATCTACCTTTCATCAACCAGCATCCTCTGCTTGGCCCTAGTGAATAGATAGGCCTCACCTAGCTGATGGACATCCTGATCTTTAGCCTCCTTTAGGGTTTTCGACATGGCACTCTCCTGGCTCTCAGCAGCTATAGCACTGGCATGCGCTTCGGTGAGCTGCACCTGGAGCATCCGGTTGAAGATCTTGGCTTCCTCAGCTCGATAGAGACAGATCCTTAGTTCCAAGGCTTCTTGGTCATACTGCTCATCCAGAGCAAGCAGGTAAGTGGTTAAGTGCACCATGGTTGGACTATCCTCTTATGCATCTCGCCCTTGAAAAGCCTCCATGCAAGCCCTCCATGCCTGCCGGTTCTTGTCAAAAGGTGGAAAGAACCTCAAGGGGGTACGAGCAATGGGCTCCTCATAGATTTCGTAGAGGTACCGCAAGGCTTTGCGGGCCACAACCTGGCAGGTGTCAACAAAGTGAAACCCAGTTGCGGTCACACTCTAGGCTTCAATGAGGTCGGGGAACTCTTCACTCTTTCTGATATAGACGGTAACCTCACACCACTCGTGCCATGCTCCTCATACTCATGGCCCCCATACTTGAGATGATCTTTGACTTCGAGCTTTTGCAGGGTGGCATGCACGATTCTAGGAAAACCCTCAGCATTCAGGCAGTAACTACTAACCCAGGCTCCTACCATTTCTGGCGGTGGTTGCAAGGAAGGCTGAGCGAAAGGCTGGCTCAAAAGAAGAGCTAAGCGAGCTAAAGTGCACCGAGTGGTGGTACTAATGGCTAAGCCAGGCTCTGCTTATAAAGGCGGAGCATTCAATGGTCCTGGCGTGGTTCACCAGGGTTCCTACACGGGATCACTACGACGAATCAACCAATTTTTGTGTGTTCGAGGCAAGCGACGTGCGATGCCATTACTGACTAGTACGACTGTAGGGCAAGGGTCTGACAAGAGTGCAGAAAAGGAGTATGGGGAGACATGGGTCACAATAGGCGTGAACCATAGGCGAGCGTGGAACATGAAGCCACAGTGTAGACCTAACTCTAGAACAGGAACGAGTCAGACGTGCACAATATGACATGCGCGACACCTAAGGAGGGCGTATCTACAAGCAATACGAGCGCTATAATGCACAAATAGGATATGCATGAATGCACGTCCTATACGTCCTTTCACTGTTGCCAACATATAGGGCAACCGTTCTTAGATTTTTGGCATATTGTTCTCTCTCTATAGCTAGTCGATACTATCGGACTATGCTCGAGTCAGTGTACCTGTAGAAAAATTAATTAAGCCTACCTAAGTCAGCAGAGTGCCATCTATCCTAGATACATAACCATAGTAATAGGGCTACTTATATAACTTCGCATAAAGATGCCCTAACTTTTTGTAAAAATAGGTTGTCAAATTTTAGTTTAGAAAAGGTTTTTGAAGCCTTATTTCCTCATTTGTGCTCTGATACCACCTATGGTAGAACCGCCAAATCTAATGCCTCCCAGGAGTGCTTGTCTTTCATTAGACACTAAGCACCCAAAGGAGAATACTAAATTACTCGGTTCCATGGGAGAACCCAAAAATCCAAAATTTTGCCATCAGGATCACAAATGAGAGAATACAACTTACATCGTTCTTAACCATTTCTTACATCATGTTTCATACAACATTAGAGTATAACATTTATTATTTAACAGCGGAATGTAATCATATTATCAGAGTTATGAACAATTTAATTTAATAGCAGAATATAAACATGTGATCAGAATTACAGCCGAAATAAATACCTATTCATGAAAGGATGAAGCATTGATATATAAACTATGTCAACAGATTATAATACTTTCATTCATAAAAACATTTAGTGAGAGTTATAAATAAAAACTACAATCACAACATAAAGGAATCCTCGCTGAGCCCACCAGGAGGTATCCACACACAAGGGTTAGCTCTAGCATCCACCTATCACCTGCAATAGGAGAAATAAAACCCTGAGTACTCAATTATACTCAGTAAGACTTACCTGATAGGAGGAAAGAAAAGACTCCAAGGATATGCAAGGCTATCTGGCTTGTGGATTTATTGCATTTGCAGGAAGCATTACTAAGCGTGCATCCTTATATTCGATTTTTATTTATAGCCGCATTGGTTCATTAACTAACCATTCTATGTAAGCACCTATGCTACTTTCAAGCAAGTGGTAAGCAATCAGATTTCCTTTTTCCATTCCATCTTTCATCTTTTAATTCTTACTATGGTGCTAGGCATAAGACAAGCCGTACCGACTCGGCGGCGATTCGCGAACCAATGTGCCCAGCTGGGTGCCCCAAAAACGCACGCCCCACTTGTACCCAAGGCACAAGTAGGACCAACCCATCACCCTCTTGTCCTAGGGTCCTAGGTCCCCATCCAAACTAGGACTCCAAGCCCCGCCCCTGAGTCTCGGATTTAGTGGAGTGCAAGGACCTCCTCCACAAAAAAAATAACCCTGACGGTCGGTCCAAAAAGAGTCAGAACCCATGACAAGAGAGCAACAAGTCTTCCAAGCGCCCATACCCAAGTATGTGCTCGGGACAATAGATTTGTGACTTGCCTCGATGGCTTATGCAACGACCGGTCCTTAACCGACACAGACAGGGAAAGCAGTGTAACCAAGCCATGCCCCGCATCCACGGCGACACAAACCTCTTACACCCACCAATACCCAAACCATATCCCTATCCGGTCACCATTTTCCTTTCCACCATTTATATTTTTCCAAGTGATGATAATACAGTAATATATTTCCTATCTCTCGCGAGTGATAGACAATCACTCGACTTCTACCAGAGTCCTGTAGCATAGCACTTTACATGATCCTGTTGTACTAGTAAGACTCATAGGATAAAGATATATATGCAAGTGGGTTTCATTCAACTCCTTAAAACTTAATGCACAAATATAATTTAAACTACAGAAAAGTAGGGGTTATGCACCGGGGCTTGTCTGGGTAAGATATATATTAAAAAGTTAGTATCTGCATCTTCAGATCATCCACCATCAACTGAATAGAAAACCCATTGCATCATCTTCTAGAGAGAATACCATTACACCTTCTTCGGATTCCCAATCATCCTTCAATTGATCCGTTGATCCATCATCGTACCTATATGATATGCAATGCAAGAAGTAATTAATCAACTACAACCGTAATTCGTACAATACGATTTACGCCTCTTAAGTTAATGAGCTAGTTTTAACGACAAACGTACTAATCTACATATCAACATCGTCCAGAAAAGTGTCATTTCCCAACAATTATTTTAGTTACATAAACTCAAGTTGTAGCTTTATTCCATTATATCAATTTAATCATTATTCGAAATAGGGCATTATTATCTATTTAGCAAACTAATTATTCTAGAGCTACAAAAAGTATAGTGAGTACCTAATATTGCTAGGAGCCTACTGTATAAATTTTAGATTCAACAATGTTACCAATTTATCATAGAAATTCCTACAAGTTTATCTTTTCACAATATTAAGTGCCTCAAATTAATTATATATCTCCCAAGAATATTATCAAACTATGTGAACAGAATATACTAACAAGTAGATCATGATTTTAGAGACTCAACAAAACTAGTTTCATAATTTTTGGACAACTACATAGATTTATATTGCTTTCAAAAGTTGCAGCCATTTTAAACAAAACTAAAAAAGAAAAGGGGCACCTAGGCCAGCTTCAGCCAGCGTGGCCCACGTGGGTGGCCAAGAGGCTCAGGCACGCGTGGCACAGCCAGCCAGGCAGGCAGCCTACCAATGCGCACGTTACGGCCCAAACACGGCGCGGTAACGGACGCGGACCACCATGGCACGAACAGCCCAGGCGCGGGTGGCACCAGACCTGCCCAAGCAGGGGCGAGGCCGGCGGCCCAGGCGGGCATGCGAGCGGCCCACCAGCGGACGAGTGCGGCCCAGCAGGCCCATGCCAACCGTGCCAGTGGCCCAGGCAGCAACGCAGGCCGACCGAGGCGGGCATGTGGCGTAGCATATTAGCGAAACAGCCCCTGCACTTTCCTTAAATTAATGAACGGTAAGACGTACTATTTATGTAAGTCTAGTATTTTACAAGAAGAACACTGTATAACATTTCTTCTTGGATTCTCACCCCTCTCACCTTCCTCAGAAGCATAGTACAACCGGGGCAGAAATCCACTAGCCATAGGAGGGCTCGCCGGTGGCGGTGCCATCGAGGGGCGGTAGGGCCACGGACGATGGAGGCGGCGCATGGAAGGTCAATGCCGTGGAGTCAAAGGTCCACCATGGCTATGGGCATGTGCGGGCTCGCACACACACACGACGGCGGTGAGAGGCACGGCAAGAGCGGCTTCCATGGCCCGACGATGGCCATGGCGACAGGAATGGCCATGGGTGCTGCCCTTCCATAAGGGGAACCAGGTGTAGACAAATGGTGGAGCGCTATGGCCTGGGCGCGCTGAGGAGCCGTAGGCCCGGGCGCACTGAGGAGCCACAAGCCTGCGCGGAGCCAAGGGCACGTGCACACATGAGGTGAAAAAAAGGGGGGAAGGCAACGGGTCAGCGGGGAGGACCAGTAGGAACTGGGATTGCTACTTCCAGCATGGGACCAAGGAGCGTCGTGCGCGCTCACAAAGAGGAAGAATAGGGCAGCGCTAAGGAAGCTGCAGGACACTCAAGCAGCAGCGTCGACCTTGGTGGTTAGAGGAAAAAGAGATGGATGGAGAGGCAGGACTGGAGCAGAGACGCCTCCTCTCGGCTGCAGAAAATGAAAGGGAGAGAGAGAGAGGGAAGCAACGCTACCGACACGGAGGTGACCCGGCCTGTCTTGCCTTGGCGCATTGGGCCTTGAAGTTTTGCTCGTTAGCCACGGCCCATAGCAGAGAGTAGAGAGCACACCAAGAGGATAGGGATAGTCGAGGCAAGCAAGCAGAGATAGGTCTAGCATGACTAGACTCAGCCTGGAAAACACTCAAGACAGAGGCACGCAGAGGCCATAGGAAAAACAAGGAAACGCTAGCGGGCTTGATTACTTCTTAAACACGATGGTAGGACGCCCTGGCCCAACGTGGTCGGCAGGGCGTACCAATTTGCACAGACAAGACCGTGGCCGTAGAGGCAAACAAGGTAGGCAAGGACAAGACCAAGGTCGTAGAAAAATAGAGGGAGGGGAGCAGCACGAGGCTTGGCAGCAAGTCAAGCAAAGCAGGCATAGATGATGCGACAAAGCGGGTAGATGGATGGTGACGCCTAGCAGGGACATGGGCATGACAGAGCCCAGTGCTCTCATTAGAAATTTTTTGGACATGATGCAAGCAATGGAGATAAAGACAGGGGCGCAGCCAAGCGAACGCGCCGGGGTGCAGAACCACGACGGAAAATGAGACGGTGCATCATTGCACAGTAAGGTGAGTATGCCGAAACTGTGCCTAGAAAAGTAAATGAAGACTGCTAAGCTACTGCTCTATATCATGTCTGTAACGTGTTTCACACTAACCACATAAATTTATGAAGCGGCTAGACGGGCAGCTGTCGCGGGTGTGTTACAAAATTATCATAGGGACTAAAACGAGTTTATACTTAAACATGTCACTAGACCAAGGCTATATATATATCGTTTTATTTATTAATAGATTTTATTATATTTATAAAAGTTGCTTTTTCTTGCTTAATCTAATAAAACAAACCGTTCGCTATTTATTGGCTAGAATTATCATTCGACATTCCTAAATATCTTTACACACTGAGTAATTTAACTTGGATGTTGATTTGAGTCCACAACATTAAGTCACACAGGATTCACTCATCACGTCGAGTACGTTTTAAATCAAAAATCCAAGAAACTCATTTCGAAAATTTTACTTAGGCCTAAATTGCGGTGCTAAGCAAGCTTGTAACACCAGGGTTGTTACAATGGTGCTGTCTAGGCAGGGCATAGATGCAATTCTGGGCGTGAACTGGTTCGGAGTTTATGGGGTAGTCTTGAACCTTAAGTAGAGAGTTGTTGAGTTATGGCTTCCTTCTTTCGAGGATAGGATGTCCCTTCTTATGCCCTCCGATCCAGCCTTACTAGTTGTTGCTCATGTTGAAGCTTCACTTGATCTTGCTTCTATTCCTATGGTCTATGAGTTTCTAGATGTTTTTCCTAAAGATCTACCTAGGTTGCCACCAGATAGGGACATGGATTTTACTATTGAGTTAGATCCTAGCACTGCTCCTATTTCACGATGTCCCTACCGCATGGCTCCTAAAGAACTAGAAGAAATGAAGAAGCAGTTAGAGGAATTATTGGAGAAGGGCTTTATCTATCCTAGTTCTTCATCATGGGGTTGTCCAGCTATTTTGTGAAGAAAAAGGACGGCACTCTTTGGATGTGTGTAGATTATCGCCCTCTCAATGCGGTAACCATTAAAAACAAGTATCATTTACCTTGTATTGATACTTTGTTCGATTAGTTGGTTGGTGCCAAGGTATTTTCAAAGATTGATCTTCGTTCTGGGTATCACCAAATTAAGATCTGGCCACAAGATATACTAAAGATAACTTTCTCTACTAGGTATGGTCTATATGAATACCTAGTCATGTCCTTTGGTCTCACCAATGATCCTGCATTCTTCATGTATCCCATGAATTCAGTCTTGATGCTGGAGTTGGATAAGTTTATAGTGGTGTTCATTGATGATATTTTGATATACTTCAAGAACAATGAAGAGCATGCACAACATCTTTGGATAGTACTGACTCGATTAAGGGAACACAAGTTGTATGCCAAATTCAGCAAATGTGAGTTTTGGTTAGATCGAGTGTAGTTTTTGGGACATGTTCTGACATCTGAGGGTATCTTTGTGGACCCAAGCAAGGTGCAAGATGTGTTAAATTAGAAGTCTCCCAAGTCAGTGCATCAGATCCGTCAGTTTCTTGGTCTTGCTGGTTATTATCGGTGCTTCATTCTTGACTTCTCCAAGATAGTCCAACCAATGACCAAGTTGCTCTAGAAAGATGTCAAGTTTGTATGGAGTCCGGCTTATGAAGAAGCTTTCCAAGCTCTAAAGCATTTTCTTACCACTGCTCATGTTCTTGCCCAACCAGATATTGACAAGCCATTTGATGTGTATTGTGATGCCTCAAGGACTGGATTGGGATGCGTGCTTTTGCAGGATGGGCGTGTGATAGCTTATGCTTCACGCCAGCTAAAAAGCATGAGGTAAATTATCCCACCCATGATTTAGAGCTGGCTGCTGTGGTGCACGCTCTAAAAATTTAGAGGCATTATTTGTTGGGAAATAAAGTACATATTTTTACGAATCACAAGAACCTCAAATATATTTTCACTAAATCCAAATTGAATATGAGGCAACGGAGATGGCTGGAGCTAATCAAGGATTATAATTTGGAGGTTCATTATCATCCTAAAAAATCTAATGTGGTAGCTGATGCCTTAAGTCAAAAGTCGCATCAAGCAGAAGAAGAATATTTGTCTCTCAACCATTCTGAGGTGTTAGCCCATATTGTTCTAGTCTCGGATTTACTTGAGCAAATTATTATTGAGCAAAGGCAGATGTTTTGGAAATTCCGAGTATCAAGAAGTTAATTGCCGAAGGGTGTGGTCCTCATTTCAGTGTTGATGATCAAGGTTTAGTGAAGTTCAAGAATCAATTGGTGGTTCCCTCAAGTGATGAACTTAGGAGAAAATTTTTGGACAAAGCTCATAACTCCAAGTTATCCATTCATCTAGGAAGTAACAAGATGTATCAGGATTTGTGTCACTTGTATTGGTGGCCAATTATAAAATAGGAAATTACCAAATACATCTCAGAATGTGACATTTGTGGAAGGGTTAAGGCAGACCATATGCGTACGACTGGATTTCTACAACCCTTGCCTAACCCTGTTTGGAAATGGGAGGATATTTCTATGGACTTTGTTGTGGGTTTGCCCCGCATGGCAAAGGGGTATGACTGTATTTGGGTCATTATGGATCGCCTTACCAAGTCCGCTTATTTCCTCCTAGTGGATATAAGGTATTCAGCCAAGAATTATGCCAAGTTGTATTTTGATCGGGTTGTGACCCTACATCGAGTTTCTCTTACTATTGTTTCCGATAGAGGGTCAGTCTTTGTCTCTCGTTTCTAGGAGCAACTTCAGAAATGTCTTGGTACTAGTCTCCTCAGAAGTTCAGTCTATCATCCGCAAACTGACGGTTAGACAAAATGAGTCAATCGGGTACTTGAGGATATGTTGAGGGCTTGTGTCATCTCTTTTCATGAAAAGTGGAACGAATGCTTGACTCTAGCTGTGTTTTCTTATAACAATAGTTATCAAGAAAGCATTTGAATGGCACCATTTGAGGCTTTATATGGCAAGAAATGTAGAACACCACTTAACTGGGTTGAAGTGGGAGACAATGGTTATTTCGGACCTGATATTATCAAAGAAGCAAGAGAGCAAGTCAGTGTTACTCAAAGTCATTTGAAGACTGCTCAAAGTCATCATAAGACTTATGTGGGCAAGCGAAGAAGGTCCTTGCAATTTGAAGTTGGTGATCATGTGTATCTCAAAGTGTCTCCCATGAGAGGGGTGCATCTCTTTGGTGTCCAGTGAAAGCTAGACCCTCGCTATGGACCGTACAAGATTTTGGCCCGGTGTGGTTCTGTTGCCTACTGTATCCAGCTCCCGGATATTTTGTTAGCAGTACATAATGTCTTTCATGTTTTCCAATTAAAGAAGAGTTTACGGGTTCCTAAGGAAGTGGTGGAAATTGAAGGACTCACTCTCCAACCTGATCTTTCTTATATTGAGCATCCTATCAAGATCTTAGATGAAAAAGAAAGAGTGACGAGAAACAATGTGGTGAAGTTTTATAAAGTTCAGTGGCAAAATCACTCAGACGATGAAGCAACGTGGGAGCAAGAAAGCTATATATTGAAGCATTTCCCCCACCTTCTTTCTAGTTCACCGAGGTAATTGTTTAAATCAAAATTTATTTCTTACCTCTTTTCCCACACTAGGCACATGAAATCTCGAGACGAGATTTTATTTAAGGGAGGTAGAGCCGTAACACCCTTGGTGTTACCGCTTAAACAACTTGCTAAACTATGTCATGAGCATCATATTTTTGTGATAATACATGTGATAAAGTGTGCAGATCAATTTTCGTAACTCAAAATGATCAATAAAATGCTAAACAAAAGTTATTCGATAGTTTATGCATATCAAGTAGGGTTTGAAACTAATTTTTATTGAACAAAAATACTATAGAACATGTATGTGACACTTAAATAAAGTTTGAAGTGCAAACTTTGTAGATGACAATGAAATACTTGCTGTAGAAAAATCAAGTTACTAGCTAGTATTTCTAATAGTCTAGAAAGGGAACTTGAAAACAAATCCAGCTCAAAAACTTAGAAATTTTTAAGTCCGCCAACAGCTAGACATTACTATGTTTAGCAATTTATGGTGAGAGATTGGGTTAAAGGGTGGTGTAGTGTTATATCTCGACTTGGTAGTCTCATATGCCATCTTGAGCATGGTGAAGCCGGTTTGGCTTCTGGAGCAATCGTTTGGTCATGTCGAACGCTTTAAAATTCATGCGCGTCACATGTCTCGGGCTGGTTGGCCGCGTGGCCACGATCACCATGCTCGGGCATTCGGTGTCGCCACATTAGTCATGTGTGCATGCGCTGTTGTGCACAGCCAGCCATGGCTACCTATGGCCTGGCTATGGCTCGGCTACCGCTGGCTGTGTCGCACCATGACGAAGCCACAACCGATGCTATCACCTCGCCATCGCGTCCGCCACTACTGCCTCACCACGCTGCCAACCCGCCTCACGCTACGATGCTGCCGCTGCTATCGCATCGTGGTCACATCCGTGCCTATCTATTGTATCTATGCGCTGTTGCTAGCCCTGTGCGTGTTGCCTCTGCCGTGCGCACATGGTCAAGCTCACCGTCGCCTCGTCATTAATGACACTATGGCCACACGGGCCATGCCAATTGGGCGCGCACACCTATCGGCTAGCACCGACGCATGGGTCTCTCGATCTCGCCGCTCATGTCCTACCAAGGTGAGGATGAGCTAAGCCCACCTGCCGCGCCTCATCTCTCTTTCTCTCTTTCTTCCTCTTTTTTCGCCGTTGTCGAGTCATGGTCACGGCAAGTCAGGGAGCGAGCACCACTCATCAATTCCTTGTGCCCGCATCTCCTCCTTTACATCCTCTTGCCGACCACCCCCACCCTGCCTTGATTATGGCCAGGCCGAGCTCCAATTTTGGAGCTTTGCTCCCGCCACTGTGCCATTAAGGCCCAGCCTGCCTCATCGTGGCTAGCTCCAACCTTGCCATCTCACGTCGAATTGACTGCACCACTAGCCTCGCCTAGAACCCCTCTTTGTTGTGTGCATGCTAGTTGCAACCATAGTGCCACCTCCACAACACTAACACGGCCATGTCGCTATGGTTCGTCGTCGAGCTCGCCGTGCGCACGTGGCTAGACTTGCTCGGGGCATCTTCAGCCAGGACACCACCATGGGTAGGATCGTGGTGCATCACTAATGCTTACCCATCACATCTATTATTTATTGTATGATGTGGCTCATCAAAATGCAGTTGCCACTGCTGCAGGTCACCGCCATCGGGGAGAGCCCGCTCTGCTTCACCCCATCCGTGCAACCACCGCCCATCGTTGTGCGTCGGCCCATAGGTGAGCATCGGTCCCCTAGCTAGGTCTACAAGGGTCTCGGGTGGCTGGTGTACCACCTAGTGCCACCACCTGCCTCACCAGCGTCTCGGGGACCTCTTCGATGCGAAGGTGAATAGATACGAGGGCTCCGTTGCAAAATCGTTGTCTATAGAAATAGTATGTTTAGTGTTCGCACTATTATCTGATAACACAAGGGCGTTTTTGCAAGAGTGCCAGTGCACAGGGGCTCCCCGCCGCAGGCCGCCTCCACGCATGGGCCGCGCCCCGCGTGGGCCGAAATTGGTTTATCTTTTTTGTGGAAAATAGAAATAACTTTTTATTTTAATTTTGAGCTAAACTTTGGTAATTAATATAAGATAATGTAGATATCCAAAAATTGTAAAACAAATTTTGTCAGGTTCCTAAAATTGTGCTCTATCTGTTAGTGTATTTTGTTCATATATGTGCTTGTTGATACCAGGAGCTATTAAATCATTTGAGAGTGCTCAATATTATTAAGTTAATTATTGTAAGAATTTTTGTGGTAGATTGATGATAGCAAAAACCCTAAAAAAATTTTAGTAGCTTCATTGTATTATTATGTGCTCACTATAATTTTTGTAGCCCTAAAATAGACTATTTAATATGGTAGCTAAATACCCATTAAGGCTAAATGAATAATGGCATGATATTGGTTTATAAAAATTAAGCACTTGTAGGGTAAGCTTGGAATCTATTTGGTAGAGATAATGATTAGCTTAGTATCATAGTCATTAGAGCTAGCTTAGTAGCTTAGCATGTGTATTCTTATTTTAAGAGTTGTTATTGCCAAAATACTAAGTGTTGCATCATCGTTGCATGCATGTAGAGAACGAGTTGGTGGAGTTCGTGACCGCCGAAGAGCAGAAGTACGAGGAGGTGATCAAGGAGTACGAGGAGGAGGTACTTGTGCAGGAAGAGGTCCCAAAGCATCACTGACTAGCTTAGCTGACAATCTGCCTGCCCAAGGCAAGCCCCGGTGCATAACCCTTATTTTGAATAATCACTGGATATATATATATGTGATGCGCATTTACATTACAGGACTTATATTGAAACTACATGCATAGATAAAACTACCATGAGTCCTACTAGCATAGATTGAGTAGCTGCTATGCTTAGGCTATCAGTAGCATGAGTAACCTACTGTTACTCACAATAGGTGATTATTATTATTACTCTCATGATAAAATGGTGAAAGGAAATGGAGACCAGACAGTGATATGGTATGGGTATTGGTGGGTGTAATAAGTTGTGTCCCACGGCCAATGGGACATAGCTTTGTTACACTATTTTCCCTATCCTATGTTGGTTAAGGACCGTCCGTTGTTGTGGATTGTAGTCAGGTCATAAATTTATTATCCTGAGCACATACTTGCTTATGGGAGCGGAAAGGCTCGTTGCTCTCTTGTCATGGGTTCTGGCTCTTTTCAGACCGACTGATTGGAGGTGGGGATGGTGGAGGTCTAAGCACCACACTAAGTCCGAGACTTAGGAGTGGGGGCTTGAAGTCCAAGTTTGGACAGGGACCTAGACCCCCTGATAGGAGAGTGGTGGGTTGGTCTTGCTTGTGCCTAGGGTACAGGCGAGGCATGTGTTTTGGGGTACCTAGCTAGGATATATTGGTTCGTGAATCACTGTGTGATACAGTATGACTTGTATATGATCTAGCACCATAGTAATAACAGGAAGATGAAAGATGGTGAAATGGATCTGATTGCTCAACTCTTGCTTGAAAGTAGAATAGGTGCTTACATAGAATGGTTAGCTAATGAACTAATCATGACTGCTAATAAAACACATACATAAGGATTTACTACTAGTAATGCTTTTTGCAAAAAGGAAACTCAGCAAACCATAAAGCTTATCATATCCTTTGGAGTCGAGAAGTTATTCCCACTAGTTGGGTAAGTCTTGCGAGTACATTATGTACTCAGGGTTTATTTACCCCTGTTGCAGGTGTAGCTTGAGGAGTGGCTGTTGTGTGGAGGATTCTTCTAGTGGACATAGATGGATCCTTGTATCTTATCGTTAGATGTTTATTTCAATTTTGCTATTTAAATTCCGCACTCTGAACTTGGTATTGTAATAAAGCATTTTTGAGAACTCTTGTTGTATGAAATGGACTAAGTATTGTAAGCTCATTCTCATTATTGGATCCTAGATGAAAAACGTGGATTGTTCGAGTTCTCCCTTAGGGTGTGCTCAACGGAACTGTCCGATGTAGCTCACTTTCGGTGTGTTTAGTGTCTAGTGGAAGACGAGCGCCTTCGAAGGTGTGTTATCTTAGACGGTTCTGCCACAAGCTCTTCCCGTCAAAGAGAATAGAAACAACTTCTATCTTAAGGTCTCATCAGACATGCCAGTGATACATAAGCATGTACAAGTCTGTTCAAACTCTTGTATGTGTGAGTATGGGTTTTCATTGCCTTCTCCCAAGAAGGATTGTTCCCGAATCAGTTTTATTAAACCCGGACATAGCTCATAGCCAAGTGTTAAGATAGTCTTTGAAGATTTTGGTGGTTGTAGACGTGCACTCGTAGGTTTAGCATATTGATAGATAGGTGTGTTATCTATGCTAAAAAAGAAAACAAAAGAAAACAAAAGATAAAAAAAGTTAAGCTAGGTTCATAGTTAATTCAGCAACTCTTTTCCTGTAACAGCGCCAGAAAGCTTGTTGGTATTTATTAACGCACACAGATAAATCCGTAAGCATACGGATACCACTGTAGCTTTCACCCAGAAGTATTCCAAGTATCGTATCCACAGAGAAATGTGTGAGACTAACTACGGTCTAACTTAACTAAGGGTAGCAACAAGGTTAGGATAAATAGGAGCGTAGAGAGGATAACTAAGGTTCTCTTGTTCTAACTTCAGTAAACTATGTCTTCTACTATTTAACTGGGGACATTACTAGGGAAAGGCACCAGCAGAGGATGCTTTCCTTCGTAACCAGGTCCTACTTGTCCTACAGACAGGAGGTGAACTATAAAGGATTCAACGAGGCTATAAGAGTCACCCTCACGAGTTACCACCAATCCAGAATGCAGGGTGCATCCACGATTAACCTACGTCTAAGCATCATGCTTACAATTATGATTAATACTTTACTCCCTCTAGAACAGGAATAAAGCACTCAAGAGAGTCGTGAACCTGAAGAACAATATAGACAAGATGCTTACTTGAATCAAAAGTTGATTACCAGAGAAATCTCAGAGGCAAGCTCAAGTAGAACTTGGATCCGCTAAAGTACAAGCCATAGAGAGAGCACCGACAGATCAGCACCTCCTCCAAACTCTTCCCTCACTCTCTATTTCACTATTTATATTTATAAGACTATATCCTATGGAGGACTAATCTTCTCTTGATAGCTGGGTCTGATCCTGAAGATATGAATTAGGGTTTTAGGGATGGCTCTCTTGAGGGGGGTACAGCTCTTTATATATAGGGGGTAGCATCAATTCTGGACCCTCGGATCAAACCGACTTGAAAGAATGCCCTAGATGCAATCTAGGAGGCGGTGAAGAACCGACATTCGAAGCAGAGGCTGACCGGTGGCCCGCATAGGCTAGTCGGCCTAAAAGTGGGGTCGGTCGACCTATCTCAATGATAGGTGGGCCCCATCTTTAGTGGTTCGCCCTCTAGAGTCTTCTAGAGTCTTCCCGCGTCTGTTTCGCTGCGGATAAATGTGGTTTGCTTTGACAAATAGGTCCTCCTTGATGGTTTTCTGATTAAACCCTGCTTAAAACATAGATTCACCAAAACTCATGTAATTTATTAGTTTAAACCCCTAAACCTATGTTTGATGATGGAATTAAGTATATATGCATGTTATATTGATGGTTTATAATTGATGTTAATGACCGTCAATATTGGTTAGCTGCCACAAATGATTTCCTTAAAGGTTTAACCGCCAAAGAGACAAATATGAGGTCAAAATTTTCACAACGTCAAGGAAATATGACAACCCTCTTACCCCAAGGATATATATATTTTTTAGGCTGCCAATCCTAAGGTATTTGCACAAACCCCGCTAACGATATATATATTTTCTTATGGGCTGATGACCCCAAAGTATTTGTACCAACCGCCAAAGATATTTATATATCTTGAGGGCTAATGACCCCAAGGTATTTCTACCAACCAATAAGGACATGCTTAGAAATGAAGTAACATCGGGAGAAGCCCGTCACAAGCTTTTCATGCGCATGTGGGTACCAAGAATTAAAGTCATGACCTGAGGTCTCGTATAAGCCTCCGCTACCGCTCCATCTAAAGTTACTTGTGACTAAGAGCCTGTTTGTTTTAGCTTTTATCCGACTTCTGACAGCTAAATGCCAGAAGCTGGAACAAACAACCCAGCTATTGAGTTAGCTTTTTGAAAAACTAGAAAGTTGACTTCTAAGGAATGGAACTAAAAGCTAAAAAGCAAATTGAGAGCACCTTTTCTGGCTTTTGGTGTGCTGACAAGCTATAATTTATTACACAAGCTATAATAGTAAAAAGCCAACAGCCAAAAGCCCAAAAGTTATAGCTCAAACAAAAAGCCCAAAGTAAATGTTGTAATGAATATTTAAGACCCTAAATGATTTCAAATACAAAAGGTTAAATTAAAAAGGTTTATATCTCATCGAGTACTACAACTTTGGTTTAGGCCATATCTTCATCTCATATCGCTTGGAGAATTCAGAAAATTTTGAATTTGAAAAATTGAGAAATCAAAACATATATTTTGACATTAAATGACTTCAAATCAAACAGACTTCAAGGAGGGAGCCCGCCCACCGCAATGAGTTGCATTAGTTGGAACTAGCACGGATTGGGCAACGCTATGGTAGTGAAGGAGCTTTGCAAGCTTGCGAAGAAAGTTCCCCCTATTGTGCTGTGCGCTATGGAAACATAAGTTCATCAAGCACGGGTGGAAGGTTTGAAGATACTCTAGGTTTTGATAATGCCTTTGTTGTTAGTAGTTGTGTCTATAAAATGCAGTACCTAACTAACAAACTGTCAATGTATCCATTATACTGGTGGTTAAGAGGAATGACTAGTAAAATGAACATTTTTTCTTATCAGCTATACAACAATTTACTCGGGTGGTTACACCCCAAGGAAACTAGGACTACCTTGGTGGTTTCCAATTACACCAATACATTTTCTTGGCAGTATGGAATAATAGCTAAGGAAATGTTGAATACCTATTTGGTTCTTATGGACTAAAGCATTTTAGACTAAAATCTGCACTTTAGTTGGACTAAACAGCCAAACACTTGAACTAAAAGTGGACTAAAGTACTTTAGTCCTTTAGTCCAAAAAACTAGACTAAAGTGGACTAAAAACTCTCTTTCCCTCCCCTGCCCCTGTCATTACTGCGCCGAACCAACTCCCCTGCCCCTCCCGTTTCCCCACCACTCCTCCCCATTTCTGGTCCCTGCTCCGCCACCTTCTGCATCGGTGCTTTTCCCACCGCGCCCATCCGTCCCCTCGTCGTCGGTGGCAGCTCCCTCTCGCTGGTACCTTCCCTGCTCTCGCCGGCCACTCCCCCTCCTGCTTCCCCGCTTTTCTCGCCGCTCCTCCCCACCCTTGCTCCCAACGCAAGTACAGCATCTAGGTCTAGCCGCCCCCACCGCATCCTTCTTCCCCCTGCCTAATCCGTCGCCCAAGCCCCTCCCAATGCCTGATCCATGGCCTCCTTACCTCCCCACACCGGATCGACCTCATCCTGGCCCTCCCCAACACCATGGACAACTACCGTGATTTTTTCTCTCAAGGTTCTTCATTGCAAGGTACCCGAAGCTTCCTCCCCTCCCAGGATACCGGCGATGAATATGATTTCAGGCCCTTCACCTCGCATCCAGCTCACAGCCTCTCTGTTCCCCACTGGCACATGGAAAACCTCGACTTGAACTCATAGGCCGATGTGTTCCCCAACCTAGACTCGTACCAGGAGTTCCTCTGGACCGGGGATGATGGAGTGAACTATCCCCTTCCTCCTCGTGCCCCTACAGGCAGATGGCTTGGTCATGGTGGAGCTTGTGGAGGTCGTCGGGCGAGGTCCGCCAGATCCGCTGGAGGCAGAGTACAAGGATGCGGTGGAGCTGTTGGTAGCCACGGAGGTGGAGGGGGGACCCATGGGGGAGGTAGAGTTGGTGGACGTGGTGGCGGCCACAACTTCGACCATCCACATGAATTTGGCACCGGTGAGGATGAAGATGAAGACTCCCAGGGGGTAAGCCACAACTTGGACCTGTTCCCTGTAGATGAATGTTAATGCTGACTATTTTTTACATGCTTCTGAATGCTACCTATTTTGAGTATTTTTGTGAATGCTAGCCATAGATTTTGTATGCTAGACGAATGTGATGCTGAGAATTTTTCATGCTTCTGAGTGCTAGCTATTTTTAGTTTTTTTGTGAATGGTAGCCACAAATTCTAAATGTTAGATGAATGTGATGCTGAGTATTTTTGTGAATGCATCTTATAAACATTAGAGGGATACATATTGCTACCCTGTAGATGAATGTGAATGCTTCTGAATGCTAGGTGACTGCATATGACAAGGCGAGTTGGACCGAGGAAAACACTCATATTTACTGTGATCTAGCGGTTGAACAAATAAGGGCAGGGAATTGCTTGCATGGTATAATGTCACGTAGAGGGTATAATATGATGAGACAAGGTTTTCTATTAAAGATTGGACTAAACTTAAATGTCAAGCAATTGAGGAACAGATGGACTCAATGCAAGACTTTGTACTCCTTCTGGACTATGTTGAATACTAGTACCGCACTAGGTCGAAGACCTGATGACACTATCATAGCATCAGCTGCATGGTGGAAAAGGGAGTTAGAGGTAATTGAATCAGTTTTCACTCCCATGTACTGTTTTCATTCTTGTTTCTATGTTTCTGATTACTTGTTTCTGTTTTTCAGGGAAGATTTGAATGCAAGAAGTTCATGCATGGTGTTCCTACTTATGTAGAACAACTTGCAGAGATGTTTCATGGGGTAATAGTTGATGGATCGTCTTCTTGCATCCCTGGTTCTTCGCATCAACAAGAAGAGGTGTTGGCTGATGAGGAGGGTGAAGATCAAGAAGGAGAAGGCTTTGTACATAGCCCACTAAGCAGTAACAGCCACAAGAGAACAACTAGTACAGCAGACACAGCCGCAAGTCCAGCTAAGAAGAGCAAGAGCCCAATGATGAAGATGTTCCAGGGAATTATAAGTGAGTTGCAGGTTAGTAGAACTAAGGATGAACAAGCACTGGCAGAAATGGCAAGATAGAGGGAGGAGGAGCTGGAAAAGAGGCAGAAAATGAGAGAGGAGTTACTGAAGAAACAGAGAATGAGGGAGGAAGAGTTCGAGAAGAGGCAGAAAATGAGGGAGATGGAGTCACAGAAGAAGAAGGAAGAGGCTCAAGAAGACATAAATAGATGCTTGTTTTTGGTCAAAGATGCTGGAGCAGGACCAAACATAGAAGAATTTTATGTTGCAACAAGACTGTTTCATTCTAAGTACAACAGGATGGTCTTCAACATGATGGACACTAAGGAAGACCGACTGACTTGGCTGAAGAAAGCAGTCCAGGATTATAATAACTACTGAAGACCTTATGCTTAGGACTAGTTTTAAGACCTTATTATTCAGAACATGTTTTAAGACCTTTAATGCTTAGTCTTGTTTGATGGTGGTGTTACTGTGTTAAGACTTGTTACTGTATTCAGAACATGTTTTAAGTCTTGTTTGTGGTACTGTTTGAACATGATGCCTTGTGGTACTGTTTCAACATGATGTTTTCTGATGATGCTTTGTGGTTCTTGCTTTTGTGGTTCTAGAAGCAATTGAGAACACTGACATGTTCCTGTTCCATCTTATAGGAAGAAGAAGATGAGTCTGATGATGATCAATGGGAAGAAGATGATAGAGATGATTATGATCGAAGAGTACAGACATACATATTCGAGTCTCAGAAGAAGAGGAGGAAAATCATAACCATAGTTGCTGCCTTGATGGGTATGTACCATTTTGACACTTACATGAACAAAGCGGCTTATAGAGTAGCTACATAAAGTTGTTTTGATTGGGTTATGAAGACACTAGGAAGTAGGACAGCTTGCTTCAATATGTTTAGGATGAGTGAAGGTATCTTTATGGGGCTCCATAGTGTGCTAGTTGGGTCATATGGATTGAAGTCCACTAGGAGAATGCCATCTATGGAGGCTTTAGGGCTATTTTTATGGATATGTGGTGCCCCTCAGACTGTTCGACAAGCTGAAGATCGTTTCACAAGGTCACTGGAGACAGTATGTAGGAAGTTTGATAAAGTTCTACAGAGTGTGATCAAGCTAGCAGTTGATATCATTAAGCCAAAGGACCCACAGTTTAGGACAGTCCATCCTAGATTGCAAGCCCCTCGCTTTACACCGTTCTTTGACAGTTGCATTGGAGCAATAGACGGGACACATATCCCTGTTGTAGTACCAACTAGCAAGGTAGTACAACATATGGGACGGCATGGATATACAAGTCAAAATGTGATGGCTATATGCGACTTTGATATGAGGTTTACTTTTGTCGTGGTGGGATGGCCTGGATCAGTACATGATATGAGGGTATTCAAAGATGCCATTGACAAGTTTGGAGACAAATTTCCGCATCCACCTGAAGGTATTGACTTTTTCTTTTCTATGTTGTCTCATTATTGCAATACTTGGCATATGACTTGCTTAAACCATTTGACTGCTATGTGTAGGAAAATTCTACCTTGTTGACTCGGGTTACCCAAACCGACCGGGTTATCTTGCACCGTACAAGGGAACTAAGTACCATATCCCGGAGTTTAGACAAGGACCAATGCCAAGAGGTAAAAAAGAATTATTTAATTATGCACATTCTTCACTTCGTAATGTCATTGAGCGGTCATTTGGAGTTTTAAAGATGAAGTGGAGGATATTGCTTGACCTACCTAGTTATCCTATGCCAAAGCAAAGTCAAATAATTATTGCGTGCACGGCACTACACAATTTCATTCGAGATAGTTATTTGGGGGATGCGGACTTTGATTTGGCTGATAGTGACGAGAACTTTGTTCCACTCTCGGAAGCATCGTCTTCTCAAGTATCTAATACACGTCATGGAGATGAAGATCACACCATGAATCAATTCCGTGATTCGATAGCTGATGGGTTGTTCAATAGAGCATAGATGTCTACTGTTTAATGGTGATGTTATATTTGCCGTGTACTACTGTTGTATGGACAATTTCCTCCATTTGTATGAGTGTTTGAATGTGTACGACGTTTTGTATGAACATTTTCCAATGTGTATGAAGATGTGTTTGAATGTGTATGAAAACATAAGCGTGGTTTTGGCGCCAGTAGCACAGTCTTGGCGCCAGGACCTTCATATCGCCTGGGACAGCAGGGTCTTGGCGCTTCCGTGACTTTATTTTTTGCTTTTTCTCCACTGTTTTGGCTCCAGTACGTGGTCTTGGCGCCACGATCAGATCGCCTGGACATTTCTCAACTGTTTTGGCGCTAGTACCATGATCGCGATAGAATCAGATTGCCTAGGACAGCAAGCAGGGGTCAATGAGTCATCCTACCACAGCATTTATTACTTTTAGTCCATACTAGTTTAAGTAACCAAACAGTACTTTAGTCCATGGACTAAAGGTGGACTAAAACTTTAGTCCATGGACTAAAGAACCAAACAGGCCCTTATCTTGGCGATTTGAAAATATGAAATTACCTTGGTGGTTTCGATTAGCACCTATGAAAATGTGGCATTACCTAGGACTCAAGAAATATGTATTTCCTTGGAGGTTTCTTTGATGGTTCAATTTGGTCTCTAAGGAAATTATTAGCCGCTAAAGAGATATTCCATTTTTTTGTAGGGAAGGTAACTGTTACCTTTGAGATTCTCTTTCCTTGCATGGGGTTTATTCTTTTTCTTTAGATGTATGAGCTAGAAAAATGTCTTTTATATCAAGACTTGTTGTTGATATATATAAAAATTCAGTCATCGCAAAACCTTAATCTATTTCACGGTGGCGCACGTGATTATCCTTCTTATAAAAGTAAACAATGTCAGGAGTTCAGGGAAGCTTCTCCCATGAACAGCTTTTCCATGAACAAACCCATGTCACAAAGAGACCTTTATCCAACAAACTTCTGTTCTGCTTGTTCAAGTGGTAGCTAGGTTATTCATCTGTGGCCAGCGCACTACTCAATGCTTTATAATATAAGCATCATGACCACTTGGCCAATTAAGATTCATCCATCTTTTTGCTTAAGAAAGAACTAATGCTGTCGATTGTCTCAAAAGCAGATATATACTCCCTCCGTCCTGGAATATAACACATTATGGCATTTGAAACTTATTCTGAAATATAAGGGATTCGGGGAGAAAAGATAATGTTTACTAAATGGAAATACTTGATTCAGTACTTGATATATTTTTGTAAAGGGAACTGAGAGTCCACCCTTTAATCATGGAGGATAGAATATGATTTCAATAAATTAGGAAGTTAATAAGTGAGGGGTACATGTGTCTGAGAATGGCTAGAATTCACTATATTTAAGAACAGATGGAGTATCTTGTAATGATAAATTTTGTAACAACGAAAAAGAATTTGATCCTTGTTTAAGGGAGAATTGCCAATAATCTCGATCACTGTGCTACCTGAAATTTCTGTTATCCGGAATGCATGCATGAACATGCAGAGAATTTTCAGCCTCCGCTCTTTCATGTCCCTTTGCTCTCTTTAAGCAGTCTTGGCAATTCACAGAAACGAACTCTGTTGGCTCGCCATCGCGTATATATAGAGGCGTTAAGTAAGCTCTGGGGCAGGCACAAGGCACAAGAGCAGTGTTGATGCACCATTGATATCGTTGTTCTAGACACCATGGGCAGCGGCAACGGCAAGGTGTACGCCACGGTGGTGCTCATCAGGCTCATCTATGCGGGGATGCACATCCTCACCAAGGCGGCCTTCAACGAAGGCATGAGCACCACCGTCTTCGTCTTCTACCGGCACGCCGTGGCCGCCATCTTCTTGTTGCCTTTCGCCTTCCTTGAAATCAGGTACCTATTTATCTTCAGTCATGCATATATACTGCAAGGGCGAAGCCATACACCACAAAGTCATCGGGGCCAGCTCCATTAATCAATCTACTAGGAAACTGTAAATTTGTATATGCATGTGTGCATGCTCTCTGCAAGTCACCATGAATGATAAGAGAGTAGCTCATCTGGTGTTCTATGTATGCGTTTGCAGGAAGCGACCGGCGCCACCTCTGACCTTCAGGCTCTCCGTCAAGATCTTTGCTCACGGCTTCTACGGGTATGTCGGCGATTTCAGTATGCGCTTTGGCCGAAGCAGATTATTCTCTGTTTTTGTCGCTGAAACACTGAGCTGTTTGCGTTCTGTGGATCAGGATGGCTGGAACGATCAACTTGTACTGCATTGGCCTGAAATATGCTTCGGCGACCTCGTCGTCGGCTATCTTCAACATCGTGCCGGTGGTCGCCTTCATCTTGGCCGTCATGTTCAGGTCACTGATCGAGCTTAACTACGACAAAGAGCTAGCCGACGATTAGTTACCTTTCTCCATTACTTGTGGTAGCAGTTTCAGTAATAGCAGCTAACAGTTTGTAAACTGCATGCGCTTAACATTCTTGGTTAATTTGGGCGATGGACAGGATGGAGACCCTGAAGCTTAGGAGCATCCATGGCATAGCCAAAGCCTCCGGGATACTCCTCTGCGTCGCCGGCGTCATCGTGCTGGCGCTGTACCAGGGCCCCCAGCTCAAGTCGATGAACCACCACCAGCTCCTGAAGCACCACGCGAGCGCGGCAGCCGCCGCGCAAATCCATCATTCCAACAGGGAGTGGGCTCTGGGGATCTTCCTGATGACAACGTCGGTCGTGATATGGTCCCTCTGGACAGTGAAGCAGGGGCCGTTGCTGCTGGAGTACCCTTCCAAGCTACTCAACACGACGCTGCAGTGCGTGTTCGCCAGCGTGCAGTCGCTGGCCATCGCGCTTGTTCTCGAGAGGGACTTCTCGCGGTGGAAGCTCGCCGGTCCCGTGAGCCTCGCCTCGGTGCTCTTCATGGTACTAAACACGCCACACCGTACCACTACCAAGCAGGCGGCCATCTATCTCTTGGCCAAGCAAGTCACTTCTGATCTTACGCTGCGCCTGCTGTTCTTTGTTACTACAGGGCATCGTGGTGGCGGCGATCTCGTATTACCTGCAGATCTGGGTGATCGAGAAGAAAGGGCCCGTGTTCCTGTCCATGTCGATGCCGCTGAGCCTCGTCTTCACCATGGCCATTGCCTCTTTCCTGCTGGGCGAGGACGTCAGCCTAGGCAGGTATGTAATGGTATTGGTAACCTCACATACATCACATCGATCGCATTCGCATTGATTGCCAGCCACACACACGTCACCGGCGATGGAAAACCATTTGCTCGCGACTGCCTTTTGACTTGCGCACGCCCCCCGCAAGTGGCTCCGTGGCGCGACGATGTGGGGTTAGTTGTGGGCAACGATCGATCGAGCTGATGGGGTCCCGACACAACGGATCGAGCTGATGATCTACTCAGTCGTTTCGCTGTCTGCGAACGCTTTAGCTATCTCCAAACGACTCATCTGACTCATCTCTGTATCTTGTATGGGCGCAGCATTATCGGCAGCGTCCTCCTCGTCGCCGGCCTCTACAATGTGCTGTGGGGCAAGAGCAGGGAGGACAAGCAACAAGCGGCGGCGGCGGCGGATGAGACGACGGACAGCGGCAGCGACAATGGGAACGTGGACGTGGAGAAGAACGCGGCGGCCGTGCAGCCGGCGGGCGGGGAGAAGGAGGAAATGGACGGCGGGACGCGCAACGACGCGGGGGCCAAAGTCTGACATGGCACAGCGCGTCCGTGCGTGTGAATCATGCATGCAAAGCGATCTACCGATTCACTGCAGGCGTGGCGGGCGTACGACCGGTGTTTGTGCGATCACTGCAGAAAGGATCCGGGCAGCAAGATCAGGCAGGCACTGTCGCACTCACACTGATCATGTCCTCACCCTATCTGAAAGCGGTTCTTCGGCCGTTGAGCGCCCTATATGCGTATGCACCACTTTTTATTGCTTGTGTGCTCAAATGTACTGTGTACATCACATCAAGTTAATTTCTAGGTGATGATTGAACCTTTCGTAAAGATTTTTCTTTCAGCAATGATATACAACACACATGTGTTTTAGTACGAAAAAACACATGAATTTTTTGTATCTCTCTCCCTCTCTCTTTCTCACCGGTGACCACTGGCGCCAGCAACGGCGACCAGCGAGCTCGCCCCAGCGCCCGCGCCCGGCGTCGGCCATGGTAGTGGCGGCGGCGGATATGTAATTTGTCCTTCCATAGAAAAAAAAATTGTGATATGTGATCTGTGGAGGTTGGAGGTAGAAGAATGGTGGAGGCTGTTGGATCTTAATCCTATGGTGCAAAAAAATTCATGTGTTGAAACTGTATAAAACACATAGTTGTGTAGTAGACAAACTCTTCTTTTTTCTTTTCTTGTAATCAAAGAATCTGCTTTAGTTTTCTTTAGAGAAAGAAGAATCTAGTTTATTACGACCAAATCGTGAAATGGATGTGGAAGCTCCAACGCAAAGAGCGAGCCGACTAGACAGGGAAAACGGAAGCAAGCAAAAGGGAAGCAGCAAGCAGGGTTAATGATCCTACGGGTGAACTCCCTTTTCTTAAATGTGGTTTAAGATTAAGATTGCAGAATATAATAAGATACACCTTTATTGTTTTATTATCAATCAAAATAGAAACGACAACTACGAGCAAAGTTGTTGGATCTAGTTGTTTTTTTACGATAATGCCTAGACGCGGGTGGGCACGGCTTCCTAGGTCTGCGCAGCGGACCGGCCCAACAGGCGTGCTTACCTCTACATCTCCCCTAGTTTCCCCACTCCGCCTCGTCCGTCGTGGCTTCACTGCGCCGTCCGCCCACCCCACTCCACCTCACCGTCACGGCCATCCTCCGTCGTACCCCACTCTGCCTCGCCCATCGCAGTGGCGGTGTTCACCGCACACCACTGCCCGGGCACCACCTAGAGAAGGTCGCCATCGGCCAAAGACACCACGACAGGGAGCCACGCCACCACCGATCCTTCCACGATGGGCCGTGGCCGCCAGTGATGCCAAGTGTCTCAGGTGTTTTAGACGTATGTTTTCAGTGTTTCATCTAGATGTTGTATATGTTGCGATGGCTATATATGCATGTTGTAAACGTATATTTCAAGTATTTTAGGTGTTTTTAGACGTATGTTTTAAATATTTTATTTAGATATTGTATATACATGTATGTTGTAAGCATATGTTTCAAACAGGGGTGAAGCCAGGCCGATCCAGGCATAGAGTATCAACAATTCCATCCCAAGGAGTACAACAATTTCATAATGAAAGGACATGTTTGCTGGAGACAGCAATAATGAAGATCTTCATCATGAATGGGTGCACGTTTTCTAATAGATTTAGTACACTTTAAGACATTGAATTCGTCTCCAAAGTGTACTTGGTTTAAATGGTCCGTTGCGAAAGTCTTATAGAGGCCAGAATATATTTCTTCTTTTTCTTTAAAAATGGATGTTACATGTACTCTCTTTTTTTCTATTCTATTCTCTACCTCGTATGGCTGGAATTGGACTGACCAAGCCCAACAAGTTGTGCCCAGTCCGAGAGAAGGAAGTCTAGCACAAACACGGCCCATTGGCCCAACCAAATCGGCATCTCCAGTCACTACCGGAGACCGGCTCTTTGCCGAGTGCCAAGTGGATTGCCGAGTGTTTTTTTTTTTTGCACTCGGCAAAGAGCTTCTTTGCCGAGTGCGAAAAAAAAACACTCGGCAAATAAGCTCTTTGCCGAATGTTTTTTTTACACTCGGCAAAGAAGCTTTTTGCCGAGTGTTTTTTTTTTTGACACTCGGCAAAGAAGCTTCTTTGCCGAGTGTTTTTTTTTTGACACTCGACAAAGAAGCCCTTTGCCGAGTGTTTTTTTTTATACTAGGCAAAGAAAATTTCAAAGCGCATTTTAAAGCAGTAAATTAATTCAAATGAAAAAATTTTCAACTATAAAGTTGTATAACTCATCAAGATGTACAATGTTTGTTTTGGTCTTTTCTTCATATGACAAAGTAAAAGTAAATTTGTTCACAAATCTAACATATCTCTCTTGTAGTTTATGAAACTACAAGAGAGATAATAAGATTTGTGAACAATGTTAGAACGACCTTGTCGGATGAACAGATGACCAAACAACCAAAATAAACTTTGTAGATCTCAAAAAGTTATGAAACTTTGTAATTGGCAACTTTTTGATTTGAAATCATCTTGTCATGCAAAACTGTGTTTGAATTTCAAAATTTTAAAATTTGAACTTTTCAAACAATCTCGGATGAAAAAACAACCAAAATAAACTCTGTAGATCTCGAAAAGTTATGAAACATTGTAGTTGGTAACTTTTTTATTTGAAATCATCTTGTCATGCAAAACTGCGTTTGAATTTCAAAATTTTAAAATTCAAATTTTGTAAATGACCTCGGATGGAAAAACTTCCTAAACTAAAATTGTAGATCTCGAAAAGTTATGAAACTTTGTAGTTTACAACTTTTTTATTTGAATTCGTTTAGGGCCTCAAACAAGCAATTTACACTTGGTTTAGTATAATATGTGGGGAACCAAAACGGAATCCAGACATAAGTGGCAGTGTGGTGTAGTGGTTAGAGGATGGGATGCGTGAGGGAGAGGTCGTAAATCCTGCCGGCCTCGTAGCCGTGGGGGGGGGCCTCCACCGATTAAAAAAAATTCTTATTTTTTCGGATTTTTTCGGTTCCAACTTTGCCGAGTGCCCGACAAAATACACTCGGCAAAGACGTCTTTGTCGGCCCATTTTTTACCGAGTGCAGCACTCGACAAAGCCTGGGGGGGCTTCCACCGATTAAAAAAAATTCCCATTTTTTCGGGTTTTTTCGGTTCCAACTTTGCCGAGTGCCCGACAAAATACACTCGGCAAAGACGTCTTTGTCGGCCCATTTTTTACCGAGTGCAGCACTCGACAAAGCCTTTACCGAGTGTAAATTGGACTTTGCCGTCCGGTAGTGAGTCCATTAGTGCTCATGACCACATAAGCATCGACATTCTTGAACTTTGATTCCTTTCAACGTATCGTACTCAATGTCTCAATCATGTCAGATTATGCCGTATGAGTGCTCATCTGCTGTTGGTCTTCGGCTAACCAAGGGTTATTATTCGTTTCTGCGGCGATCCTTTTGTTGGGCAAGCAATGGACATGATCAGACTATTCTGACCGGAAATAAAGTTCTTGCAAGCACACCCGAGCAAGTCACGTCAATGGCCGTCTTATCCTGTATGATGCTTAGGTGTACCTCTACTATGTTTGACAAGCTAGAATTGATGTTCCACCACAGATAAAAGAATGGAGCAAATCCCCTGTTTATTTATTTTTCTAGGTTTTGGCTTGTGTTCATTCAGAAGCCATCAAGTCTTATCTAAAAAAATATGTTCATTCAGAAGCCAAAAGCCAAAACACTAGGTAAATGAGCACTAAACGGGCATTTAGCTAGACAAGGCCGCCATACTCCTCCGGCAGAAACACCATCCACGTCGGTGAAATTGTTTTCGACCGTGCGATCGCGTCCTGCAGGGTCATGATTTCGTTAATCAGCTTTAGCTTTTACTTTACCTCTTTGTTTCCAGCTTCTTACCATGGGTTGGTAAGAATCCATTACCTTCTGATGTCCTCGGACTCCATTGTGAAGTGCATCGGTTTCTCCCCAATCGGGTTTCTTCCCTTTAATTTTCTGTTGTCCTCGAGCTGCAGGGTCATTCCTCGTCCTTGTCGGCCCGACCACCTTCGTCGCTGTTTTTCTCCTACTTCTTCCTCGCTGGCTTGCTACTCTGTTGCCGCCGTCGTCGCCGGAGGTCTTCTTCTTCGTCTTTGTTCTTCCTAGGGTTTCGCGTCGCGCCTCCTGTCTGCGCCGGCGGAGGTCTTCTTCTTCGTCTTTGTTCTTCCTAGGGTTTCGCGTCGCACCTCCTGTCTGCGCCGCGGTTCCTGCTCGCGTTCCTCCTCCGGGTGCGCCGCTCATGGCGGATTCGGGGGGGAGGGAGGGGGGAGGGGGAAGAGGGGTTGGAAAGGGGGGGGGAAGGTGGACGCTCTCAGGGACAACGCTGCTGTTTGCTCCTAGCTCGGCTGCTACGCTGGGCTTGCCTAATTTCGTGCGTAGGTTCTCGCCTCTGTCACACTCGATCCCCTCTAGCCTAATGCGGGTTGTTTATATCTGTTCTGCTATGTTTGCTTATAGATAGATCTGTTGCTTTCCCTGGTTCTGATGGCTTGGTCTCAAAACTGTTTGACGCAGGTTCGCATCGTTGTTGTTCAAAGGTGTCATTGGCCGAACATTGCTGCGATTGTTGTTCCTGGTGGTCAATTGGATATCTTCCTAGCTGAGATACGCTCTTATTGGACTATCTTTGCTTCTAGGTACTAGATGCTTTGTTCAGTATATATGTTGCTTTGTTTTCTCATTGTTTGTGCTATGTTATGAAACTAATATTCCTTTGCTCTTCTTTGCCGTTTGCAAAATCATTCAAAGGACGCGTACGGTTGTTGGAACTGTTCGAAGATCGGTTGTTGTCTTTTATTTGCAAAAAAAAGGGTCTTGCAAACTGATTTTAAAATTATCTTCTGGTTTTAAACGGCCCTACATATTTGTGCCTTGCAGACAGAGGCGGCAACCAAAAAAGTGTGCCCAGATTTGGACTGCTACTTTCGCTCGGTGTGGTAGATATGCTTTTTATCAATTTGTCCTAGGTAGCTATGTTGCAAGAGGTTGCTCACCGGTGCTGCCTACCTTATGTATCCTATATACATGAGGTGGTACAGGATGGGAAAGATATATATGGTATAGAGGTTGAATTGACCCCCGGTATGGTCCAAGGAGCCTCAACAACACTCTTTTTCTGGGCTAAGCCTGCTGTGGATCCTGCCGTGGCCTACGAAGTAGCAGCATTGCAGGCTCTTGTAGTTCTACAGGGGATATATGGATTTGTTCTTCTTGATTATAGTGTCCATGGGCTTCAATTATATAGGGATCTAGCTCGCCATCTATTCGGCATTGCAAATAGAGGAGCTCAGCTTGCTAGGTTGGTCGTTGTAGCGCCCAGCGACGATGTTAGACCGTTGTCGGCTGTTACAGTGTTCGCGCAACAGGTGTTAGATGAACTCATCGTGCTGTCGCACGATTGAGTGTCAGCATGTTTGTAGGGTTACAATTTCTTTTCCGGCTTTATGTATTTTTTTCCTCCTTACATTGTACGCATCGCACCATTAATTATAAAAATGTTACATGAGGTGACTTCAGTTACACCTCATTCAGCATCGGTCTGTTTATACATCCATATTTTACTTCTCATCTTTATGTAATTGTTTTTGGTTCTTACTGCACTATACACTCCGATTTTAGTTTTCCTCTTCATATAGTCGTTTTTGCTCTTATCGTGCTTCTACCGCTCTTACTGCATGAATCCACCCTGCCTATACATCTAGATTTGTGCCTGTGCCTACACTTGCCTGTTTCATATACTAATGTTTTGCCTTCTCCATTACTCATGCCTATCATATTCGCTATATTACGCTCTTATAGAACCAACTAGAACAGAGCCAAAATGCACGTCACGGAATCCATTACGCCAGCTCTCTGGTACTATCAGCTTGTTTGTGTGCTGTTTTTCTGGATTATCCAGTGCATGTTAACATACTCAAGCGTATCGTGTTCGGTACATTAGACTGTTATAGAATCAGGTACAGCACAAACAAAAGATGCATCAAAGAATGCGTTATAGCAGTTCTCTGCTACTATTAGATTGTTTGTGCGCTGTTATTCTGGGTTATCCAATGTATGTTAAAGGTCCATAAACACCACATGCTATTTTTCCCAAATGTTTTTCCCCAAAAAAATGGTTTCATTGTTTTATGTCCATGGTCAGATGCACAGCCTTCATCGTCTATGGAATACCAAACTGGTATGGCTGCTCAGCAACCTTGTATGTAAATTGTGCTCTATTTTGCCTACATATCTATGTTTTCAGTGACCGCTGCTATATTCAGTGGCCTCACTATTTTGCTGTATTACGATATCTAACAGTACCTACCTATATTACTCAGTGGATGCTTCGGTGGATATAGGCACCTCTGCTGCTGCCACAGCGAGGTCCCACCGTGCAAGACCACGTATGTAGCCTACTGTGTATAGTCCCATATGAGGCAAGAATATTGTATGAATCTTCTTCTTATCTATTCTGTCCTTCGACTAGGAAATAACTCTTCATGTCCCATTCAAAGTCCTGATCCAGCGCAGTGTAGACAGAAGAGGAGAAAGCTCCTAAAGCAGCATCGTCATGTTTGGGGAGGTACTACAGCAGATTCTACAGCAAATGATGTTTTCATGCCTTTGGGCTACAATATGGTTCAATCCTATACCCTGTGTACAGGTGCAGCTTCAGCGTATAGTGCTAGCTTAGAATGTGCTCAGTTCGATGATGATTTCATAGAGCCTCTTAAAGGTAAAGGCCGTACCTTCGTATGCTGCATCTATCTTTTCCATCATCACCAGGCCTACCTACGGGTATCTACCTCATCCATGTTTAACTCTATCTTACATGTGCATAAACCAGTTTCTTATCCTAGGAGATCATACCATGGACCACCTGCACAGCAGTGTTCTAACTGCCACGCCATTTTCTAGAATGCTGAAAGTGTTGGCAACGAAGCACGCACCTCTTCTGGATCACTTATTTACAACAAGTGCTGTAAAGGAGGCAGAGTTGTTATTCCTCCCTTCCTTCCTAGGCCTGAACCCTTAGCATATTTGGCAAGATTTGATGGAGGATCGGTCTCTAACAAGTTTATGAAGAATATAAGACGCTACAATTGTCTTTTTTGCATTCACCTCTATGGGAGCCAATATAGATCGAACCATGAATGATGGCAGGGGTCCTCCGGTTTTTAAAATTTGTGGACAGATTCATCACCGCATCGGCTCTTTGATACCTCTAGATGGTCACCCTCCAAAATTTATTCAGCTATATGTGTATGATACATCAGCCGAGGTTGAGAACAGAATTGCCTCATTAGACCAAGAAGACACAACAGCATCAGATCTAGATCCTACTATTGTATAATCTTTGGTTAATATGTTGGATGAACATAATTTGTTTGCAAAGCAGTTTAGAATGGCCAGGGACAGATTAGCAGACAATGAGGCTGAAGATTTTGTCATTCGCATTGTTGGTCCAAAAGACGGAGATCCGCCTCAGTACAGTTTACCAACTACAGATCAATTGGCCATGCTTGTGGTTGGTGATTTTAGCTGTGAAGAATTTGAGCGGGACATTATTGTGCAGAAACAGACAGGAGATCTAGATCAAATCTCTGCTTTGCATCCTACTTTCATGGCGCTTCAGTATCCTCTGATGTTTCCATATGCTGAACATGGTTGGCAGACTGGTATTTTATACACTGGTGCCACTCAGTCAGCACAGAATGCTCATGTAAAGCTAACCATGCAAGATTACTACTGCTACATGTTCCACTATCGAAAAAATGAGCCCGATCCTTATTTATGTTATGGGCCATTGTCAAGTCAGGCCAAGGTTGATGCCCGGGCCTACGTCGATGAAAACATACTAAAATATATAGTGGATCATCAGGCTAATATCAGGATGGAAAGTATTCAAGGAATCTGTGATGCTATTAGCAGAGGTTCCCAAGAAGGAAGTGAGGTTGGGAAAATGACCGTTTTACCGACATCATATACAGGCGGTAGACGTTATATGATACAAAATTATCATGACGGTATAGCTATCTACCGAGAATACAGTCCCCCTGATTTCTTTGTTACATTTACATGTAATCCTAAATGGTTAGAGATTTCTGAGGCTATCTTTGAGCCTGGACAGAGGCCAAGTGATAGGAATGATATAATTGTCAGAGTGTTCAACATCAAGTTAGAAGAACTTCTGCATGATATTAGATGTGGTACACCCTTTGGACCTTGCAACGTAGGTATATTCATCTACATACATCAAAACCATCCTTTCTATCTACGTCCATTTGTCTACTATCTCTTCCAGATCCTAAATATTTCCTATTAAAATGCAATGCTCCACACTATAGAGTTCCAGAAACGCGGACTTCCACATGCACACATAATCCTTTGGACTTCAAGAGATACATCTGATCCAACTTCTGCAATGATAGACAAATATGTGTCTACAGAAGTGCCTGATCCAAGAAATGATCCGCTAGGCTATGCTCTTGTTGCAGAGCACATGATACATGGACCCTGCGGTAAAAATAATCCTAGGTGTCCATGCATGAAGAACAATAAGTGTTCCAAGCATTTTCCCAAACCATACCAGCCTGCAACTACAGTTAATTCTATTGGCTTTGCTATGTACAGGAGACGTGAGAACAATCTCTTTGTTTGCAAAGGAGGCCTCCAAATGGATAACAGATGGGTTGTTCCATATAACATGTTCCTCCTTACAAAATATCAGGCACACATCAATGTTGAGTGGTGCAATAAAACTACATTCATCAAGTACCTCTTCAAGTATGTAACCAAAGGAGCAGATTGTAGCAAGGCTTATCTACACAGAGTCAAGAGAGGCCAGCAGGCGCCGTATGATGATGAAACACAGACTATAAATGAGGTAAAAGAATATCTTGATTGTAGATATATCTATGAGCAAGATGCATGTTGGAGAATGTTTGGATATGATATTCATAGACACTATCTAGCAGTAGAAAGAATGCCTGTGCATCTTCCAAACGAGAATTTCATAACTTTTAGTGCTAGAGCAAAGATGGATAAGTTAGTATCTACCAAGTTTTTGAAAAGAACGATGTTAACTCAGTGGTTTGTCTACAACGAGCTTTTTCCTGAAGCTAGAGCATTGACCTATCCTGAGTTTCCTTCAAAATGGATATGGGATCAAAGAGATAGAAGGTGGACAAAGCGGAAACAACAGCATGGTAAGATAGGCCATCTTCACTATGTACACCCATCAGCTGGGGATCGGTACTACCTTCGCATGTTGCTGCTAACAGTTAAGGGTGCAACAAGCTATGAACATCTCAAATTCCACAACCGAACATATCATCATACATTCAAAGAGGCGTGCAAGTCCCGTGGCCTTCTTGGTGATGATCAGGAGTGGTACAACGCTTTTGATGAGGCAGCAGCTTGGGCTACTTCACCGTAGCTTCGTAGCTTATTTGTAACAATGATATTGTTCTACGAAGTTGGTGATGAAAACACTTTCTTCGAGAAAATTTGGCGCCATCTAGCCGACGATATCATCTACCAGTACAGAGATATGATTGGTGATCCTAATTATGTGTTGCCTGATTCAGTAGCTAGGGATTACCTTCTGGATGAACTTTCCACTCTTTTTTTTGTCAGAGTGGTAGGAACGTAGCTGATTTCAACTTACCTCCAAAGACACATGCTGAATATCCTGTTCAACACAATCGGCTTGTCGAAGAAGAGCTATCATATCCTGCTGATCCATTGATTGACATGAACAACCCAACTGCTTTCCTTAATGAAGATCAAAGAAACGCCTTCTATAAAATAGTCCATAGAGTGCAATAGAATGAGCCCGGCTTTTTTTTGTATCAGGATATGGGGGAACTGGTAAAACATATTTATGGAATCAAATAGTAGGCTATCTCAGAGGACACAACAAAATTGTTCTTACTATGGCATCTTCTGGGGTAGCAGCGCTACTCTTACCAGGGGGACGGACTGCTCATTCAAGATTCAAAATACCTTGTGAGGTAGAGGATGATATGATCTGTGATGTTAGCAGGGGCACCATGCTTTCAGAGCTTATTGAACTTACAAGCCTTATTATTTGGGACGAAGCCCTTATGGCTAATAGAAAATGTTTTGAAGCATTAGACCACACATTCCGTGACATAGAAAAAGTAAAAAAAACCTTGAGGCTGCAAATATTCCATTTGGTGGTAAGGTTGTTGTGCTAGGAGGGGACCTCAGGCAGATCTTACCTGTGGTTGAATGAGGTACCAAACAGGACGTCATCAGTGCTGCTATAATCACCTCACGCTTGTGGGCTCATGTAGAGGTGCTCAGCTTAAATCAAAACATGCGATTAGTATGTTCATCGAATGATTCTTGCCAACAACAGGAGGTCGCCATGTTCAGCAGATGGATATTAGATATTAGCGAAGGTAAGGCATCCTCTTTTGCAAAGGATGGAGAAGATGAACCGAGCTGGATTACAATACCTGAAGAATTGCTCATAGTGCCTGGTGAGGATAAACTTGCAGCCATTGTGCAATCAGTATATCCTAACTTTGAAACCAGGTACAGAGACCCTTTGTACATTTCTCAAAGGGCCATACTAGCTCCAACAAATGAACTCACAGATACAATAAATGAGTACATGGTTCCCTTAGTTCATGGTAGAGAAAAGGAATATCTCAGTTCGGATACTATCGCCAAGGCCACTGCTCAACATGAGGCATATGATCTCCTATATCCTATTGAGTTCCTTAACTCAATTAGTGGTAATAACTTCCCGCAGCATCGAATTGTCCTCAAACGAGGAGTTCCTATAATGCTGTTGCGTAATCTCAATCAAAGAGCAGGCCTTTGCAATGGTACAAGGCTGACTGTAACCTCTATAGGAGAATGGACAATTGAGGCAAAAATTATGAATGGGCGCCATGCAAATCAAACATTTGCAATTCCACGCATAACTCTGTCTCTCAAAAGTAACAAGTGGCCATTTGTTCTACAACAACGCCAATATCCTATAAGAGTTTGCTATGCCATGACAATCAATAAAAGTCAGGGACAAACATTATCAACTGTTGGCATCTACCTCCAAAAACCAGTCTTCACACATGGTCAACTCTATGTAGCTGTTTCGCGAGTAACAACAAAAAAAGGTCTCAAAATCTACATAGAAGATGATGATGGCAATCCCTCCAATGAGACAAGAAACATTGTGTACAAAGAAGTTTTCCACCATCTATCTTAGCTGCTAAATGCAGGGCCATTCTATAATTACTTCGTACCTAAAATGGCCGTCATGGCTACAATGACCCCACATTTGGTGCTGCTAATATTTGCCTGTATAGTCTCATGTAGTACACAATTAAAGTTGTAGACCAGTGTACATATATGTGTTCAGTTTGAAAAACCATGCCTATGTGCTTTGTCTTACTCAGCACTGACCATATGCATACATCATTTTGGGTTTCCTTGTAGCCAAATATTTTGGTAGTGGCTGCATCAATGTACAGTGGGGCAATGTAATTGTACCTCTCTATGTAAACACCAGGCAATGAAATTGTTACTTTTGGTGCTCATGATTGGCATTACTGGTTCTACATCTTTCGTCACTGTACCTCAATGTATTTGGGTTCTCCTCAAACTATATGTATGCATAAATAGCTTTATGAATTGTTGCTGTGTGTGTGCCAGGTCCATCATGCAGGAACCGACGTTTCTTGACAAGCTAGAAAAAGGACGCCACTCGCATGGCATTGTTGTTCGAGTTGTAAGGAAGTGGGTTCACTACGAAAACAATGGACAGGGTCCACCTTAGTACGTTGGGATGGTTGTGGCGGACGCAAAGGTACTGGTACCAGTTCTTTAAAAAACATAATAATATTATCTTTGTGTTAACCATGAGGATCACATATTTACAATCAGCAAAAATAGTACTTCATACACATTAACATGCAATCTAATCAGCTTAATACCTACAATAACAGGGAAGTGCCATATATGCTGAAATTTCAGATGACCTCATGGATGACAAAGCCTATCTTTTCGATGTTGGGAAAGTTTATGTTGTTAAGAAATTTGTCGTCCAGAATGCCAAAAAGAGCTACAGAGCAATTGATAAGAACCTCATGATAGACATTACAGACTACACAACAGTTGAGCTTGTTCGGAATCCTCCACACTCAATTCCAGAGTACATTTACAGAATCACTCCATTACGAGCCATTAGACCAGCACGAGTCGTCTTCAACCTGACAGGTGACCTATTTTTTCAAATATCATTTCTAGATAGATTTACCTTGTACGTGCTATATAAATCTGGTAACTGACAAAGTTGCATCGATCTTTTTACAAGATGTCCTTGGATATCTCATTAAGTATGAGGCAGCTCACACATTTGTTCCAAAGAACATGGAAAAGGCTAAAACACTCAGAGAAATCTACATTAAGGATTTAGGGTATGTATCACTTGCCCCTACGATAACTTACATAACAGTGGTTCTATCCTACTGCCTCAAAATCTACTTTTATGCAGTGAAAATGTTATGAAGATTACCCTATGGGGTGAGCATGCCACAAATTTCAGTATCGACAACATATACGATGCTACAGCTGGTAATCTTATCGTTTGCCTTCTCGTTGGTTGCATACCGCGTGAAGATTTCAAAAACAATGGTAGAGCCTTCTTTTCCAGATTGGTCTCAACATTTCTTAATATATTTACATATGCATTGGGGACTAACATAGCTTTAAGATACACGCGCTACAAACCATTTTATTCCTTACTATTGCAGATAAAACATGTCTAACTGGAAGCTCAGCTTGCGCTTACTATTTCAACCCTACCATTCCAGACGCATGTGCTTATCACTCCAGGTATAGCCACATCGAGGTCAACCCAAACAAAAATAAAAGAAGACACAGAGAAAGAAAGATGCCTGAACGTTTGTACTAATATGCTTTGTATCACCAGGTTCAAAAATACGTCAGTCTACATCGACCGACCTGCGCCAGAAGAAGAGGCGGTTCCAGCTTCGGTCGAAGACATTCAACTACCAGAAAAAACTATAGCTGACCTGAACCATGTTGATCCCTTTGATGACATGGTAAACAAGATAAAGGTGTAAACTCATCCTCCTAAACAGCCTCCTATTACATATGTTCCAAACGGATTTTATAGCTCTTTCACCAATGCCATATCAAATTTGTTTATCAAATTTGTGAGCGAACCAGGACCGGTTATAATGTAAAAACTTCTGAATTATTTGCTGCGGTGTAGGAAACAGGACCATATAAAGTTGCAGTAACGATTGTGTCTATTACAAACACTACTAACTGGTGGTACATGTCTTGCAAGCCATGCAAAAAAAGAGCTGATCAACAACTAGATGGTACCTACAGATGCCCAAAGTGTGGAGGCACAATCACAGTTCCTAGGTACCTTTTCATTAGCTTAATACCATTTCCAATCCGTACATGAACTGAATATTTTTCAACGTATCTACACCTTTCATTGTTTATAACTTGTGCAGGTACCTATTATCATTTATTGCAAAAGATGACACAGATGAAGCACAGTTCTTTGCATATGATGATGAAGCGAGCAAAATAATTCAAAAAGACTGCCAGGCATTGGTGAACCCATTGCATATAAAAGAAGGATTGCCTCAGGCAATGCACAAGTTGATCTTACCAACGAATCGTGCAAAAGTATGAAAAAAAGGCAGTACCAAGTCAAAGCAGTTTTAGACAGGCCACCGAAGCGGCCTTCGCTGTAGATCATGGCAACATCTCCGTATCACCCACCTCACACAACAAGCTCAACACCAATCATTAAGAGTCCAGAGCATTCGGCTGATCTACTTCTGATTGAAGCCGCTGCACAATCTGCAAGCAGATTTTACAGCTTGTTTGGCAACACTATTCCAACTTATTTAGTTGTAGTCCACTCAACAAATTTTTCGTGTTACAGACTCCAGCACCTGGTAGCGAACTAGACCATGAAGCCTCCAAACATGATGTCGACAGGTACATAATAATCCACCATTCTACATTGAAACTCCATAATAGATAAATACATATATACTGCTTACAAGCAGTATACGTAATCAGTGCACAATTCCAATTTATGTAAGGTCACCAACAACACGGACAGGTGCTCGCAAGAATCTCTTCGGCCACGCTGATTCGGCCGAAACTACAGAGACACAAGAAGAACAGCGTGCCAAAGAACCGCGTGCATCCTCTCCGGAGTCAAAATCAAAGAAGTATATTTTCAAGAATTTTAACTTACCATCTTTTTATGTCCAAACATGTTGACATACAACCTCTAAACATAGAAACCGAGTATAGTGCTGACTGGTTTTTTCCCAGGCAGAAAAAAATAAACCAGGAAGATGATGCAGGTAGCGACTCACAGAAGTGAAGCAGCGTCTCTGGTACGCAAGAGGTAACATTCTCCAAACAGCATGTGACTAATATGTACCAATAAACAACCAAAAAGATAAGGTCTTCCTTGCCAACTCTTATCACATAACTGACTTAGTTCTGGACAAAGACATACACAATACATTGTCTCACACCAGTTAGTTTCAAATACTAAACATTCTTCCTTTATTGTTCCATATAGGTGCTGCCGCACTATTGCCGACATGTAACAAGCTTTTGCGTCCTACAAAGAACTGTCGTTCGAAGAAATAAAACATATATGTAAATTATCAGAGTACGATGCATCGACTTCTGTGGTACATGCATCAGGCTATGATGCATCAACTTCTATGTACTATTTGTCGTGTCTGTGATCTAGACATAGCTATGGGAACATATTTGATGTGTATGGAACCTAGATACATCCTGCTAACAACTTTGGTGCCCCCCTTTAGCACACCGCACAGAGCCAAGAAAAAAAGAAAAAGGATTGTGCTCTCACATATCATCGAGCCTCGATTATCCAAGCCACGGCACCCTAATTGATACGTCTTAGGCCCAGATAACACACGGTACCAACCAACAGACGTGCAGAAACAGTGATATAACAAACCCAAAAAAAAAGGTATCCGGCCCAAAAATAAAACAGTATGAGGCCACGGGCGCGCGAATGCGCGCGTCGCCATACTAGTGTTCATCTATTTCGACATTGGTTTCTAAAAAGAAAATTTTATATTTGTATTAGAAGCCAAAAGGACAAAAGCAGTTCTTTTCTTTTGCGATTACACAGTACAATTCAGATATTCACAACGCATGAACACTCACCCCTATCAACGCACGCATGTAAATCCTACCCCTATGTGCATCTTCGAATACTGGATCGGCAAATCCTCAGGATTATTGAAGTCACCACAGGCACCTCGCTGTTGATGGGAACATCGTCTATCACTGAAAGCACAACGCCGTTAAATCCTGGAATATTCGCTCTCTACAGGTGCATTTGTTGGTTTTTGTGAAATGCAGTTCCAAGGGATACGTGGTTTACATTCCTTTAACTGTATTTTATTTTTTATATCTTAACTATCTTAAATAACGAATTCCAAAATTAAAAAGTTGTAGATCTCACGATAGCTACAACTTTAGTATAAAAACTATCTTTATTTCACACCACACAAGAAAGATATGATTTTTGTAAGACGATAAAGCCCTCCTACGCAATTAATATGCTATTGAGACTTTATGTCACCTTTTCATCATCTTAATGGCCTCAAATGAGAAACTCAAAACTCTCAAGTTATAGGGAGTTATAACTTTCATATAAAAATATCTGCATTTTGTGTTTTAGTACTTAAAATATTGTTTTCATAACAATGACCTAGGTGGGTTTGCTTCGTTTTGTGTTTCGGTAATGCTCACTATCGAGCGTCCGTCCGACCAGACGCGCGCCTTCGCTGGGCCCATGAACAAGTTTTGAGTTTCTCATTGGAAGTGTCCCATTATTCAAAAAATCTAGACGCTTCCAATGGGACGGAACCACCTCGTGTGCCACGCGCCCCTGCCCCACGCGCTGGACCCGCTTCGTGTCGCGTGCCCTTGCGCCTCACGCCTCATGCTGGACCCGCCTCATGCCGCGCACCCTACTCGTGCCTCGCGTTGTGCGCCATTCGCACCTCGTGCCATGCGCCACCCACACCTCGTGCTGCGCTCCCCCGCGCCCACGTCAACCATCATTGGGCGGCAGCAAAAATATGAACACATGTTGCAACCGTATGTTTTATGCGTTCATATATGTTGCATATGTTTCATCTGGATGTTGCAAAAGTAGATCTGGTGTTGTATATGTTGCAATGGCTATACACGTGTGTTGCAAGTGTATGTTTTAAATATTTTAGCTATTTCAAACATATGCTGCCAGTGTTTCATCTGGATGTTGTACATGTTGCAGTGGCTATGCACGTATGTTGCAAGTGTGTTTTCCAAATGTTTCTGTTGTTTCATCTGGATGTTGCATGTTTTCATCTAAATGTTGCATATGTTGTAGTGGCTATACATGTATGTTGCAAGTATATGTTTCAAATATTTCACCTATTTCAGACATATGTTGTAAGTGTTTTATTTGGATATTGCATATGTTACAGTGGCTATACACATATCTTCACCTGGTTTTGGTATGTTGCAATAGGTGCTGCTCCCTACGTGCTCTGACTCGCGGCCACGCACGCGCTGTACACACCCATCAAACGCTGACTATCTCTATCATGCAGGCTAGCTCCAATAATCGGACGTACATGCAACGGGCGGTCAGTGCCCAAATGGCCGAGCACTCCCTGGTCAAAGTGCATGCGCCCATCCAGAGCGCCAGAGCGGGCCAGCGCCCAACGGACGCAGAACCAGGCTTCACTGTGCCATCAGGATTGGCCCCCACGGTGGAGCATGCAGCCATGGTCAACATAGGTACGCACACTGTGCTCTCACCATCTCTCTCGCATACAGCAGGGCAGGCCCCACGCACATGCTCTCCGAGCAGACGCAGCGGCAGCAGGCGCGGGGCGCGAAGCACCTGGGCAGGCGCAGCAGCAGCACGCTCGGGGCACAGCAAGCGCAGCAGCACCACTCACTGACCCAGCAGCAGCAGCAGGCACAGCAGCACACGGTGTGCATGTGTCCGGATGTCCGTGCGCTAGCATGGCCCTTTGTGTTTTATTAATAATGGTGAAACCGCTTAATGTTGATATATAAAAAGAATAAGATGGCATGCAATCCACCCGTTAGGACATGTTTAGAAAAAAAATTTCACTTTTAGTTACAAACCGGCCTGGGGTAGAACCCTACCAAGTACGATTACTCTTAAGATATAGGCCTACCTACTGGGATTACATCAACAATCAAAAGAGACATCCTTAGGTCAAAAAAAGAGAATCAAAAGGGGCATCCCAAGGCAACCAAAACCTTCTAATTTAACTGAGTTTTAGGCACATCCCAAGGCAACGCTTCATTGCGTACCGTGCATAACGGTTTGTGCGTAATTTAGCCTCAGCAGATGCAGATTGGACGATAAAGTGTCTTCTTCACCTGCAATCAGTTATCAAACATATAGTGCACACGGAATTCCAAACCACCAAATCAAAAACCGATCAACAAGCAAGCACTTGCCAACAAGACGCCGAGAAAATAAATATATAACTCTGCTCATCATCAGATCGTCGATCAATCACATTGCCGCCATTGCTGTGTACTGAGTAAGCTTCCCCCGCAGCAGGGTGATCAGATCCGGCAAAGATCCTGGGCGCGCTGGCGCTGGCCTTCTACCTCCGGTACCGTCCGCGGCCGCCGCGCGTGGTGGCGACGCCCGTGGACATCAGCATCGACGAGTTCAGCCTGCTCCCGCACCCGGTGCTGAAGCTGTCGGTGGGCGTGCACGTGATGGTGACCAACCCGAGCAACTCGCCGTTCCGGTACGGCCCCACGCCGGGCGCGGTGACGTACCACGGCGCGCCCGTGGGCGCGACGCTGGTTCCCGCGGGCGAGGTCGGGGGCAAGTCCACGGCGCGGATCGATCCGGCCACGGTGGTGGACGGCGTGAAGGTGGTCGAGAACCCGCACTTCGCGTCCGACGCCGTGGCCGGCGTGCTGCCGTTCGTGGCCGTGGCGAGGGTGGTGGGCAAGGCGCTCGTGCTGCTGGCCTTCGAGGTGCCCGTCTCAGTGGAGACCGTGTGCTTCGTCCGCTTGTACGTGTTCCATGGCGAGAGCAGCTCCCGGTGCGTGTCCACCGTCCGCACCGGCAGCGGCGCCGCGTCGGGGTCGAGGTCCGGCAACGGGAACGGCTCCGGCTCTGCCGCGGGGTTCCATGAGGGTGCAGGGCGCGCGCAGGAACATGACTAGGATCGGAGTCGGAGGATTTGTTTGTGTGTGTCGATGGCCATGGTTTACGACCATGTAGAACGGGAGCTTTGTGAGTGCGGGTGAAGTTTTTTTTTTTTCCTCAATAAAACGGTGTATCTCTTGCACTTGTACACTGTACGGAATTTGAGATTTTTTTGGCCAGATGTACGGAATTTGAGATGGTTCCGTTCAGCTGTTATGGTTGCCGTCGAAAAAAAGGGAAGTCGGAATGGGCCGGGCCGAGGTTGCCGCGTTGTGGGCTAAGCAACGCCAGAAACAACGCCGGCCTCCAAGGGAATACGAGAGACGAGACGTTTACGATGGGCTGTGCCGGGCCGTTCTTGGTAGAGGTCGATGAAGGTGTATCATTGGCCGTCCGATTCTCTTCTTATTTGTGTGCTCTGGTGCTCTCGTTCTTCTAGATTGAAAGCTACAGAACCACGACTCTTCAGTTTAAAAGGAGCAGATTGCGATCTCAATCGAAAAAAACAAAAAAGAGAGTAGGACAAAATACTACCGACGCGTCGAAATGGCTCACGCTACAGGTACAGCTCTAACGGACAACCGTAATTCCCCACCCAATTTCTTTCCAACCTAAAAGGTACTACTAGCGGTTTTTTATTAAGACGAAAATAGGAATCCAAATTCAAGATGGCCCCTCTGCAGAGTACATCCCCATCTAACTTTTTTCAGCCTAGAAGGTACTAGCGAGATGAAAAATCGGAATCTAAATTCGATCGGAGAAGACTCTGAATGTGAATGGTTGGGTGTACGAGCACGCTAACTCCCAACTAAGGCCTTGTTTGGATGCCTATGTATTTATCTCAATCAACATGTGTTGAAGTGGATTGGAGTAGAATTAAACTAAGTTACATTCCAATTCATTCTAACACATGTGGATTGAAAGTGGATACACATGCCAAACAAGGCCTAAGCTGAATTAGGCTTACTTAAAAGTTTTGGGTCAATTTCCATGATATCACAACATATTATCAAAACCTATTCCACGATGAGCATAGTGACATGATTATCTCACTCTACTATCAAATTTACATAGTTTGTTGCATATATTGACAATTAAAACTTAAAAGTGACCACGGTGATAAAAACTAGATGGCTAAAGACCTTAAGTTTTGGGTCAGAATAAGTAGATACTATATATAGAGTGAAATTTACTAACATATAGAAGTTGTTATATAACATCTACTTATATAGGAGTTATATGTGTAACCATAGCAAAACAAACATCTTAGCACTAGTCTCCAATCTCCGTGGTATTATTTTACAAATGTTCTGAGCTGGGACGCGACCTGATCTCCGGACAGCTGACAGATTTAACAATAGTAATGAATAGAACACCAGTGAGCAAAGCGATCACATACCGCCATACCGGGCCCTAAAGAAACAAAAAATAGCTGAAATTCCTATGCCACTTCCATCTTACATATGGCCGCTCTCTCCTCCACCTCTAGTCACATTGACCTGCGCCTCCAAACCCAAGAAACACAATAAGAAGTGGATCGGTCCTCTCCTCTCCGCTTCCCGGCTAGGCGATGGGCATCGCCGAGGGGAAGAAGAGGAGGCCCGTCCTGATCTGCTGCGGCGTGCTGGTGGCCGTGATCATCCTCCTCGCCGTCATCTTCGTGGCACTCTACTTCACCCTATTCCGGCCGCGGTCGCCCAAGGTGGTGGCGACGGCGGTGGGAGCGGAAATCTGGCCCAAGAGCAACGGCGGCGGCGCCCAAGACCTCAACCTCACCGTGTACGTGGACGTCACCGTGAACAACCCCAACTACGCCGCGTTCCGGTACGGCGACGTGGCGACAGTGGTACGGTACCACGGGGAGGACGTGGGGCTGTCGGTGGTGCCCGCGGGGGAGATCGGCCCGCGCGAGACGCAGACGATCGCCGCCGCGATTGAAGTGAACGCGGGCAAGGTGGCGACCATCCCGTACTTTTGGGTGGAGTTTCCGACAGGGAAGCTGCCGTTCCAGACAGCGACGGAGGTGGCCGGCAAGGCCGTGGTGCTGGGCACGTTCAAGATCAAGGCGACCTCGGAGGTGGCGTGCGATGTCACCGTGCAATTGTTGCCTGCCAACGCCACGTCGGAGTGCACCTCCACGGTCCATATAGGCCGGTAGTAACGGGCTATATATATCCAGTGGTTCTGCTCATCTCTGAACAGATATTGTGCTTGTGTGAGCATCAAAATGTATACTCTGCTGTGAAAGTATCAACGCCCGTGTTTTCAAGGGACAGTAAAATAAAAATGTATTAATATAGGTCCTCTACATATTCACAAAAAAATATATAGGCCCTCTACAATTATTTTAATTTTTTTGATTGGATTTATTTTAATAATGGAAGTACACCTTCCTACCTCTGCTTAAATTTAGGTCCAAATGACAAATAGATCAAAATCACAACTTGTTAAATTCACAAATAAACATACTCTTGTAGACGTCTAGGTACATGTATGCTTACCTCTTCCAATATATGTGTGCAGGTAAACCCCACCTCTAACACCTACGGAAGGATTGGATCGTATTAACATTAAGGTCTTGTTTAGCTGCACTTGTATTCACCTTAATCCACATACAGTGGGATGGAAAATTGACTAATTTTCATTCTATTCTAATCCACTCCAACGCATATGGATTGAGGTGAATACGAGTATAGTCAAACAAGTTCTAAGGAAGTTTCCACACAACTGGCTGTCAGCGGGCTCATTTTCTACCACTGGAAAAATAATAGCTTTGGTGAAACATATTTCTAACTTGGGGTTTTGATACATGGTGGAAGGGAACATATAGTAACCTTCGCTAATCATCCATGCTATTGCTAAATTCTCAAAAACTTCAGTCTTTGCCGCACACATAACTACTAATGCGTGTGGCAATCTCCGAGTAATAACACAATAAGTTTCATGCAAAAACGAAGACAGCCAAGTTCATGGAAAACATTGCATTAGTGAACAAAACAGAATTCCTTTGTTGTCGGATTCTATTTGTCATCTTCGTGCATGACGTTATTTACGTTGATATTAACAAGGGTCTAGAAGCGCTGGTCACATTCATTGATCTTGGAATCATTCTGATCAGAAAAATAATCTTTTTCCTCTCTGTCACGAACACAAAAAGATCATTTGTCATGTTATACCTTTTTTTTTATAATTCATCCTCTTTTAGCGTCACGGTCGCTTTATAATCCTACCATTTTAATATGAGAAATCCAAATGTTGCTTTTTAAGTTTAGTGTAGAAATGATGCTTTTTTTATTAAAAACTGTGGGGGCAAAAAACCCTCAGCAAGGTTCAACAAAATACAAGGCCAGCAAGGAGCTGATAGAACACGCCCAACACAACTCACACTTACCTAACTGAAAAGAGAAAAGCAGAACCAAAAAGGAAGGACACTACTCGACGTTTTAGAGAATTTCGCTCAATCGTTGTTTGCTGGAACCAAACCACAATTTCCAGGTGTATACCAACACACACCCTCGTCTTTCGTATCGCTAATGCTCCTATAAGAACGTCCGTCCATCCGAACAGGACGGACCCGCCTCGCGCGCACCCCTGCGCCTCCCGCCTCATGTGTCCCTGCACCTCGCGCTTTGCACGGTCGCATCAGACCCCCCTTGCCCCACGTGCGCCCTGCGCCTCCCACCTCATGCACTTCGGATGTACGTTGCATATGTTTCATCTGGATGTTGCAAAAGTAGATTTGTTGTTGCATATGTTGCAATGACTATACACGTATATTGCAAGTGTATGTTTTAAATGTTTCAGTTGTTTCAAACGTATGTTGTAAGTGTTTTATCTGGATATTGCATATGTTGCAGTGGCTATACATGTATGTTGCAAGTGTATGTTCTAAATGTTTCACCTATTTCAGACCTATGTTGCAAGTGTTTCATCTAGATGTTGCAATGTTGCATAGGTTTTAGACATATGTTGCCAGCGTTTATTCAAAATATTTCATATATTTTAGACGTACGTTGCAAGTGTGTTTTATCTGTATGTTGTAGGCGCAATAGTTCCAAGCGGGGCAGGCGCTGTCCCATTTCTTCATGAGTGGAGCGCATTCGCGCGGGAATCGTGCATGCAGAAGAAATTTGCTGCCACTCTTGTGGTTGCATGCAGTAGAGAGAATGTGTTGCTGGCGCATGCGAGACTGAGGGAGTAGGGCGTGCAGGTAGATGCTCGACGCTGGGGTGGGCACGCAGGAGAAGGTGAGGCACAGCCGTCAGGATGGACAGCGCGGTGGGGCAGGCGCGCCGGGCGCTAGCCACGCCACTTTCATATCAGTATATCACAAACTCACAATGACATTGCACCAAACGCACATAATAATAACACAATCAGAAACGCCGCAAACCTTTTTACGTGCCTCCTGCTTCCTGAATGTAAAGCTAAGCTTGGCAACAATCAAGAAGGCCGCGGGCCCGCGGTAATATATGCTGCGGCGTGCTGCCAGCCGGCGGTATCATCCTCACCTTACACGCTTCGCGTTCTACTTCGCCGTGCTCCGGGGCCGACCGCCGCGCCGCAGGTGGTGGCGAAGGCTGTCCACACTCGATTGAGGCCCGGCCCCCAAATTCCAGGGGGGCCCTAATATCTTGTGTACAGCCCAATAATAATAGGTCTGGTGTCTATTCTTTTTTGGCCCAAGTCCTATACTCCTATGTAGCCCAAAAGGCCAAAACGCGTGTCGCGTCTGTTCAGCTTTCTCCGTCGACTCTCCCTCGGTCGTGCGTGTCTTTTGTTCTCCCCGTCGAATCGCGTCTTCCCGACTCCGCCCTAGGCACTTCCGCCGCTTCGCACTTGGCACTTGCCGGACTTCAGCATCGGCGCCGCGGCGGACGGCGAGGCCGAGTGCCGAAGCGGCCGTGGTGCCGTGCCAATTGACAAGCGTTTAGCAGGGTACGTGAACTCGTGAAGCTAGGAAGCAGAAGCAGCCAAGACGGAAGCCTGATCAATGGTAATTTTATTCTTTTCTTATTTTGTATATACATGTTCAAGTAAACACTATGCAACGAAGGGTTCAATAGGTACTACAATTCATAATAACTTATCACATTTGCAATGTAATATGTTTTTGTTTATATATCATTTATGGTCCTGTTTTGCTGGCACGAAGAACCTCGCCCTGACCGTCGAGGTGACGCTGCGCAACCCGAACTGCACGCGATTCCTGCACTACCTCTACGTGTTGGACGTGCTCACCGGGAGATGCTGCCGTTTCAGTGACCGGGAGAGATCGGGCCGCCGTGCTCCGTCCTTTCCGGGTGTGCGCGGCGGCCCGCGTGTCGTGCCACGTTGCCATGTACCCGTTCAAGAGGGAGAGCAGATCGCTTTGCACTGCGGACATCTAGCACGACGGCTTTTATTCAGATTGTGCTAAAAAAAGGTAATGCAATCGTGCAAGTAGCGCTCGGTCGCATAGAGGAAAAATATATCTAAAAATTTACGCAGTTGCAGTCTGGCTTGAAGAGCAGAGTTGTCGGGAGAGACACGAATGTACTGACCACCGGAGACATAACAACCAGAGAATACTGAACACTGAATATAATATCTACGTCGATTAGCACAGGGGCACACTCGCAGCGATCCACTGTCTTATTGCAAGTGTTTTTAGCAACACAGTGGGATCCCTAGTTATATGATGAGTTCATAGCCCCGAATTCGAACTGTCAATGCCACAGACCATCTTTCATATACCGATTTTCATGAATCACACTACCCAGGTATAACAAAACAATGGCTACCTAGTGCATCCTTGCAGCGGCGTCAAAATTTATATGTTCTTTCCCAGCTCAACCTTCTTCACCATCCTGAGTGTGTTGTGAAAGATGGAATCCAGTATTCCAGCAACCTAGAATTTGCATGTCAGTTTTCAGTAGAGATTTTATTTGGATTCATTGATATCAAGATATATGTAATGTTCGCACCGTGAAGACTCCACCGATGATAGCGCAGACATTTGTGATGAAATGGGAGAAGGATCTCGGGACTTCAGTTACCAAGACCTTTAAATGTGAATCGTTTTAGATGAATCATTCACTTGTTAATGTAAACAAAATATATGAAAAACTTAAAAAGATGAGCATGCGAACCTGCATGGGAGAAGGCTCAATATGGAATTTCACAACAGGAACATAGAGGCTGTGCACCAAGCTGCTGTGTGCTGTGTATTCATATTCCTCGAGCACTTTTAGTTCCTTTGAGGACCTCTGTGTTACAAGCTCAGTCTTCACAACTTGAAGGTAGTGCTCAATCTAGGAATAGCACAAAAGAAACAAAATTTATGTAATTCCATAAGAAACCAAAAGTATCAGCACTCAAAAGAAACTGAAGCTGACCATACATTCTAAATAAATAAAAAAATTAAGGAAAAGTTAGGGACTTACAGTAACATTGGCGTTAACCTCGCCATGCTTAACAGTATAAGACTGGCCAGCTAATCTATCATGGTATCCACGAAGATAGGGAGTAAGTCTTATGAATTCATCAAGCATCCTTGGCGAAAGTCTCTTGCCAAATGAGAACTGTGTCACATAGTGTGAAACATTTATCTGAGATGGATCAAACGAGTGAGATCCAGATCGAGCTGCGACAATAACACTCCCTGGAACCTGGTAAATAGGACAATTTATTATTAAAGGACAGAAGAACACCCATCTTCACATTATCAACCATTAGCACAAAATTATATCCATGTAATTTCAAGTGTAGCTCGTTTACCCTTTTGACCCGCACAAAACCTTCTATTCTGCATCCACTCGCCATTGGAGCAGGGCGCTTTGCAGGATCAGCAGTCTTATTGGATTTGTCTTCCAAAGCAAGCACATGAGCCTCTTTTGGAATGTTTGCAACGTATGTTTCCATTGCCTGAGGTTCAAAACATTACATCACAAATTCGTTCAGAGCTAACGATAGATAACATAGTGTCTTAAAGGCTATTTCATTTCCCCATGCATGATGTTTAGGATATACTCCCTCCATTCCAAATTATAAGATGTTTTGGCTTTTCTAGATATTGTCTTTACTATGCATCTAGACTTAGTGTATATCTAAGTGCATAGCAAAAGCTATGAATCTCAAAAGGCCAAAACGTCTTATAATTTGGAACAGAGGGAGTAGTACCATAATTATTATAAAGAATGTTAAGTCAGTACAATGAATCTGAAACCAGATGATGCATAACATACCGCGACTAAACTCTCAGTATCACGTTCCCCATAGTATGATTCATGGTCATGGTGACCCTGATTCTCCCTGTGCAAAGAAAAATTAGGGAGTTCCTTCTATAGAACTATGACAAATAAAGGGCGTACCCAGTGCAGAGAGCCCCCGCTCTATGCGGGGTCTGGGGAAGGGTGGCAGTGGCAAGCCTTACCCTCGCCTGTGCAATGCAAGGAGACCGCGACTCGAACCCGGGACCTTCCGGTCACAGGCGGTAAGACTTTACCGCTTGCACCAGGCCCGCCCTTCAACTAGGACAAATATCAAACACAAATATAGAACAAACAAATGTTTGCAGCCCAAGTAGCATATACTTAGAGGCTACGTAAACAAATCCCAGATGTTACAGAAAAAAACCAGAAAGTATCTAAATAGAATGTAAGAAGAACTGTGCTTACTTTATATCAGACCCTTTACGGAAAACGCGAATGGATGGGTATCCTTGTATGTGGTGTCTGCATTTGATAAATTGAAGTAATGAAAAGTATATTCCAGCGAAAAGAAAAGAAACATTCTCCAGATTTCTCTTGTGGTCAATAATAAGTTATCAATATGTGCAGTTTGAAATGTGCATATATGGCACCAGCAAAGAAACATCAAATCATCAGATGCCCAAGAGAACATTTCATTATAGAGATGATAAACATATATAATGCTGGCGGTATGGCACCCCTTCTGTCTGTTTATGAAGACAGACAATCACTAATGAAGATGGGAAACAAAGCCCCTTAGGTGGAAAACGTTTGAGGGTGAGGTTAAACAGCACCAGGCCCCTGGCCTGTTCCCACTTTTTATCCAACAATATGGAACACAGAAATAACTGCTTTTATTTACAATGAAAGATAGTTTACAGGAACTATACAGACTAACAAGGTTAAAAGCTGAAGCCATAATGGCCAACAAGGCCAGAAATCAACAAAACGGATAGTCAAAGTAAGGAGTCGACAACATAAAGAATATCAAACAAATGTGGTCTAAAAACAAATGTGGTCTAAATAAATGGTAGAGATAAGGCATGAGCTTTACATGGAACCTTTCTTCAATTCCATATTAATCTTAACAGATCTTTGATTGGACCTTAGTACCAGAAGAAATAGTTCTGAATGCAACTAGTTCCAGAAGGAAAAGTACTACAGAAACAAGATGGAAGTGAATATAACATTGTAATTTTATGAAACACAATGGCATCATGATGTCACTTTTTTAGACTCACATTATAATACCCTCTTATTCAGACTTTGTAACTAGTTGACAAATTTATACATAACCAACAATGATTTGATTCCATATTGCATCATGCACAATTAAATCATGATGGTCTGAATGTATTAAGTATCAATAGGTACAGACCTCCTACACAAGTCAACTTCCTCAGTGCAATCAACTTTGCCTAGAAGGATTCTACCATCCATTTCAGGGTCATATCTGCACATGATCAGTAACAAGGTTATTGATTAGCAGTGCAAGATATTGATCGCGAAGTCTTATTAGGGGCATATACAGAATAACAGTATTTACCTCTCCCTCATTATTTTCGCTGTCTTCTCCCATGAAGGTTTCTGAAAAGAAAAAAAAAAACAAGTGCTAAGAAACATTTGAAATAGAAAATATACCATTTACTTCAACAGAACAGAACCACAGATATATTTCAGCTGGAATAAAAACATAAAAGGTTAAAGGTCAAGCATCTAAATCAAATTAGCAATATTACAACAATGGCTTTCACTGCATTATGGTGCATCTGTTGTTCTGCGCTGTACATTATGTCCAGATGACTTGCACAGTACCATACATTAATTGTCGCCTCAGAAAGTCGTGAACACAAAGAAATGAAAAGGAACACTAGGAAATAAATACTGACCAGTCGATTGCTCCAGTAACACCAGGGAGCATAGAAGTTGACAACCAAAACAGGATATCTAAACAGGAACAAAATAAGGATGAGTATAACAATGTTCAAGAAAAAGGATAAGTATCAACAAAGCCAATAATTCAAAACGTGCTAGGTGCTAGGTAGGTGGTCAGGTGCTAGTGCCTAGGTGTGCCTAAGCAATTTTGTTTAATTTTTTCTTTTTGGTGGCAAAAACACCAGGGTGCTAGGTGAGGCAGTGCTGCTCTGCCTATGCCTAGGCGGAGCTAGGTGCCGCCTTCTGAACACTGAAGCAAATATCAAGAAATGGAAAAGTTGCCTCCATACCACAAGTTACCAACTTGATTGCTAAAATACCATCGAAATGTGTAACATGTGGGACCTGGTCCCACATGTCATAGACACAGCTGATGCTATTTTGGCAATGTCACAACTTTTGATGGTATTTTGGTATTCATGTTGCAATATAGTGCTATAAGTTCCCAAAAAAATACAAGAGGGGTTAAATACTGCATAAAACATTCGATGGCAAATATCTTAACAGGCAAGAACAGGATGCTTTGCCATAAAGAATACCCAAAAGAATGGGGGTTATTGAGATACAATGAATGTAAACTGCGACATGAATGTGGACCAGAAAGGTGTGATGAGTAGAATAATAGAAACAATGGTTATTGACGATTTTAAAATACAAAGTGACTAAGATGCTTGATCAAGCAGGACTGTAGGTTGGTAGATAACACTGAATGCTTACTGGTGTGAAAAGCTATCAAAATTGCGAGATGACAATGAAAATGCACCATCCACATGATCCTCTTCAACATCATCTCCATACTTATTGACAGTGGGGATAGGCCCAGGGTGGAATTCTGATCCAGTTGGTACAAAATTCCGATCAATTGAATACTTTCGAACAGTTTTCCTTATGTTCAATCTGTTCTGCATATGGATTTAACAGATAATTAATATTAAACCAAAAAAAAGATAATGTGGTGCTCAGAGGGATAATAACTAAGAATTTTGCCATATTCTAGAAGCTATAACCAAAACACAACATATGAGCAAAGATATATCTTACTGTTCCCAGCACGTCACTAACATCAACTTGTACAAATTCACATGAAAGTGCAGGAAAGCTGCAAAACACAAAGGCGGTCAGTAAATATTTGAGAGAACAATAATTAAGTTTCACAGTCCAGAGTTGCTGAAATCATCCCAAATTCCTACCCGACACCAAAGCCTTTCATCCTAAGTAATTGGTGTATGCTAGAGATGAAACCAACAAAGAGCCACATGAACCAAGGAGAAAGGAACAAATAAAGAACTGGAAGGGCAGGCCTGGTGCAGTGGTGAGAGCTGTCTCACTTAGTCACCAGGTCGCGGGTTCGAAGCAGCCTCTCCGCAGATTTTGCGGGGGGAAGGCTTGCCTCGGTTTTTCCCTTCCCCAGACCCCACGTATGTGGGAGCCTCCAGCACTGGGTCTGCCGCCCTAACAATAGAATAAAAAAAGACCATTCTAGAGCTCAAATGACCAGCAAGACTAATTAAACCATACAATGCTACAAAGTACAAACGAAGAAAGGAAGTGTCCTCCCTAATATTCGCAGTTTCCCTCGGCGTTAGATTGACCAATACATCACGCTATCTCAGGCAGTACGGTATCCAAGACAAGAGATTAGACTCGTCACTTAAACCTAGAAGTTATTCGGTAAGGTTACATGATTTTCTTTAGTGTTGTGTGCTACGCAAAATCATGAACTTATTTGCCTTAAGCAGGCATTTGCATTGGCTTACTATAATCATGACATCCAATGATTAGTATCAGCAGAGCAGACATAAGTTAGGAAACCACCAATTTCCATAAATTGTAAACCCAGATGGAAGTTTAACAGGTAGCAGTGTAATATATCCAACCATATGGGCACATATCATATTGCTATTTAACGCCAAACTGAACAACACTTGACGAATGCTATAGGGCTCACCTTATATTGAAATCTATCCGTAAAAACTCCCCATCTGAACTCCTATCAACAATCACAGATGTGGTAGTATTGACTGCTAAGTAACTGCTCAACTCCTGCAATATCAAATCATCATTGTCTTAGTTCAAAACTTGAAGTTCACCTTTGAAAGGATAAAGCTCACAGACCTTGAATGAGAAATCAGGTCAACTTCAAACTGCTGGCAAGTAAAGCGCATTGCAATATTTAAAAAATGGCAGCCCGCAATGTATTGGACGCAGAGCAACTAATATTTAGGATACAGAATGTAACTGAACTACAACTTTCAATGTTTAGTATGCCACAGTAAGTGGAATATTTTATTTGGATACAGAATGTAACTGAACCTTCACTTTCAATGTTTTGTACACCACGACTGACAAAACTAAACCACAATTTGACCACACTTGCTTGAAGCTCACCCAGTCATAACTATCTTCAGAATCTAGAACATCTTGTTGATGTTCTAACCTCAATAGTCAATTGAACGTGAAATAGATAACAAGATTGAATTGAATCAATTAAAAGAACAGATGTGAGGAATGGAAAATGGTTACTGAAGTCAGCTATGCTTAGAAAACCAAATGATAATGCACTGGTATCTACAATTCTACATAAACAGAAGAAGTGAAGTTCAATCATTTTTCCAAATCCTTTCCATACACTTGTTTAAAACCACAAATTGAAACATGAAAGCAATCATATCATGCTGACTTTTACTTATTTTGGTGCTAAAAACCATTAACAGAGAACAAAAGTGGCAGCAACAACTGCAACTCATTACAGAAGAAACAGAGGGGGGAAACAAAGAACAGACCATTCCAAATAAAAAAACCATAGCTAGTGCTGCTACAATGGATAATCCAGCGCCAGACAGTGATGCCTCGGTCAAATCCCTAGGGATTTTCCTGCAAGATGAAAAAATAAGGAATAGGAACTATATAAACCCATCACTTATAAATGAAACTCAGGACAGGACAATAAAAAAGTTAAGTCATTCTGAATCAAATTAGTCTATCCTCACCACTTATAAATGAAGCTCAGGAGAGAACAGTAAAAGTCAGCCATTCTGAATCAAATTAATTAGTCTCCAATGTGTTATTTCTCGGACTCCCAAATCAAGGAACAGCTAGCTCAAACAAATTTTTATGACTGCCCAAGAGGGAAGTGGCTCATGCTACCTCCAATTATGGGTATCCCAAAGACAATATGGACATGGATAACTATAAGTTTCTGATGAGTTGCATGATTGATACATCGAAGAACTAAACAGTGTGAGCTACTCAACTTTGAAATCGCGATGATAATGGTTCAGACCCTTATATACAATAGTTCATCATAGCATGGATGTATTACGTCTGAATAAGAAGCACGCATTTGCTTTAACAGAATCAGAATGGTATGAAGAGAACTTATCATATTACAGGCATTGCCCTTGGAAAACATACATCTCACTGGTTAAATACTGACACTTCTTCTACAAACAGAACAATCCTCTCCTATTGCGACTTATGAAGATGAACTTCGTCATGACACATGACTTGCTAAAAACAGTGCTTACCAAGGACGAGTTTCTGCAAGCAGACACAAAGCAATGCCATGGGAACATTTGGCTCTCCTATCTAATCGAAAACTGTCCAACTCGCTTCTATTTGAGGATTTAGAATGGCATATCCCACCGGAGCGTAACACGTTGTCCAAACAGAAGCACCGCTACAAAATGAAATGTGATCATGGGCCATGAGCGCACTAGCACTCAGGATGCAGTTACAGAGGTCACACTCACACACCAATATTTTGAGCACAGCATCCACCGATTCATCGTGCGGCTCTCGCGTCTGTACCGAGCCTAGAAACAGACAAAGGAAACCATCGCTGACGCAGAGTACCCCCCGCCCCCAACGCCAAACTGCGCATTCGCCGCAAAGCAGACGCCGCTGTCATCCAGGACTCACCGGAACGAAATCCGCCAAGCCCAAGCTGACGAAATCACTCTCCGTTCTCCTAGTCATCCAATCCCCAGAGAATCGTACAGCTCCAGCGTATCCCGGGAAAAGCATCGAGGAATGGAGGTGCTCACGAGATCTGGGGAGAAGGGATCGGGAGCGCGCGCACCTGTAGAAGTCGACGGACTTGAGCCTGCTGGAGGAGATCATGGCTGCCGATGACCCTCAGATCTGCGGCGGGCGCCGGGGTTCGGAGAGAGGGATCTGGGAGGAGGTCAGGGGGAGGATGGAGGTGAGATTTTTGTGAGGGTTTCAGTTCGCCGTCGTCTCGGTGCTGGGGAGGGGATCTCACCGGCGAGCACGAACACACCGACCTCGTGTCCTTCCTCGCCTCCCCGAAAGTACCAGTCGCCACGCCACGCCTCGCCTCGCCTCGCCCGCCTGCCTCGCGTCCCGTGACTAGGGACCAAAGGTGGGGCGCCCATCTCAAGAAAACGGGATTGGCTCGGTTTCCTTTTTTCTTCTTTTTCTTAGTGGGCTTATACGCAATTCATCAGAATTCGATTCAGTGTAGCCCACGGAACCCAACCCTGTCCGGTCTCGGACTCACGGTGCCGCGGTGGGCCGGGACTCCGGGGTCCTCAGTATACTGTTGCGTCCGCGGTCCACCAACCGCCACCGCCGCTCTCGTCGAAGCGACGTAGTAGACCGCGAGAAAAAGAAGATTGTGCGAGGAAAAGGAAGAGGCCGAGGGTCGTCGAGGACTCGACTCGAGGCTCGAGGGAGATGGATCCGCGTGCTAGAAGCACGACGCTGGGTGGCCGTACGGGTAAGCGACCGGTGACCACGAAGGAGATAGTTGAGCTAACAGAGCGTCGCCGGAGGAATTGCCAAGAGAAATAGAAGATGGATCCCTCTTGGGGCAGTCTCCCCGTTTTGGGCAGATTCGTACCTCCCTCGAGATTAAGGTTAGATTGGCACGTCTGAGGGAGGAGACTGCTCGCTTGCGCGCCGAGTTGGAGGCCGAGAAGACCTCGGCCAACGACGCCTTTACTCGCTACTCGTCGTACGCTCGTCTATAAGGGTAAGGGGTGACCACTATCTTCGGACACATCCTCTCGTTCAGTGATTGGGAGGCATAATTATGTCTTATCTAATCGATCTCGATTCGTCGATCCCCCTATTATCCTTGCTATTAGGGATGTGATCTGTGTGCTTCAACAATCAAATCTATCCTTGCACTATTAAGGACGTAATGTCTCTGATTTTCGGTTTGTTTTTAAACACGACTATTGCCTTATGTCTGTGACATCTATGAATAAGTTGTTTTCTAGTCCCCTACTGTTGTTGGTTCCATATCTGTACTTCGAATTTTTGTATGTGATTTTGGTGCCCAAGGTTTAAAATGTCGCCAGATATACATTCTAAAATTTCCGAGATACCCCATTTACCGGCTGGGCCTGAAATTTTGGCTCTGTCACCCGAAATTTTCAGAAATTTAAAATTATAGCCTAAATAGACACCAAAGCTCACCCGATACGACCTTAATCCACGTTTCATTTTCTCTCCTCTTTCCTTCCAGGTTTAAGTTGCCACCCCCATAACCTCCAACCGCATCGCTGCCCTCCACATTGGATAGGCAATTTGTAATACGGTTTTATTTAGTTTTTTTAAGTTAAATGATAAATGATTAGAAGTGACTTGTGCTTTCCTGAACAAAATGAGTTATTTTTGTCTAATTTTTTCTAAAAAAATATTTCTATCACCGATAGATTTCCGAAGGGCCCAAGGGGGGCAAGGGGTGACCACGATCCACTCGTTGGATCCGGATTCAGGAGGCATGTATCTGTTAGTCGGGTTCAAGGTTTACTTTATTTTCTAATTAATCAAGTGTCTTATATCTAAACGATCCTTGTTAGCAGTATGTGTCGAGGAGGACCGTTTGTTGTGTGTGCTAGAACAATCTAGCTTAATATATTACTTAGCAGTTATGTGTCTTGATCGGCCTCCTCTCTGCTTTTGTGATGCCCACCAGTTTGCATATTATATTATTCTTCAATTCAATACAAACCCTATTGCTTTCATGGTTTGCGGAAAATTCTACGATGCAAATCCTGCCATGTCATTGTAGGCCTTTTTGATCCACCAACACTTCACACCTCAGCTAAAGTTTAGCTGAGTTTAGCTACTTCAACCCATCAGCTAAACCCAGCTAAAGTTTAGCTGAGCCTATTAGCCGAATGATATAAGCACCCCAACTAAAGTTTAGCTAAGATTTAGCTGGCTTAAGTTTAGCTTTGAAATTTTAGCTAGTTAAACTTTAGTTGGGTGGATTCAAACAGACCCTATATTTCGCAGTCATTTGTACACCTGTTCTAACTGATTCCCGTGGTCGGCGGCGGCTCCTTAGCGACGCTTTGTTCATCCTACACGTGCACGGGCTCCGCGCCCCGCGTTATGGTTAACGGGCTAGCTAGGGCTGGAGACTCAGCTACATACTAACTGGTCGGGCAATTTATATTAAGTATAAACACAAACTTCACATTAACACTGATGTTTACAAAGCACCAACTGCTTTATCACATCATGCTCATGACTGCTGAGCGTTATTTCTTCGTCGCTGATTTTTTCTCCATAAATTATTATTTTGTACATCATGTACTACCATTCTACATATTTATATTGCAGGAATTTCGAGCTATGTTCGGGGACTTCGTTGCTCGCTTCTCGACCTACGCTCGGGGACTGCCTCGATCACTCTCCGACCACGGCTCGAGGACTTCGTCGCTCGCTCCTCGACCTACACTCGGGGACTGTCTCGATCACTCTCCGACCACGGCTCAGGGACTTCGTCGCTCGCTCCTCGACCTGTGCTCGGGGACCGCCTCGACCACTCTCCGACCACGGCTCGGGGACTTTGCGTCTCGACTACATGTGACTGGCAACTCGCATACAGTTGGGATATTTTTTCTCACTTAGACCTTGCTACAAGGCTCATACCTCGCCTTCCAGCAAGCTCGGGAACTACATCGGTACGATACACCTGCCGGTGCATCTCGTATCGCATGTACGACGATTGGATTCTCAACTTAACTGGGAATTCTTTTTAGACCCTGGCACCACGTGCCTACGTCGCCTACTACCAGGCTTTGGAACTAAGTGGGCACATTTCACCTTGCGGTGAATGTGTTTGTTTTTCGACTACTGCGCCTCTGATGATCAAGGACGCTACGCTTCAAGATGCACTTACATTTTTTTCAGAAATACAAGTGGGCACACTTCCCAGGACGGAAATCTTTTTCTTTCTTTTTAAGAGCACCATGCATTCTTCGGACAACCTACTTCTCCGGCGACAACGGTGGTCGAGATGTCAAGAACTCAAGCCTCACGGTTCGGAAAAGGTTAAAATGGTGTGTCGCATCAGAATACATGGCGCTCGGGGACTAGCTGTGGGGGATATACCCCCAGGTACCACAAGATGGTACATGGGCCGCACCATCCGAGGTGGCCCGGCCCATAAGATCGAGGTGTGCACAGCAAGATTACAAATTGTACTAGATATTGTAATAGTACCAAATAGGATACTTTACTTGTAACCCTCCTCCTCCAGACTATATAAGGAGAGACAGGGGTCCCCCTCAGGGAGGACAACAGATTTCACCCCAGATCAATACAAATAACAGAGCACAGGACGTAGGGTTTTACACCACACTAGCGGCCTGAACCTGTATAAATCTTGTGTCTTGTGCCTCTGTAACCATCTGGTTCCTGATTACACGCACCGTCTACCGATAATCTACCACCACGGGCACCTCCCTCGATGGACTGCCGACCATGTTTCGTCGACACCGTTAGAGTGCATTAATTAAATATAACAGTTAGCAAATCATTCGCTCGATCGTGAACTGGATGGTGCATGTGTGACAAATGACTAGATTGGAACAATCTCATCAAAGATACTGATTGGGAGAGATTTATATATAACTACTAATTAGAAAATTCCTTGTTTCGCCCATACCTTTCCATATTCATGATGGCATGAGGACATTGTACCCATATTTCTCTCTATAGCGCCACCCTTTTGAGTGCAATTTTTATTTTTATTTTAGTTGGATGTGTACTTTACATCGCAAGCGACCAGACCTTGTGGCAGTATCTTCCTACTGCAGGATCGTTTCTCTCTGATAATATCGATAGGATATGAATTATGAAGTACGTTTTTTTTCCATCAATCATGCATTCGACTACCTACCTACCAGAGCGGCAACGAAACGGAAAACAATAAACAAGATGATATATATATATATATATATATATATATATATATATATATATATATATATATATATATATATATTTGTGTTAGCTCGCTAAAGTCTCTACAATTTGGGACAAAATTATGCCTCCAACCTGCAAATGTTCACATGCCAAGCATCAAAGGTGGCAAGGTGCACTCCAACCCTCTAAGAAAGTTTCTGCTTTTTCTGAACATTGGAACCTGAAAAGGCACGACGTGGTGAAATGATATATTTCAGTCAGAAAATACTGAATTCTGGCCTGAGCAATGTAGATTTTTCTTTATAGAAGTCACCATGCATGGATGTGGGCGACTAAGAAGAAGAAGCACCAGAGGCGGCAAAACAACTTTCTTCCATGCGGCCATTATTGCAAAAGCAGTGATTGCTGGAGACTGGCACTCGGATCCATCTGTTGCAAGGGAAAGACCGCTTCGGCCCCGTCCGCCCCCTCCCCCAGGGGCGACTCCGCCGCCACCGCCGCCGCCTTCGGCCCTGTTCCCCTCGCCTCCGGCCTCTCTACTGGTAGTGAGGAGGAGCGGGGGTCCGTCCTTTTAGCAGATCCACTTTTTTCTTAGGTTTTCCTCCTTTTATTTTTCTTTCCTCCATAATAATTTGGGCTAGGTTTTGGTTTGCCGTTTCGATGTTTTCGATCCGACTTTCTGTTTCATACCGGATCACTGGTGGATGCGTCGTCGTCTTCGGTGATGGCATGCTCTCCCTAGAGAGATCGAGGTATGTTGGCATAGTCCTTCTCGAGGAGGGACTGGATCTATTTTTTCCCTTCTACGGGATCGTCTTTCTGGCTGCCGGTGATGGTACTGGCGGCAGCGGATCTGCCCTTCCGGTTGCTGGTGGTGATGCTAGCGGCATCAGATCTTATGTTCGGTTCAACCTTCAGAAGATATGGCCGATGTGCTCTCGGCGCCCTTTACTCGCCATAGCGGTTGAGCTTACCGTGCCTCTTTCGCGGTCTCCATGTTCGTGGAGTCTTCTGTTGGTAGGGACTATGGCTCTCGGGTCCAGATCTGGTGTGCTTCTATGGTCGCGATGAAGTTTCCTGAAGGGGTGCACGCCGCCGGACACGAGGAAGATGAAGTATAGGGATCTAGTGGTGTGCTTCAATGTAATTTTATTTTATGTTGAGGTCTCAGTTGTAAAAAGAGTTTTAATTTAATGAAATCCAATTCCTTTCTAAAAAAAACTTTCTTGCACGATGGATCCAACCGACATGGTTTAGGCCTCGTTCGTTTCTCACGGAATGGCCTGGAACGACACCCAATCCGCCTGGTTCAGAACGACCTGGAACAAAAACCCGGCCAACAAAGATTACCGTTCGGTTAAGCTTGGCCTGGAATAGAATCCGACCAGTCTTGGACATTCTATGTGATCTACGGCCAGGTTTGCTTCCTCATCTCTTGACATCCGGAACCAAATCACCTGGATCTCACTTGATCCCCGCCTAGGACCATTCCTGCTGCAGTTTCATTCCCAAGAAAACGAACAAGGCCTTACTTTTTTGCGCGATGGATCCAACCGACATGGTTTGCTCTAAACAGTACATAACTATATGTTGCTTTGCATGATCACGATCTCACAATTCTCGCCTGCTGGTAGGTTGTCCGGTGAACACAATCCAGCATTGCAATCCAACAGGCCAACTGTACTAAATTCCTGTCTGAATAAGAGAGAGGAGGAACCAAAAGGAAAGGAAAAGGATACAGGGGGCTAAGGAAGCATGTGAGTAGGCATAAAAACGGTACGGATATTTTTCGACCGTATTCGAGACCGAATCTGTTTAGAGGGGTTCAGATCTGTCTATATTTGTGTCCGGATATTCAACATCCGATACCGTATCCGTATCCGTATCCGAATACTTAAATCGCATATTTATGATGTCGACATCCAATCATATCCTATCCGGCATGGCTGACACTATCCGTATTCGAATTCGAATCCAACCATAAATATGAAAACAAATGTAATATCAGCCATATCCATCTGTATCCGATCCCTTTTTATCCATACATGTGAGCTACGCATAGATGTTCTTTGTCTTGTGACTGATGAGAGTATGTCGTTTGCTGTTTTCCGTAGGTAAACTCTCTTTTCCCAGCTAAATTGAAAGGGCAAAAGGCACACCTTCTGCCATCATTATTTTTTTTTAAAAAAAATGACAAGAGACTCTTTGTTGCAACTACTTTAATCTTCTGCATTCGAAAAAATATGAAAATTGACACCTATTTAAAAAATTTCTTCCACATAGAAGAAGTGTATATTTTTCGCACCCAAGACCGGGTTACTGGTTCAGAAACATTGACTTTGTAGCCAATCAATCTTTTGGATCAATTATCTCCTGAAAAATTTTGCAACTTGTCGTAATTTTTAATCAGGGCGGCCGAAGAATATTGGCCAAGGTGCAAGAACATAGAGCTTTTCGCTATTTAAATAACAACGCCAGGAGGCCAACACCAAGACGTGGATTATTTGATATGATATAGTACTTCAACTGTTCTAACAACCTTAATGCTGTGCACATGGATGTGAATCTCTTTTCGGCTTGTGTGTTCGTTGCTTTTTTATACTTCTCTCCGGGATCTGCAAGCAAGAGGGCTATTCTCTTGTTCCACTTGCCGCCACAGATTATATATGTTGATGTATACAATGTACTTACTCTTATTGAAAATTCAGACCGGCATAGTTAATTAGTCATCGAGAATTTTAAAAAGAAACGGTGCTAGCTATTTCAGATTGTCGATTAGTTAATAAAATGGCTTATGTTTTACTTATTGTGTGATACCTTTTTTGGTTAGAAGCTTCAGTAACATGGAACCCAACATTGTCCATCATGCATACGAGTATGGAGTGCTATTTCTTTTAAGATTATTATTAGTAGGTGTTCGGCTTCTAGCTTTTTACATATTAAAAAACAAGGATAACATACATGTATTAGGACGACATCCTCTAACTGAAACTAGAATCACCAGAATATGTAATAGATGTTTATGGTCTGTGAAACAGTACTTGATAAGAAGTGAAACCTTCAGATGTAAAGAAAATGGAGAGCAGAAGTCGGTATGTGCAATATTATCATCATATATGTTTTTTCCAAAAAAATTATATATTGCCATCATCATATCATATATATGATTCACACCAAACCTTTATTAGGAGATCAATCAAGTCATAAATAATTCCTCAAACCCTGAAGCTAAAAGTTGCTCGATCGGTCCAACTGTTTTTCTATATGAATTTTCTACATCCAGTTAACTGCAGCTTCAAATACAAACCACATGTGATGTATACAGAATTTAGTAGGCGACGTAGGATGTTCTTTTCACTCCAGACACCGCTTAATTGGTGCGTTAGTCATGTGTTCCAACAGTAATGAAACAAGGAGATTGTTCAGAAACGTGATAAGCCATGCATCCTAAGACGAAAAGCTACACATAGGTGCTCTCAGGACTTCATGTTTGAGCCTGACTCCTAATTAATACCGATAATAAAAGATACAAAGATGCATGATGCAGTAGAAGCTAATATAATGTGCATGCATATAGCCTGAAGACATATGCTCTGTTATTCAGGGAGGCCCCGTAGCCTTTTCTATTTGATCTGTTAATAAGTCCCTCAGCTTTCAATCCTTTGCAACAGTCGATCCTTAGCTACTTTGTGCCCTGAAAGCTACTCTCTAACCACCCTTTCCTGTTTTTAAGCATGCCATTGCATTGCATCGCATTGCCTGCGTACGTGCTGTTATCTTTACCCACACTTTATATATCTTCGTCGTCAAAAAGAGAGAATATCACTGCTAAGTGATAAGATTGTGGAACTCTTGAACTTTTCAGCACTGAACTTCCATGGAAGGAGCAAGCAAGGACATCATGTCTAGCTAAAATCTAAATGCAGAGAGATAGGCACTTGTTTGGTAAGTTTTGGTACAGGAACCACTCATGCTGTCATGCATGGTTGGTAGCTATGAATATGATGCACACAAGTGACCAAGGGAGGAGTAGGGTACATAGACCATTTGCTCATGCATTCATGCTGATGAGCTAGTGCACCGGTCGGTATGAAAACACTTTGATTCCATATCAAACTAATAAAGTGACAGCTGGGCGTGGAGGTGTTTTTCTTTCAGAAGAAATAGAATTAAATTTAGCTAGCACATAGGAGTTCATATTGAAACTTGTATACATGTTGATCATTTGTGAAGAATACTGGATAAGTGATAATAGTATCTATCTTAATTTTTTTTTAGGAAAATGGTATATTCATTGGGTCAATGGCATCTTCACGCTGATGATATATATGGTGCATTGGTGCCTTTTTTTTTTGAAGCAACAGGTGAGGAAGAAGCCCCTACTCAATATATATTGTTATGTATTGGTAAAGCAAAAGGTACAACAACAAATATCAAGAAATAAAACAGGTTACAAATACTATCCCAGATCTTGACATCACTGTCGGTTCAAAAACCCTCTTCACTGCCGGATTTTGAACCGGCAGTGGTATACCGGCAGTAATGTGGGATTGGCATCACTGTCGGTTCTTATATGAACCGGCAGTGATGTGGTTTCTAGAAAAGCCAAAAAAATCATTAAAAAAATAGAGAATTTTTTTTAATAGCGGGAGAGGCCCCACTGGACAGCCACACGGTCGTGCGTCACAAGTCACAAGTCACAAGTCAAGCGATTTTTCGCCCAAAAAATGCATGCTTCGCAGCCACCGGTGCTTGAACCCCTGTCATCCTGCTTCGCATCTTCAGTCCCTAACTACTCCACCTGCAAGCTGTTTGTGTCCAAATGAGATTTTTGCCCTAGCCATTTTATGTTCATCTAATTTTGAAATGAGTATTTGAGACCCTAAACGAATTCAAATGAAAAAGTTGTCAACTACAAAGTTTTATAACTTTTTGATATCTATAACTTTCATTTTAGTAGTTTCTCCATTCTAGGTTGTTTATAAAATGTAATTTCAAATTTGAGAAATTCAAACGTAGTTTTCCACGACAAGATGATTTCAAATCAAAAAGTTATCAACTACAAAGTTTCATAACATTTTAAGATCTACAAATTTTGTTTTTGCTGTTTGTCCATCCGAGGTCGTTTAAAAAAATTAAATTTCAAAATTTTTGAAATTCAAACGTAGTTTTCCTTGAGAAAATGGTTTCAAATAAAAAAGTTGTCAACTATAAAGTTTCATAACTTTTTGGGATCTACAACTTTCATTTTGGTAGTTTCTCCATCCGAGATCGTTTACAAAATTTAAATTTTAAATTTTAGAAATTCAAACGTAATTTTCCTTCACAAGATGATTTCAAATCAAAAAGTTGTCAACTACAGAGTTTCATAACTTTTTGAGATTTACAACTTCTATTTGGTCATTTGATCATTTATTCATCCGACATAGTGGTAGTAACATTGTTCACAAATGTTACATATCCCTCTTATTATTTATGAAACTATAAGAGAGATATGTAAATTTTGTGGACAAAGTTATTATCACTTTATTGGATGAAGAAATGATCAAAATAAAAGTTATAGATCTTGATAAGTTCTACAACTTCTATGTTCATGATTTTTTCAGCTGAAATCATTTAGTGTTCAAAAATGATGTTTGAAGTTGCTATTTTTTTAAATTCAAAATTCAAATAGATAAAACACAGTCACATGAAAAGATGGATAAAATAATAATGGTAAGAACACAATAAATTAATAGAGCATGATTTTAGAAATTTTTAGAAAAAAAATCATCAAATTTGAAGTTAGTACGAGGGAGAAAGACTAGTTACAAGTTTTAGCTAGAGATTAAAAAGAGAATTCAGAGTTCTTCGATAATTTTAAATTTTAATTTCAAATATTATTTTTAAGTAGTAAATGATCTCAAATGAAAAAGTTTTCAACTACAAAGTTGCATAACTTTTCGAGATCTACAACTTTTGTTTTGGGCGTTTCTCCATCTGAGGCCGTTTGAAAAATTCAAATTTTAAATTTTAGAAATCAAACGTAATTTTCGTTAGATAGATTATTTCAAATAAAAATATTTGGACATCCAAATGATCTCAAATTAAAAAAGTTTAAACTACAAAGTTGTAGATCTCGTCGAGCACTACAACTTTGATATAAAGTTTGTCTTCATCGGACATCATATGAGAAACTTATGAAGTTTTCTTACAGCATATCATTGTCATTCAAGTCATGAACCGACAATGATAGTATCAGTGTTGGTTCTTGGCTAAAACTGGCAGTGATGACCCAATATCACTACCGGTTCTTGGCTAAAACCGACAATGATATGAACCGACAGTGAATACCCAAATATCAGTGTCGGTTGGTCCTATCATTGTCGGTTTTAGCCAAAAACTGGCGGTGATGGGCTATCACTGTCGGGTTTTTAAAATTCAGCAGCGATGAAGCCGACAGTGATGTCCAATTCTGTAATAGTGAAAAAATCAACAAGAATAACCAAAGTTGTGTAGCCATTATTGTTGAATTGCTGGGACATATTTCTTCTTAGACCGATGGATAACCATAGCAAAACTGGATCTGCATTGATGCATCTTACCTTATAGTAGAGTATGAACGTATTCATAAAAATACAATTCCTTAATTTCATAAAAAAAAACTTTTGCTTTTACCCTTGTTTTCCATAACATTTTGGATATGATATGAAGTAGTGGGAAACTGATAGTCCCATGCATGCACTCATATATAATCACTAATATCTGATTAACATACTTGTGAGTAGACAAAATGGAAATGAAACCACCATGACACATGAGTACGCGCGAGTAATAGTAATATATATAGTAATATTCACATATCTTCATTAAGGAAAAACATATCCACAGTATCACATTTTTTTGGCATCTATCCCACACGTGCATAGAGTGTAAGCTGTGAAACACTACATATGCTGTCCATTCATACATTGATTTTTCTCAGTTTGGCCCATGGTAGTGTAGCAGCACGGAAAAGGGGAACAAACAAATCCCCTTGTCCTCCAGCTCTGCACATGGAGCTATACTCGTCTGACTCTGATCAGCAAATCTCGCTCCTTCCATAGCTGCATCTGTACAGTCCATCCCCTCTCCTCCGTGATCATCGCCAATTCCAACTCCCTTCATGCAAAAGAGAATCTTTTATATATAATAAAAGAAACCAAGAAATAAATTGATGCTCTACAAGCAACAAATAGTAGTAATGACCAAACAAGTACTCCTATATATATTGTATACAGCTCAAGGTTATCTTTTTTTTTAAAAAAAAGAGATGAATTAATTTCCAGCTAGCATACCTTGGTGAGGTCCCTGATGTTGCACCTCCTTTTAGGACTCAATTCCAGCTGTGACACAGCACTGACCTTAAAGAAGGAACCCAAAAAGAGCCAAATTAACATCACAAGCAGTCTGACTTTATATTAACAACAGAAATTAAGAGGAAAGTAATATAATGCTTTGTAAGATGTAACTAACCTTTGGGCTATTCACTGGAGAGCTTGCAGTATCCTCCAGGGAACCATCATGATCCAGGGCCTTGCTGAAAGGCTTCTTCTTGAGCTTCTTCAACTCCTTGTACCTGCCAGGTAGCAGTGCGGCAGTAGGCCATGGGGCATGAGACGCGGCATCAGAGACCATGGAATCCTCCTCTTCCTCCTCCTCACGGCAACTTCCATCGCCATCATATTTGCCTTCGTCTTCCGTAGCGCAGTACGAACTAGCATCTGCTTGTCTCTTCTTCTCCTCCTCGGATAACATGAAATCCACAAAGTAATCCGTCCAAGAACTCTCTCCTGATTGAGCCTGCCCTTCACTACAGCTAAGGACGCTCCTGAAAGATGGGCTACCGACTACTAAGTCCTCCATGGTTGTTGAGCTCACAGCAGGTGAAGCAAGAAAGCAAAACTGGAGGGTATTAGGTTCACGCGATGTTTATGAACGAATGCCTTTTGCAAAGGGGTAAACTCAGGCTGGCAGGCTATATATACAAAGAGGGAGAGAGAGAGAGAGAGAGGGAGAGAGAGGAGAGAGAGGGAGGGAGAGAGAGAGAGAGGAGACGACGCTAGGTGCATGACATCAAGAGGAGTGGAAAGCGACAGGTAGTTGGGGTGTTGAAATCAACCGTTAGATGCGCCGTTTCTGTTACAAGGAAAATGAAGATGTTTTTTTCTTCGTTTGGGAACCTGGAACCACGATCTATCTATTTTTTTTAGAACGGCGGTCTATCTAATCAGTTATATATACATGATGATGCAAGATATAGCCTGTGCATCAATTTCAAACCGCATCGATCCCCTCTAGTCTAGCATTTGACATATATATTGGTCCCTTTTCCGTCACAGCCCAGACCAAAACGATTCGTGTTTGTTGCGCATCAATCATCAGATGAATTAAACCTAGCTAGTATAAAGCAACCGAAACAAAGGGCCGTTTGATCCTTTCATTTAGAGGAGTTAAAATCTACTTAATAAATTAGGCTATTTAGTTTGAAATTTGACATTCCATAACTTTTCAAAGTTTACATATAAGTCTATCTCAAATTCATAGGGTGGAAGATGGAAATTGATTTTATATATTACCATTCTAGGTTTCTACTCCATCCGTTTCAAATTATAAGTCGCTTTGATTTTTTTGGTTTATCTGTCTAGATACGTAGCAAAATGGATATACCAAAAAAGTAAAAGCGGCTTATAATTTAGAACGGAAGGAGTACTTTATAACTTATAACACACTCTTCAACTCATTTCTCTGCGGTAGAAATACAACACATAAGTATCTCTCTTGTATAGCCAACAATAATATATAAAGATAATACATATACAATCATATTAGCTTAATTAATATGTGTCTAAATTATGATTATTAAAAAAATGAATTTAATTCTAAGGATCCAAACGGGGCCTTACAGTATTTTCGGAAATCCACCACGATACAAATTGGAGATCAACTTACATCTTCGAGGTGCTTGAAATAAATGAGGGCAAAATATGTAGTACAAACATGCAAGTTGTCGGTGTTTTCGGACCACTGACAAGTAAATTTGTATTTGCACGTCTGGCTCGGATGGTGTGGTCGGAGGACACAAGGGTTTATACTGGTTCGGGCGGAACGTCCCTACGTCCAGTTCACTGTTGCTCGTGTTACTAGTACTTGGTTTCCAGTAAGGGTTACAAACAGGCGAGAGAGGGAAAGGATCCCAAGTCTCTGGTGGAAGAAGTGAACGGGTGCTGAGAGCTCGATTGCCGCTCAGCTGTGTGCTCGTGTCGTGCTCTTGTGTTTTTTGATTCTATGTGTCTCTCCAGCGTGGGGTGCCCTGCTTCCCCTTTTATAGACGAAGGGAAAGCGCGGGTTACAGAGGAGAAAAAGGAGAAGAATGAGAGAGAGAAGAAGGCTTCTAGGGTTGTCGGGTCCTTCTTCTCCTTCATACGGGTCTCGTCGATCCTGTAGATGTCAATAGGGACGGCTCCATGTCGTGGCCCTATTCGTCACGAACGCCATGCGCAGGCGTCATTTACTGGTCATGGCATTCCACTCCGTTTCGGCGGGCGTCGTGGTGAACTCTGAGGGCCTTGGCCTTCTTTTTATAGCCCACAGTGTGTCCTTGTAGGACGACGATTCCCTTTTATCACGATCGGTCTTCTTCGGGGCATGTAACCGTAGGATTCAGGAGGTTGGAAAGATTTTTCTTGATTCCATTCCCCTAGATCCAATCGGTCCGCCGTCGTACTGTGACCGCGCGTTCGGTCTCCTTCTGAGTCCAACTTCCCTTGAGCCCCCGCACGTAGCAGGAGTCCGATCAAGGGTCGGCTTGTCTTTGTGATCGTCATCCCTCCAGCATCTTTTTTGATAAAATGGAGGAGCTGGGCCGTGCCACGTTTTTCCTCGATGGATGAAACATGGTGCTCGGTGAGCTGTTAACGGGCTAGTCCAAGTGGGGCCCTGGCTTCCCATTCATGGGGGTCAGGCATGGGTCAGCTGGTGACCGACTCTAGACTCTTGGCGGCCAATCCATATAGTTCTTAGGTCCGTTCGGCCGGTCCCAAGGGCTTGTTGCCTTTCTTCGAGGCAAAACCATGGACTGGGAATCGACCAAGACTCGAACGTGGGCCAGGAAGCCTGTGGCGCTCGTGCGCCTAGATACTGGCCGCTAGTGGGCCCATCCCTTTCCACACCTCGCTCTAAGGGTGCCCCAGAGGCTGTGAACCCGTCGACGGGCCATCCTTCGAACTCCTGGTCATGAATGGGCCATAGTGTCCCTCCTTACCTACAACGGTTCTTGGCACATCGATAGGGAGAACCATCATCCGACGTGTCCTTTGAGGGCGCGGCCAGAGATAGCGTGCACACGATCTTCAGAGGGAGGTGACATGACGTGGCACAGCGAGTGCATGAATCTAGGTGGACGGTTCGCCTTCTCGCCCCGCTCTGTCCTATAAATAGCGACCTCCACCTTCATGTTTTTGCACACCCAAACCACAGCCTTACCTTCTCCGTTTCTCCACCACCGCTGTTTGGATCTGCCGTGCTTGCTAATCCACCGCTGGAGCCCTAGATCTGTAGCTTCTGCTTCTCCACTGCCGCCTTTGTTTCTCCACAGCCACCTCCATCCTCCATGGATTCGTGGCACTGCTCCAATGTTACCCATGCGCGCATTGAGGGACTCATCAAGCATGGTCTTCTCTGCGAGAGGACCGATGTGGCGGAGTGGCTCATGCCTGGCCATGAGGATGCGTCGGCGCTATCCGACGGCTACGTCGTCTCCTTCGCGCCCTTCCACAAGCGCGGACTCATAGTTCCTCCCCACCCGTTCTTCCAAGGTCTGCTGCACCACTATCAGATCAAGTTGTAGCACTTGAACCCCAACAAGATCTAGCACATCATGGCCTTCATCATGATGTGCGAGGGGTACCTGGGGATCGAGCCCCACTTTGAGTTGTGGAGATATTTCTTCTCCATCTCCTTGATCAAGAAGAAGGTGAGAGGCTAGGAGACCCCAGTGCCGATGGGATGCATGGGCATCCACCTCTGAGGGTAGCGGGTGGCCGAGTACATGCCCTACCAGCTCTCCAGATCCAAATAAGGGGTGTCACTCGCAATGGTTCTACATGAAGGATGACCCTACCGCTCCCTTGATGATCTTCTCCGAACGCCTAGTCAAAGAGGTACCACTGTCATGGTCATGGGGGCCACCCATCAAGGAGAAGAAGAGGATGTGTGACGTCCTCGAGGCCATTGCGTTCCTGAAGACCCATGACCTTCGTGGGCCCAGCATCATTGGGGGGTATCACACGAGGAGGGTGGCGCTGCTGATGTCGCGCGTCCTCCCACTGTATGGGATGATGCCTGGCGCGCAGCTCATCAGTACGATGCTCGCTCAGGGGCTGCTCCATGATAGCGAGGTCACGTAGTGCACCAAGGAGGCCACAGGGGAGGCCGACACTATGTTCATGATCTCAGGCCATCCCGTGATGCGGCTGGACGCGAGCATCATCGAGTTGCTAGCGGGGTTAGTCCTCTAGGACTCTGTCATGCCGCCGCCAGAGGACACGACCTTGAGGGTAGCGAACCATGCCATGGATAAACAAAGGAAGAAGAAGAAGGATGAAGAGGAGAAGAAACGACGGTCGAAGCAGCGAGCGAGGCTGCAGCGAGGGAAGCAGCGTCAAGGTTCATTGGAAGAAGATGAGGAAGAAGAAGAAGAAGAGGGGGAGCATGAGGATGATGGCTCCATGTCACCCATCCTGTGGGATGATCTGGCTGCCGAGGATGAGGACCCGCCTTCACTGCAGGCGGGGCCCTTCCTATGGCATGCCACGAGATAGGAGGGGGAGGACGCACCCCCGGAGTCGGTGGAATCAAAATGCCCTGTCCCATCTAGACCTTTGATGGTGGCCTCAGAACCAGCGGAATCAGGCCACCTCACCTTGTCTAGGCCTTCATCGGTGGCCCCAGAGCCAGTGGCAATATGTCGTCCTACTCCATCCGAGCCCTCGGTAGCGCCTCTGAATTTAGCGGGAGGTGGCTATTCTTATTCATCCGAGCCCTCTGAGCAGAGGGAGGGCTCGAAATGGCAACATGCCGATAAGGAGCAGCAGAGGTTGGGCAAGCCCCCCAAAACATCCTCGCATGTGAAAGCTCTAGTTTGGTTTTGGTTAATTAATGAAACCCTAAGTGCTAACCTAGTATATCAAAGTGATTATGAGATAGGTAGCACTACTCCAAGTAATGAAGCAATGATGAAGATCATGATGATGGTGATGGCATGGTGATGATCAAATGCTTGAACTTGGAAACAAAGAAAGAGAAAAACAAAAGGCTCAAGGCAAAGGTATAAATAGTAGGAGCTATTTTGTTTTAAGTGATCGAGACACTTAGCGAGTGTGATCATATTTAGGATCAATAGCCATACTATTAAGAGGGGTGAAACTCATATCAAAATGTGATTATCAAAGTGCCACTAGATGCTCTAACTTATTGCATATGCATTTAGGATCTAGTGGAGTGCTAACACCCTTGAAAATGTTTGTGAAAAATATACTAACACATGTGCACAAGGTGATACACTTGGTGGTTGGCACATTGGAGCAAGGGTTAGGAACTTCACCAGTAGAGTGTTCACCCATAGAGTGTGGACAGTCCGATGGTGCCACTGGCGCCCTAGACAAAAAAGACGGAGGTCACTGTAAGTGACTAGACGCTGGTCTTGGTAGGACCGGCGCGTCTAGTCAGGTGAAGTAGGAAGACGCTGGCGTCGGTCTCTGACCGAACGCTAGGTCACTTAGTGACCGGATGCTAGAAGGTTGCATCCAGTCCTACTGATGTGGCAGCGCACAAGGGAGTTGTCATGTGACCGGACGCTGGGTGTGTCTGATCGAGCATGCCCGGATGCGTCCGATCGTGAAAAGTCATCTTTGGATGCTTATCGGAAACGACCAGATGCTGGGGTTCAGCGTCCAGTCACTTTGAGCTACTGCGTCCGGTCATCACTTGACCATTGAGATCAGGCAATCAACATTTGAAGAGAGGGGACACATGGCACGCATCGCGTGACTAGACACTGAGGTCCAGCGTCCAGTCGATTTGACCGGAGCATCTGGTCACCCCGTGTTGTGCCTAGTGAAGGGGTACCATAGCTCTATTTTGTGGAGGCTTCTATTTAAGCCCCATAGCTAGCTCAAGCTCACTCTCTTGGCCATTTGCATTGACATAGCAACCTTGTGAGCTTAGCCAAAGCCCTCCCACTCATCTCCATCATTGATTCATCATCTTTATGAGATTGGGAAAGAATCAAAGTGCATTGCTTGAGTGATTGTATCTAGAGGCACTTAGTGTTCGTGTTTTTGCTGCGGGATTCGCTTGTTGCTTTTGGTGGTTGCCACCACCTAGATGGCTTAGCAGTGGAGGAGGATTGGCACGAGTTGGTGATTGTTCGTGGCCATCTCTGGTGATTGTGAGGGGATTTATACCTTCCCCTAGTGGAGCGCCAAAAGGTAACTCTAGTGGATTGCTCATGTCATTGAGTTACCTCACTTGTGGGTAGGTTCTTGTAGTGTCCAACTGTATGGATGAGGTTCGTGCAACACCTCTTAGACACTGAACCACCAAGTGTTGGTCGACACAACGAGGATGTAGCGTGTTGGCAAGCACGTGAACCTCGGGAGAAAATTGGTTGTCTCTTGCCCTTTGATATTCTCCCGGTGATTGATAAAGTATTCATCTTGTGATTGGTTCATTCCTCTATATGACGGTATAATCACCTCACTTACTCACTTACATTCCCGCAAACTAGCTATATCAAGCTCTTTAGTGTAGCTAGAATTGAGAGCTTGCTTTATGAATTAAGTTCATCTAATGAAGCTCTTTAGTGTAGCAATTGTGAGAGCTCTTAGTGAGTAGTGACCTAGTGGATTGTGTGCCTAGTGATTATAACAACTAGAATTATTGGATAGGTGGCTTGCAACCCTTGTAGAGCTAGAGCAAGTTTGTATTTCGCTATTTGTTATACTAATCAAATTGCTCTAGTTGATTTATAGATTTTAAATAGACTATTCACCCTTCTCTAGCCATATTAGGACCTTTCAGCATGATGGCGTCAGGGTGAGTCAAGAGTTTTTTCATCCTTTTGTCTTAACAATGTTTTGCTACGAACTGACTGCCATGTCCCTTGCAGCATCGGAGGATGTGGGACTCTCCTGTGGCTCACTTCGAAGAAGATCCTCCTCTAGCAAATGCGCCAGGAACCGGCTAGTGCTGCACCAGTGGTGAGTGTGAGTGGCGTTGGGGCGGCCATGATGTCAACTAGGGAGGCACAGCCGGTGGCTATGTCCATGAGAGAGCAGGTGGAGGAGGCCACGTCCGTGGCACCCATGGTGGGTGCGGGGTGGCCGTTCATGTCCTCGATGTCGTAGGTGGAGGTGGCACGATCGGAGCCGTCGTCCGTGCAGGTGGCCGTGTCCATGGTGGGACAGATGGAAGGGGGTGCACCTGAGGCATCCTTCACGAATGTGCTGATAGGGCAAGCCTCCATGTCCATGTCACTCACCCCCTCTATCGCTAGAGGAGCTGCTTTGGAGGAGCTATCGCCGCAAGAGAGGTCGGCGCGGGAACGTCCTAGTCCCTGGTCTGAGTGGCTACCCTCGATGAAGCAGTAGAGGAGAGGGAATGGGGAAGCATCCACATAGAGGATGGGGACGCGGTTCGCACCCTAACCACCATGCTGAGCTCAATGTGTGACATTGTCGCCCCGGTTGGTCAGGTATGATATGACCATGCTTTCGACCCTCATGTTCTCTTTCTACGCCTCTAAGTCTTGTCTTCTTCATAGATACTTATGCCCATAGTTGAGAGAAGTATTAGTTCCTTACTGAGGAGACACGGTAGAGTGAGGGGCTGGCCGCATAGCTTGCTGCCGCCCGTCAGGAGGTGGCTGAGCTTGCCCCTATCGCCCAAGAGGTGGCTGACCTTTGAGTTAGGGAGAAGGATGCTCATGATGACACCCATGAGGCCAAGGAGAAGCTCGTGGCCCTGATCGATAGGGCACCCATGGACGCCGCGGAGGCTGAGCGGTTGCAGAAGGAGTGGGACAATTTGCTCTGAGCCATAGAGGAGCTCCACACGAGGATTGACCTAGCTCGCCAGGAGTGCGCCGAGGCTCAGCAGCGGATCGACCACCTTGAGGATGAGCTTCAAAGGAAGAGGGACCTAAAGGTTGTAGCCAAGGGCATGTTTGTCGAGCTCACCGTGGAGGTCGGTCAGCGCCAAGAAGAGGTCCGATGCCTAGAGGCCAAGGTGATCCAATAGCACAATGAAGTGTGCAAGCTTTAAGAAGACGTGGATGGTAAGTCTCCGGTTTCCCTTGTTGTCTTTCTCCCTAGAATCCGTGGTAGGCCTTTTGACATGGTCGGCACATGACTTGGGCAAGTCTCGATGACAAGCTTAGGACGGAGGTGGTGAAGAGCTGTGGCCTAGAGAAGGAGCTCAGCGAGGTGAAGGACACCCTCTAGAAGGAGAGCGATGAACATGACAACCTGTGCATCGCAGTCCAGCTAGTCTGCGATGAGCTCAAGCTGGTCCTAGAGCAGGAGACAAGCTTGCTCATGGTTCGCACCACTCGAATGACGGACTAGGCACATGATATGGCAAGGGGAGCTCTTTGCTTTGGCATTCACCAATCATTTGCGATCGCCCGTTCTCATTACGAGAACATTGATCTAGCGATGATGAGCCAAGGCTTCGCGCTCGTCTATATTAACGCCAACCTGGACGACATAGAGAAGGAGGTGGCCCTCTGGCGCATGACCTTTCTACCAAGATAGAAGATGAAATCATCCCCCTGAGGGGTTAGTTTAGTCAGATAGGTCAGTCAGCGCATTTGTAACAAGCGAACAAGTTCCAACCCTCCTATTTCGTTTAAACAAGCTTATTCTTTTGTTTTGGTTGAACAAATTTGTTCTTTCTCCCTTTTTATGTGTAAAAAGGGGTAATGCGTTCTGACCCTTCCTGTTGTTTAGACCGTAGAGCTCGAGGTGTGGGCGAGTGAAAGCTCTAGTTTGGTTTTGGTGAATTGATGAAACCCTAAGTGCTAACCTAGTTTATTAAGTGATCATGAGATAGGTAGCACACTCCAAGTGGTGAAGCAAATGAAGATCATAGCATGATGATGATGATGCCATAATAATGATCAAGTGCTTGGACTTAGAGAGAAGAAAGAGAAAAATAAAAAGCTCAAGGCAAAGGTATAAACTATATGAGCTATTTTGTTTTGGTGATCAAGACACTTAGAGAGTGTGATTACATTTAGGTTTGATAGCCGTACTATTAAGAGGGGTAAAACTCATATCGGAATGTGGTTATCAAAGTGCCATTAGATGTTCTAACTCATTGCATATGCATTTAGGATCTAGTGGAATGCTAACACCCTTGAAAATGCTTGTGAAAATATGCTAACACATGTGCATAAGGTGATACACTTGGTGATTGGCACATTTGAGCAAGGGTGTAGAAGTTAGAGGTGAAAAGGAGTTAGTCTCGCTGGTCACAAGGTGACCGAACGCTGGTCTCTGAGGAACCGGCGCGTCCAGTCAGTTGTAACAGCGAAGACGCTGGCGTCGGTCAAACGACTGGACACTAGGTCGCTCAGCGACCGAACACTAGCAGGGTGTGTTTGGTCCTGTTGTCGGACAGCACAGAAGATAGTCACTATGTGACCGGACGCTGTCAGGGTCTGGTCAAGCATGACCGGACGTGTCCGATCAAAGAAATTCGTTTCTGGAACCTTACTAGAAATGACCGGATGCTGGAGGCTGAGCATCCAGTCAGTTTGTGCGTTGCGTCCGGTCAATAGATGACCGTTAGCCAGTTTGTGCAGCGGATCAACCACCTCAAGGATGAGCTTCAAAGGAAGAGGGACCTAAAGGTTGTAGCCAAGGGCATGTTTGTCGAGCTCACCGCGGAGGTTGGTCAGCGCCAAGAAGAGGTCTGATGCCTAGAGGCCAAGGTGATCCGATAGCACGATGAAGTGTGCAAGCTTTGAGAAGACATGGATGGTAAGTCTCTGGTTTCCCTTGTTGTCTTTCTCCCTAGAATTTGTGGTAGGCCTTTTGACATAGTTAGCACATGACTTGGGCAAGTCTCGACGCAAGCTTAGGATGGAGGTGGTGAAGAGTCGTGGCCTAGAGAAGGAGCTCAGCGAGGTGAAGGACACCCTCTAGAAGGAGAGCGATGAACATGACAACCTATGCATCGCAGTCCAGCTAGTCTGCAACAAGCTCAAGTTGGTCCTAGAGCAGGAGACAAGCTCGCTCATGGTTCGCGCCACTCAAATGACGAACTAGGCACATGATATGGCAAGGGGAGCTCTTTGCTTTGGCATTCACCAATCATTTGCGATCGCCCGTTCTCATTACGAGAACATCGATCTAGCGATGATGAGCCAAGGCTTCACGCCCGTCTATACTAACGCCAACCTGGACGACATAGAGAAGGAGGTGGCCCTCTGGCGCATGACCTTTCTACCAAGATAGAAGATGAAATCATCCCCCCGAGGGGTTAGTTTAGTCAGATAGGTCAGTCAACGCATTTGTAACAAGCGAACAAGTTCCAACCCTCCTGTTTCGTTTAAACAAGCTTATTCTTTTATTTTGATTGAACAAATTTGTTCTTTATCCCTTTTTATGTGTAAAAAGGGGTAATGCGTTCCGACCCTTCCTGTTGTTTAGACCGTAGAGCTTGAGGTGTGGGCGAGTGAAAGCTCTAGTTTGGTTTTGGTGAATTGATGAAACCCTAAGTGCTAACCTAGTTTATCAAGTGATCATGAGATAGGTAGCACACTCTAAGTGGTGAAGCAAATGAAGATCATAGCATGATGATGATGATGCCATAATGATGATCAAGTGCTTGGACTTGGAGAGAAGAAAGAGAAAAATAAAAAGCTCATGGTAAAGGTATAAACCATAGGAGCTATTTTGTTTTGGTGATCAAGACACTTAGAGAGTGTGATCACATTTAGGTTTGATAGCCATACTATTAAGAGGGGTGAAACTTGTATCAGAATGTGGTTATCAAAGTGCCACTAGATGCTCTAACTCATTGCATATGCATTTAGGATCTAGTGGAATGCTAACACCCTTGAAAATGCTTGTGAAAATATGCTAACACATGTGCACAAGGTGATACACTTGGTGATTGGCACATTTGAGCAAGGGTGAAGAAGTTAGAGGTGAAAAGGAGTTAGTCTCGCTGGTCACAAGGTGACCGAACGCTGGTCTCTAAGGAACCGGCGCATCCGGTCAGTTGTAACAGCAAAGACGCTGGCGTCAGTCAAACGACCGGATGCTAGGTCGCTCAGCGACTGAACACTAGCAGGGTGTGTTTGGTCCTGTTGTCGGACAGCGCAGAAGATAGTCACTATGTGACCGGACGCTGTTAGGGTCTAGTCAAGCATGACCGGACGTGTCCGGTTGAAGAAATTCATTTATAGAACCTTACTAGAAACGACCAGACGCTGGAGGCTGAGCGTCCAGTCAGTTTGTGCGCTGCGTTTGGTCAACAGATGACCGTTGAGATCTGACAAACAATATTCAAAGAGAGGGGACACGTGGTGTGTATCACGTGACCAGACGCTGAGGGCCAGCGTCCGATCGATCGGACCAAAGCATTCGGTCACCCTGTGTTGTGCCCAGTGAAGGGGCATAACGTCTCTATTTCGTGGAGGCTTCTATTTAAGCCCCATGGCCGGTTGAAGCTCACACCTTTGGCCATTTTCATTGACATAGCAACCTTGTGAGCTTAGCCAAAGCCCTCCCACTCATCTCCATCATTGATTCATCATCTTTGTGAGATCGGGAGAGAATCCAAGTGCATTGCTTGAGTGATTGCATCTAGAGGCACTTGGTGTTCATGTTTCGCTGTAGTATTCACTTGTTACTCTTGGTGGTTGCTGCCACCTAGACGGCTTGGAGCAGTGAGGATCATTGAGCGGAGGGTGGTGATTGTCTCTGGCTCTGATTGTGGTGATTGTGAGGGGTTCTTGATCTTTCCCTGGCGGAGAGCCAAAAGGTACTCTAGTGGATTGCTCATGGCTTGTGTGATCCTCATCTTGTGTTGGTTGTGCGGCACCCTATTGAGGATTTGGCGTGTGAAGCCAATTAGCGCGTGAACCTCTAAGTGAGTGAATCGCCACAACGAGGACTAGCTTGCCGGCAAGCAAGTGAACCTTGATAAAAATCATCGTGTTCATCATTGATTCCGAGGTGATTGATCTTCATCTTTATTCATCCTTGTGATTGATTGGTTCCTTCATCTACACGATGGTATAACCTTCTTGATCACTCTTTTTACATTACCGCAAACTAGTTGACAAGCTCTTTAGTGTAGCTAGTTGTGAGAGCTTGCTTGCTTGGTTGATGTGGCTCTTTAGTTAGCCTTTGAGAGCACACTAACATAGAGTAGTATCATAGCTATTGTGTGTATAGATGCTATCTAAACTAGAATTGTAGTAGGTGGCTTGCATTTTGAAGTAGGCTAGCGCAACACTTGTTTTGCCTCATAATTGTCTAACCATTTTGTTAAGTGTTGTTGTAGAAATTTTTATTAGGCTATTCACCCCCCCCTCTAGCCATTAGGACCTTTCAAGTGGTATCTGAGCCGAGGTCACCGTGATTTGAGGCTTAACAACCTACGGTGTAAAAATGGCTCAAATCAACAACACCAAGAAGCCACCCTAATTTGATGGCTCAAATTATCCTTATTGGAAGACTAAGATGACAACATATATCAAGTCAATCAATAGAAAGATTTGGAAGGTGGTAGAAACAAAGATTGAGATAGAAGATGAAGAGGCTCCCACCGCCGTCGAAGAAATACTTCTCCAAAACAATGACATAGCTCTTAGTGCCATCCATGATGCTTTAAATGAGAGAACCTTTGAGCAAATCAAGAACATTGAGAGATCTCATGAGGCATGGAAGAAGTTGGAAGAGTCATTTGAGGGCACTCAAGCCATAAAGGAAGCAAAGGTATATATTCTTAAAGAAAAGTTTGCAAGCTTCAAGATGAAGAAAGGTGAGAGTGTGTCGGACATGTTCCATCGGATGGAAGTAATTGTCAATGATCTCAAAGCACTTGGTGAGAAGATAGAGGACAAGGACTTCTCAAATAAGTTCTTGAGATGTTTACCCTGCAAGATTTGGCATGTTGGTCACCTTGCTTGTGAGGACCGGTTTGAACACAATGACACCAAACCAAATCTTGGGAGATATTATGACCGATGATGCTCATAGAGATGATGATGAGAAGGAAGAGAAGAAGGAGAAGAAAGATGAGAAGAAGGATGATAAGAAGAAGAGCGTGGCATTCAAGGCCACAACATCCAAGGGCAAAGCTAAGCAAGAAACATCAAGTGAAGATGATGATTCATGGGATGATGATGATGATGAGAAGATGGCTCTCTTTGTCAAGAATTTGGCAAGTTCATGGTGAAGAAGGGCTACCGTGCTAGAAGAAAGAAGTCTTCATCTAAGAACAAAGAAGAGTCAAGAAGGTGCTTCAAGTGTGGAAGCAAAGATCATCTTGTTGCTCAATGTCCATACAATAGTGACAACGATGATGACAATAAGAAGAACAAGAAGGACAAAAAGGAAAAGAAAGAGAAGAAGGACAAGATATCCTTCAAGAAGAAGAAGGGTGGTTCATATGTGGTCACTTGGGATAGTGATGCTTCCTCAAGTGATGATGATGATAGTGATGATGACAAGACTACCAAGAAGAAGGCATTTGCAAGCATTGCTATCAATGAGAAGCCTTCTCTCTTCGACACTCCATCATGCTTCATGGCTAAGGCCGCTAAGGTACAAACTAGTGATGATGAAAGCGATGAAGAACATGATGATGAAAATGAAAATAAAAATAACCATGATAGTGATAGTGATGATGATGAACCCACCAAAGATGAATTATTTGACATGCTAGAAGATACTAGAGAACACTTTGACATCAAGAGAAGGGAATGCAAAAGCTTGCGTAAGGAACTAAAAGCCCTTAAGCAAGCCTTTGATGAGCTCAATGCATCTCATGAGAGGCTAGAGGAAGCCAATGAGAAGCTTGGCAAAGCTCACAAAAAGCTTGAAAAGGCACATTCCTCTTTGCTTGATGAGCAAAATAAAAAGAAGCATGTTGAAACTTGCAATGTAGGTTTAACTTATGATATAATTGATGAATCACTATCTATGCCTATCATTGTTGCTCCTACTAATCCTTCTTGTAGCACTTTCACTTCTACCTCATCTAGTAGTGATGGTCTCACTTGTGATGCCTCACTAGTGGTTGAGAATGAGAACCTCAAGAAGGAGGTCAATAAGCTCGCTCACACCTTAGCTAAGGCTTATGGTGGTGAGGACCGCTTGCTTATGTGCTTGGATAGCCAAAGAGCTTCTCTCTATAAAAAGGGATTGGGCTATACCCCCAAGAAAGGCAAGGCAGTCTTTGCTCCTCACAAGACTAGTTTTGTGAAGAACAATGGTCGGTTTTGCACTAGTTACAAGCAAGTGGGTCATAAAGAGCAAGAATGCAACAACAAGACCAAAAATGCTAAAGTATCCTTCATAAAGCTTGATTCATGCTATATGCTTACTAAGGGTACAAATGGTGTGAAGGCTAAGTTCATTGGTAAACCATGGATGGGCTCAAAGAAGAAAGCCATTTGGGTACCAAAGAGTTTAGTAACTAACCTTCAAGGACCCAAGCAAGTTTGGGTACATAAAAAGAATTGATCTTTTTTTGTAGGTCAATTACAAAGCCGGAGGAAGGCATTGGGTTCTTGATAGTGGGTGCACTCAACATATGACCGGTGATGCAAGAATGTTTAACTCAATCAACACCAATGACAATGATGGTTATGATAGTATCATATTTGGTGATAATGGCAAAGGCAAGATCAAAGAACTTGGTAAGATTGCAATATCCAATGACATGAGCATATCCAATGTGTTGCTAGTAGAGAGCTTCAACTTTAATTTGCTATCCATGACTTAATTGTGTGATCTTGGATTCAAATGCATATTTGGGGTAGATGATGTAGAGATCGCAACTGTAGATGGCTCTAATTTGATCTTCAAAGGTTTTAGATATGAGAATCTATACTTGGTTGATTTCAATGCTAATAAAGCTAAATTATCTACATACTTATTCACTAAGTCTAGCATGGGTTGATTATGGCATAGAAGGCTTGGTCATGTTAGAATAAAATAATTGAATAGATTGGTTAAGCATGACGTGGTTAAAGGCTTGAAAGATGTTGTGTTTGAAAAGGATAAGCTTTGTAACTCTTATCAAGCCGGCAAACAAGTTGAAAACACCCATCCTAAGAAAAGCATGATGAGCACTAGTAAAGCATTTGAGTTATTGCACATGGATTTGTTTGGCCAACACAATACACTAGCATTGGTGGAAACAAATATGGCTTTGTGATAATGGATGACTACACTAGATACACATGGGTATTCTTTCTAGTGGACAAAAGTGATGTATTTGCAACATTTAAATCATTTGTCAAAAGTATTCACAATGAGTTTGAAACAACCATCAAGAGAGTTAGAAGTGACAATGGTAGTGAGTTCAAGAATACTAGAATTGATGAGTTATGTGATCAATTTGGAATTAGACATCAATTCTCGGCCAAGTACATACCTTAATCAAATGGCCTTGTTGAGAGGAAGAATAGAACACTCATTGATATGGCAAGGTCTATGCTTAGTGAGTACAATATGAGTCAATCTTTTTAGGTCGAAGCTATCAACACGGCTTGCTATTGTAGCAACCGCCTCTATTGTCACCGATTGAAAGAGAAGACACCATATGAGCTCTTGAATGGTAGAAAGCCCAACATTGTATATTTTTGGGTCTTTGGTTGCAAATGCTATATCTTGAAGAAAGGCACTAGATTGGACAAGCTTGACAAGAAATGTGATGAAGGATTCCTACTTGGCTATTCCACTACAAGTAAAGCATATATAGTTTGGAATTTGGATAGTGGTACTCTTGAGGAAGTTCATGATGTTGAATTTGATGAAACTAAGGGTTCACAAGTAGAGAATGAGAACTTGGAAGATATTAGAGGCATTCAACTTTCAAATGCCATGAAGAACATGGATATCGGTGAATTGAGGCCTAGACAAGTAAATGATGATGAAGATGATCAAGTGCAAGTGCTCTCTAACTCAAATGTGCAAGATGATATAAATCAAGTTAGTACAAGTGGCTCTCATGAAAATGAACAAGATCAAGTGGCTAGTACATCATCTCAACCCAATGATCAAGCAAGTGCAAGCAATCAAGTTCTAATCCTCCAACCAACCAATGTTGTAAGGGATCATCCATTAGACACTATCATAGGTGATATTTCAAGAGGTGTACAAACAAGATCAAGATTGACATCATTTTGTAAACACTTCTCATTTATGTCATCCATTGAACCAAAGAAGATAGATGAAGCATTGAAGGATGTTGATTGGGTGAATGCTATACATGAAGAGTTGAATAACTTCACAAGAAATTAAGTATGGAAATTAGTAGAGAGACCAAAGGGACACAATGTGATTGGAACCAAATGAGTCTTTAGAAACAAGCAAGATCAAGATGGGATAGTAGTAAGGAACAAAGCAAGATTGGTAGCACAAGGCTATACACAAGTTGAAGGTCTTGACTTTGGAGAAACATGTCCCGGTTGCTAGATTAGAAGCAATTAGAATCTTGATAGCCTATGCTTGTGCCCACAACATCAAGCTCTATCAAATGGATGTTAAGAGTGCATTTCTCAATGGCTACATCAATGAAGAAGTATATGTTGAGCAACCTCCCGGTTTTGAAGATGATAAGAAGCCCAACCATGTATACAAGTTGAAGAAGGCATTGTATGACTTGAAGCAAGCACCTAGAGCATGGTATGAGAGATTGAGGGACTTCCTACTCTCTAAAGGGTTCACAATGGGCAAGGTTGACACCACTCTTTTCATCAAGAAGATTAGAAAAGATCTATTTGTGTTGCAAATATATGTTGATGACATCATATTTGGATCAACCAATCAAGATTTTTGTGATGAGTTTGGAAAGATGATGGCTAATGAGTTTGAGATGTCTATGATTGGAGAATTGAGTTACTTCCTTGGTCTTCAAATCAAGCAATTGAAAAATAGTATATTTGTGAGTCAAGGCAAGTATATCAAGGATATGATCAAGAAGTTTGGTATGAATGATAGCAAAGTCATTAGCACACTAATAGGAACAAATGGTAACTTAGATAGTGATGCAAGTGGCAATATGGTGGATCAAAAGTTGTATCAGTCTATGATTGGAAGCCTACTCTATGTGATCGTATCAGGGGCGGATGTCATGTTTAGTGTATGCATGTGTGCAAGATTTCAAGCCTCACCAAGAGAAAGTCATTTGAAGGCTACAAAGAGGATATTGAGGTACTTGAAGCATACACCAAATGTTGGTTTGTGATATCCCAAAGGAGCAAAGTTTGAGCTAGTTGGTTACTCCGACTCAGATTATACGGGATGCAAGGTTGAAAGGAAGAGCACCTCAGGCACATGTCAACTGTTGGGAAGATCACTTGTTTCATGGTCATCAAAGAAGCAAAATAGTGTTACATTATCAACCGCCAAAGCCGAATACATATCTGCCGGTAGTTGTTGTGCACAAATACTTTGGATGAAGGCCACTTTGAGTGACTTTGGAATCAAGTTCAAAAAAGTGCCATTGCTATGTGACAATGAGAGTGCAATCAAGTTGACCAACAATCAGGTTCAACATGCAAGAACAAAGCACATTGATGTCCCCCACCATTTCATAAGAGATCACCAACAAAAAGGGGACATTTGCATTGAGAGTGTAGGCACCGAAGATCAACTTATCGATATATTCACCAAGCCATTGGATGAGAAAAGGTTTTGCAAGCTAAGGAATAAGTTGAACATATTGGATTTCTCAAATATGTGTTGATGCACCCCCCACTTATATGCCATGCCTCTCCTTTGAGCTATTCAAGGTAAAAGTTGATTGGCATGACATACATCCTTGCTAAGGACATGTTTAGTGCATCTAGTCACATTTTCAATTTTTATTAGGATGTTTAAAGTGGTTCAATTTTATTAGGCTCATTCATAAAAATCAAATGAATTTGATGATTGTATGGTACCACTATTGCTTCTATGCTTGACTTGATCTAGTGGTAGCATATGACATGTTTGTGGGCTTGTAAACCTAGTGTTTAATCTAAAAAATGAACTCTAAGTGTTTAACTCAACATGGTACAAGATAACACTTACTTAGAGATGTGAAGAAGCTTGTCCTTGGATCAAACCGAGTTAAATATCTTTAGCAAATGATCTAGATTGGACCAAAATTGGGAAAATGATCCTCACCCTATTAATTGACATTGATAATCTCTACCTATCTATATTTTGAACATTTGTGGTCATTGATGACAAAGGGGGAGAAATAGTGCACAAAGATAGTGAAAAGACAACACAAAGGGGAGAGAAATAAAGATACAAGTGATAGAAATAAAGATACAAGTGATAGGGGGAGAACTTGACATAAGGGGAGAAATATAACAAAGGAACGGGATCAATTAAAATTTTAAGCACACACGTAGGGGGAGCAAGCTCATGAACTTGTATTGTGCATTTGAATGTGCATTTCATATGTTTGCTTGCATGGCACAAGTTTTAAATTTTGATATCCATGCTTGTGTGATGTATGCTAGTTGTAAGATTGAATGATGAAATGAAATCACTAGATAACTTTCATTTTCAAGTAAGTTTTTACAAGTGGTATCTTTTCAAAGTATGTTTCCAAGTGGTATAGAGCAAACCATGGTGCTAAGGATGATATAATGGTGCACTCCGATTGGTATCACGCTTCAAAGGTCCATCTTTTATACCTTAGCATCATTTAGTAGACATTGACTCCTATATTTCCTATCTAAGCATATGTGCAAGCTACAATCCAAACTCTTAGCACATATGTAGGGGGAGCAATTGCTACCATATGGAGTTCATGAAACTTGTCTATATCCTTTTACACATGGTAAATATGCTTGGGCAAGCAATATGGATTCAATTAAATTTCAATTCATATCTTTGTGAAAGGGTTATCATCAATTACCAAAAAGGAGGAGATTGAAAGCTCTATTTTGGTTTTGGTGAATTGATGAAACCCTAAGTGCTAACCTAGTTTATCAAGTGATCATGAGATAGGTAGCACACTCCAAGTGGTGAAGCAAATGAAGATCATAGCATGATGATGATGATGCCATAATGATGATCAAGTGTTTGGACTTGGAGAGAAGAAAGAGAAAAACAAAAAGCTCAAGGCAAAGGTATAAACCATAAGAGCTATTTTGTTTTGGTGATCAAGACACTTAGAGAGTGTGATCACATTTAGGTTTGATAGTTGTACTATTAAGAGGGGTGAAACTCGTATCAGAATGTGGTTATCAAAGTGCCACTAGATGCTCTAACTCATTGCATATGCATTTAGGATCTAGTGGAATGCTAACACCGTTGAAAATGCTTGTGAAAATATGCTAACACATATGCACAAGGTGATACACTTGGTGATTGGCACATTTGAGCAAGGGTGAAGAAGTTAAAGGTGAAAAGGAGTTAATCTCACTGGTCACAAGGTGACCGGACGCTGGTCTTTGAGGAATCAGCGCGTCCGGTCAGTTGTAACAGTGAAGACGCTGGTGTCGGTCAAACGATCGGATGCTAGATCGCTCAGTGACCGAACGCTAGCAGGGTGTGTCTGGTCCTGTTGTCGGACAGCACAGAAGATAGTCACTGTGTGACCAGACACGTTCGGTCGAAGAAATTCGTTACTGGAAACTTACTAGAAATGATCGGACGCTGGAGGCTGAGTGTCCGGTCAGTTTGTGCGCTGTGTCCGGTCAACAGATGACCATTGAGATCTGATGAACAATATTCAAAGAGAGGGGACACATGGCGTGTATCACATGACCGGACGCTGAGGGCCAGCGTTCGATCGATCGGACCGGAGCGTCCGGTCACCCCGCGCTGTGCCTAGTGAAGGAGCATAACGACTCTATTTCATGGGGGCTTCTATTTAAGCCCTATGGCCGGTTGAAGCTCACACCTTTGGCCATTTTCATTGACATAGCAACCTTGTGAGCTTAGCCAAAGCCCTTCCACTCATCTCCATAATTGATTCATCATCTTTGTGAGATTGAGAGAGAATCCAAGTGCATTGCTTGAGTGATTGTGTAACACCCCTGGTGTTAGTCTTACCTAATTGCACTTGCATTTCCTGATCATGAGCATCATTCATCCATTCATAAGCATATATCACTTGAAACATGTGAAACATGATTATGAAACAAGAGTATCATTTCAAGTGTTTTTCATCATTTCAGTACCTTTAGTGCTTGATTTTTGTATGACCAATCTATGGTATAGCTAAATATATTGTTAAACGTCTTAGCTATGCTTAGAAAGTCATTAGAAGCAATGTTCATGTTGATCATTTTGCCCAATTAAGATTTCAAATCATGGTTTGACTTGTTTTGACCCTAGGACTTTTTGGTTTGACTATTCAAAAAGTACCACTTAGAATGTTTGCATGTCTGAGCAACCTAAAACAAAGTTGTAGCAAATTATATGAGGAACAAAAAGTATTTTGTGACCAAGTCATGAAAATGTGCACAACATGCTCAAAATGGTCCCACAAGTCAGAATTTGGGTTGGTTTCAACACTTAGAAATTTCTAAGTTTAAATTCCAGTTTTCAGTTTCTTGAACACGACTTTGACATGATTTTACTCTCTGTCCTTTGCGAATTAGACAGTGATCTTTACATAAGTTTTGTAGCTGGCATGTAGGTGTACAACTTTCGTTTTGATTTCTTTCGCTAACACTAAACGGATTAGGAGATCGAGCATCATCTTTTGGTGCTGTCAGTCAGCCCTGTTGTTCTCTGAACCGAGCTACAGTGTTCCGGTTTCAGTCAGTCCATGGCCGACCGAGGTCAGGTGGTGGCCGCCGCGTGTCCGCCATGTGCTCGGCTCGCCCTGACCACGTAGCGCGCTGGCTGGCTTGAAGAGGAGCGCGCCCTGCTGCTCTCCGCACGCGCTTTGCCCCCTTTCACCCCTCCTTGCCTTCCCCATTCGCAGCCGCAGCGCACCACCGATGCCATCAGCTCCGCCGAGCTCGCTCGAGCTCGCCGCGGCGCCACAGCCACCACCATTCAACCCGCAGCTCCGCCATCGCCTCTCGGACCTCGTCAGCGCCCTCACGGAGCCATCCAAGCTGTAGGTGAGCGACATTGCCACCGTGCACCACCGCGGCATGGCCACCATGGTCGCCGCCGGTGATCGCACGCGGTCCCGCCTGACCGCTTCACCGTAGCCACTAGCCGTAGCATAGGAAGGTCCGCCTTGTTTACCCTGTGCTTGCGCGCGCCTTGTATGGCCACCAACCGTCGAGGTTCGCCGGAGCACCACCGTGCGCCATGGCCGAGCCACCGTGGGCCATGGCCGGTATCCAGGGAGTCCATTAGAGTCTAGCTTTAGGGGTGCTATGGGTGCAGGAGACCGAGGTGAGCACGCCGGTGTCGTCAGGTTCACCGGGGGAGCTCGCCGTCGGCGAATTTCGCGGCTGCCGCGCCGTCGTCTCCCTCCGTCCCCTATTTCCTCTCGCTGACACGCGGGTCCCGCGCATCAGTCGCCGAGCCGAAGGCGGGAGCCAGGTTTGGGCTGCGCTGTGTCGTGGGCCGTCGGATCTTTTCGGGCCGGCCCAGTATTGTTTAAGTGATTGGATTTCCCTTTTATTCTTTATTATTTGAAATCTAAAATGGTTTGAAAATTGTTTGGGTGATCAAATTTGCTCCAAATTTGTTGAAACAAATTTTGTTAGGTTCCTTATCATCAGATCTACTTGGAAAAATTATTGCATGTCATTTTTGGGATACTTTTCGGTAGGATTTTATTTAATCATGGATATTGCTGATAACTTGAAAAATATGTAGAAAAATCTATAGTCTGTAGAAAAATATGATTTCAAGTTTGTTAATCTTCTTAGGTCATGTACTTCCTAGGGAAAATATGTTTCATGCATGTGCTGTGGGAAAATTTTGAGGTGTAGTTCAAGTGCCTTTAATGGCTGATTTTTGTTATTTTTGCTAGAGAGCAAACTTTGTATAAAACATGCATGTGGAAATTTTTGTACAGTCATTATAGGCTATGAAGAACCTAGGAAAAATATTAATTCTGTTGTTTGACACTTTTCATAGTACAAAGTAATTTCATGCTCATTTTTATGCTATAGCTTGTCATTTTTGTGTAGGATAGTTTACTTATCCAAATGTCATGAAATTTTGATGGTAGTCTGTTTAGGGTAGTATTATGCTACTGTAATTTTCTCAGATTTTTAGGAGCATCAGAAATATATGTTGCTATTCAAACCTATTATTAATTAGGGTTTAAGCAAGTGTTGCTTTAAGTGTGATTAAGAAATTAGCAAAGCTTTGGTGTATCTTTGAAGCATTTCATAAGATATGTTAACTTAGCATATTGGTAGTAGAAGAGAATGCAGTAGATGACATGTGCTTGTAGTATGTTTTCTTGGATGATGTTGACTACCTTGCATTCAAACATATCCATTGTATTCATCTCATTCGATGCACCGTTTGCATACTCACTTACGCGCATTGCATCATATAGGATCGCAAACCGAGAACCCAGTCGTCATACCTGAGGAGCCAGAGGAGCAGCTCGAGGTGCAGCAGCAGGAAGTGCCAGAAGCCAACGAGGAGGACGTTGAGGAACTTCCGAAGTGCCCCGATCACCGTCCGAGCTCCTTCGAGAGAGGCAAGCCCCGGAGCATTTTTCTCCCGGTTTGCAATTATTTAATTAAATACTTTACTTTAAATTGATGCATTACGTTCAGGAGTTGTTTGCAACCGTTGCTGCATTATACCTTGCTTACCTTTGTCATACTATATCCTTGTTACCCTGGTTTCCGCAGTCGAGTCAATGCTTAGCTGGCTTAGACCGGTAGAAGTCAGGTGATTTCCTATCACCTGCGAGCTATAGGTGGTTACCTGGATCTGCTTGGATGACTATGAAGTCATGGTATAACTAAGTGTTAAATGAAGTTGAGACCGGACGGAGACTTGCAGAGTTTTGGACTGTAGTGTTTTCCATCTGTGTCGATTAAGGACCGACCGTTGTTGGGCCTCGAGTCATGTTGAACGCATGCCTTACATTTAGCTAGCCGGATAAAGTACCTTTCGACCGTGAAGCTGGGAGATTTTTCGGGCCGAGTAGATTGCCCGCAACGCACTATGCCGGAGCAGGTGTGGTAGGACACGGGGGCGGGATGATAAGACCAAAGTGCAGTCGGTCGGCCCCCGGGTACATGTGGTTCCTGGCAAACTCAAGATTCCTGGAAAGTTGACTCGGTGATCAATATCTCACTTTAGCGGGTGAGTGAGGTTTGTGTAAGGAACAAATCACCAGCTGGTTAGGAATCGATTCGAATCGCCATCGCTCCTGGATAGTGAGCACTTGACTTGAGTTACTTCATCGTAGTAAATGTTATGGAACACTTGGACAGTTATAATGAATATGACAGTATGGAAGTTGTTTAATGATCATTGGTTATCATTATCTGCTTAATCACATGTTTACTCTAGTATAGGTGCAAATCTAGTTGACAGGTTAATAATAATTAACTTGGCAATAATGCTTTTAGAAAGGTTCTTGAAATACTAAAAATGCTTCTTTTTGCAAACGAGTCAGCTACCCTACTATAAAGCCCTTCATAATCCTTGGTGTCATTTATTTTCGGTTATATCGGGTAAGTCTGGCTGAGTACCTTCTCGTACTCAGGGTTTTATTCCCACTTGTTGCAGATGGGCAGATGTATTACGGCTACTGTATCAACTGCCTTTATCCTGCGATGGGTGATGCTTAGGACCATGGGCATGGTCATTCCCTACGTCTCATCTGATGCTTTTGTTGGAGATGATCATTCGCTGGCACTATATTTAAACTCCGCGTGAGTGTGTGTGTGATTTGAACAAATGACTTCCGCTACTTTTATTCGAACTGGTTTGTAATAACTATGTTTAAACTCTGATGTATCTGAGACTACAAACTTTTATGTAATATGTGATGGTGACAGCTAAACTTATTACGATCATGGCTGGGACACGAGTTGGTTTGAAATCCTTCGTGATTTCACGGACTACCGGGTTATACGGGCTTAAGTTTGCTCAATTGTCTGCTTTGGTGGATGATTTTCTTACTTAATTTCGTATAATTGGTCGGTTCTGTCATAGCTAGTATCAGAGCATGGTTTAGCGTGTTACTGTTCACAAGTGTATTTAAAATAAAAAGGCATTTGGAAAACGTGATTTTAAAACTATAAAGTGTGCCAGTGATCATATCCTTTATGCCCAGTTAAGGACTTTAGGTGGCTTAATTAAGTACTGACTAGGGTTCTTGCATCATATTTCTCTTTCGTCGCTCATACGGCGTGCTATTGTATGAGTGCCACTTGGTTGAGTGGTAATGAATGGATCATTTGCCTCTACGCCTCGGTAAGTGTGAGTTGTGAGAGCATGATCGGATACACCGCCGATCTAGGGTGAATGCTTATATGATGCTGGAGTAATTACATGTTCTACACATGTTTTATAAAGGTATCTCATGTATGGGTCTTCCATCTGTGGAGGCGATGCCATCAATAGGACGATGGTTCGGGTAGTTACTACCGTGGTACACGTATCTGGGGATTCGTGTAGAGCGTGTAGATAAAATTTTACTGCTTTTATGCATTCATTAGGAATTAGGCTAAAATGAATCTTCTGCAGGTACATAACAACGCTATCGTGTAGAATGTATTAGCTACGTATTTGAGAGATCGTTGTTATGCCACTGAATTCGTCGTTAGAAATTATTTATTTCCTAAGTTTGTGAGAACGTATGGCACGTACATACATCATGTTACTTGTGCATTTCATTCATCTCATGCATTCCTCCCCTTATAAATTGATTATCTCATTTTGATAAAAGAGATATCACCAAAAATATGTTTCCCCGAAGTAATAAAAGAACTTTTTGCTACAGATGGCCCGCACGAAGCAGACCGCCCGTAAGTCCACCGGAGGAAGAACACCCCGACGTCTGTTGGCCCTGAGGGAGCACCGCACCACGGACACCTTCTTGAGCGAGTTTGGCATGCCAACTTTGCTTTGGAGAGTGCTCCATGATGTGGGGTACCCAGAGGGTCAAGAGCCGGTGTACTCTTGGAATGAGAACCAGTTAGCAGATGATGGACTTGCAGTGGTGGATATCACGGTTCCTGCTCTCGGTGATGCTCCAGATTGGGATGGTTGGCATTTGGAGTTTGAGGGTCGCACTCCAGCTGAGGGTGCAGAGGGAGCAGCCTTCTGTGTCATCAGGGACATTATGAGCAGATTTCCCAGTGAGCTTGCAGCAGCCCTAGCTGGTACTTTTCCTAGGGATGATCCTCGTGATGCCATTTGGGTTCAACCTTAGGGAAGCGCATTGGTCAGAGGTCTAGCTGAAGGATAGGCTAGCGACAACCAGGCAATGAGTGCTATGTTCACCGCCATCAGAGCGTATGAGGGTCTCGAGAGTACCTACTGGACTTTGACTGGCTTGCGTAGTGAGGATAAGCTCAAAGGGAAGAAGCAGAAGAAGAGACAGGCACGTGCAATAGCTAGCTTGCAGGAGTAGTTGGCTGATATGAACTTACAGAGAGATCAGGCGGTTGAGAGAGGTGATAGAGCTATGCAGCGAGTGCATACGTTGACTCAAGCCAACAACAATGCAGACCGCATGATTGGACAGCTGGTTCAGGAAAGGAATGAAGCCTAGAACGCAAGAAACCTTCTGCTGCAGAGGGTCGATGAGCTAGAGGAATACAACGGCTACTTGCACGAGGAGTTTCACGCGCTCTACAATGGGGTTGGCCCATATGCTCCACCAGTTGCCGCTGGCATGAACATCGACGACGACAACCAGGATGAGCCTACAGCTTCGCCGGGAGATGATGGTGACGTCTCCGATCCCGACGATGACCCCGAGGAGTAGGCTAGTTGCTTTGCGCTAGTATCTAGGTCTTGTTGCGATGACCTTTCTTTTGTTGGCATGTAATCTATCGTATGTTGCTTCGAACGTATGAGACTTGGCATGTGGTTGGAACTTGATTTTCGAATGCGATATCTGAACGCATAAAAAGTCCAGTGTATATATGCTGGCAATGTGATTGTATGGACGCGATGTTTGCCGTTTAAGTAATTCGATTAAGTGCTGTTGTTTTAATTGGAATGCGATTGTTGTGCCTCTGTTTTATTGTATGAATTTATTCTCTCCAGTAAATTCAGTACGGCATAATTTTTCCTTCACTCGCAATTATTACAGCTTCACTCAATCGTACTTGTTGCTGAAATATGCAGATGACAAACACTCGCCGAACCACGTATGAGGCCGCTGAGCCCGGTGCTAACGGTACGGGGACCGGTGGTGGTGGTGGTGGTGGAAACCACAGCAACAACAATGAACCTCCCCATGAACCGCATTTGCCACCTCCTCCCCCGTTTACCCCCGAGATGTTCCTCGCACAGCTGCTCGAGAGTCAGCGCAACACGGAACAATCCCAGAAGAACATGGAGGATCTTCTTTGAACCATCGCCAACAACGTTCAACGTGGTAACAATCAAGGTGGTGGCATGGGAGTGAACCAATATAGCAGCTTCAAGGATTTCATGGACACCAGGCCGCCAGTATTCAAGGAAGCAATAGAGCCACTCGATGCAGAGGAATGGATCAACACGATGGAAGATAAATTCCGTGTGTTGAGGATGACTGAGGTTCTAAAAACGGAGTACGCTGCACTTCAATTGCAAGGACCGACGGGAATGTGGTGGAAGCACCATCGTACTACCTTCCCTCCAAATGCTCAGATTTCTTGGAGAGAGTTTGCTGAGGCTTTCCGTGGAGCCTATATTCCACCCGGGCTGACCGAGATGAAGTTGGGAGAGTTTCTAGCATTGAACCAGGGCACCAAAACCATGACGCAATATCTGCATGCCTTCAACAACTTATGTCGCTATGCTCCCGACATGGTTGACACAGATGCTAAAAGGATAGCCAGTTTTAAGAGGGGTCTCAATCCAAAAATGATGAAGCATGTTGGTACCAACAACCGCGTCAGATTCAATGACTTCATCAGTGACTGTCTGAAGCAGGAGAAGAATAACAACGCCAGCACCGCAGCCAAGACACGCAAGAGAGCCTTTGAAGGTGGGCCGTCTCAAGCTAGAGCACCTATGGGAGGTCGTCCTCCATATCACCCATCGGCACCTGGCGCTAGATTCTGGCCACCTCAGCCAAGAAGCCAGAATTTCTGTGGACCTCAAAAGCCGTACAAGATGGCAGTACAGCCCAACAAAGCAGCCGCAACTGCGGTACAAGGTAGTTCCAAGGGAGCTGTGGGATCTACCGGGACAGTAAGAGGACCCTGCTATAACTGTGATCAACCCGGTCATTTCTCGAGGTTTTGTCCGTATCTGCCTAAGAAGAAGCAGCAGACTTATAATGCTAGAGTGCATAGTACAATAGTGGATGAAATTCCAGAGGGAGAGCCCGTCACTGCTGGTAAGTTTCCTGTCAACGAAAACCCTGCAGTTGTTCTATTTGATTCTGGATCATCGCATTCTTTTATGAGTCAAGCATTTGCACAGAAACATGAACAACTATGCACAGAATTGGGTTATGATTATCGTATAAGTTCAGCAGGGGCTGATGTTTTGACCAACCGGATGGTTCGAGGGGCAACCCTTGAATTAGGTAGCAGGAAGTTCCGAGTGAACTTAATAGTTATGCCTGGATTAGTTTTGGATGTCATTATAGGGATGAATTGGATGAAGGATTGGGGAGCAGTCATAGATACGGGAAGTCGAGTACTTACCCTTAAGGATCCCCTGGGTGAGGGTACTTTCCAAGTACCATTGCCTCGAAGAACAGACCTTATAAGTGTTACATGTGCTACGGCAGTCATTCCTATTCATTAGATTCCGGTAGTGTGTGAATTCCCGGACGTATTTCCGGATGAGCTACCTGGTCTTCTACCAGATAGGGAGATTGAGTTTGGAATTGAGCTAGTCCCCGGAACAGCTCCGATTTCAAGGAGACCCTATCGGATGCCTCCAGATGAGTTAGCTGAGCTGAAGAAGCAATTAGAAGATTTGTCAAAAAAGGGGTTTATTCGGCCAAGCAAGTCTGAATGGGGATGTCCCGCTTTGTTTGTGAAAAAGAAGAAAGAGGGCACGTTGAGAATGTGCGTAGATTATAGGCCACTCAATGCTGTGACCATCAAGAATAAATATCCCTTGCCACATATTGATGTTCTGTTTGACCAATTATCTAAGGCCAAGGTGTTCTCAAAAATAGATTTGAGATCCGGTTATCATCAGATTAAGATTAGGCCACAGGATATACCGAAAACTGCATTCTCCACTAGATACGGGTTGTATGAGTATCTTGTCATGTCTTTTGGCTTGACGAATGCTCCCGCATACTTTATGTTTTTGATGAATATAGTTTTCATGCCAGAATTGGATAAGTTTGTGGTAGTATTCATCGATGACATTCTGGTGTACTCCGAGAACGAAAAAGATCATGAAGAGCATCTGAGAACTATCTTGACCAGACTTAGAGATCATCAATTGTATGCTAAGTTTAGCAAATGCGAATTCTGGTTGAAGGAAGTTCCTTTCCTTGGTCACATTCTATCAGAGAATGGGGTGTCAGTCGATCCAAGTAAGGTGCGAGAAGTTATGAATTGGAAAGCACCGACCACAGTTCTGGAGATTAGAAGTTTCCTAGGACTAGCCGGTTATTACCGTCGCTTTATACCAGATTTCTCAAAGATCACCAAACCGATGACGAGTCTCCTACAGAAGGATCACAAGTTTGTGTGGATAGAAGAGTGTGAAGCAGCTTTCCACACTTTGCGGAAACTGTTGACCACTGCTCCTGTTCTAGCACAACCAGATATTGAGAAACCCTTTAATGTGTTTTGCGACGCATCGAAGACTGGATTGGGTTGTGTTCTTATGCAAGAAAGGAGAGTCATAGCTTATGCATCACGTCAATTGAGAAAGCACGAGGTCAACTATCCAACACATGATCTGGAACTTGCTGTAGTTGTGCACGCCCTAAAAATTTGGAGACATTACCTACTTGGTAATGTGTGCAATATTTTCACAGATCACAAGAGTCTTAAGTATATCTTTACCCAACCAGAGCTAAACATGAGACAGCGTAGATGGTTGGAATTGATCAAGGATTACAACTTGAATGTGCAATATCATCCTGGTAAAGCCAATGTAGTGGTAGATGCTTTGAGCAGAAAGTCACATTACTTGAATGTGCAACCATTACTTGAAGATGGATTCGATCTAATGCATCCTGCTGTGTTACATAGTATTCAGATTAGTTGCTCTTTGGAGAGTAAGATAATAGAAGGCCAGAAAACTGACAAGGGGGTATTCCACATCAAAGAGAAAATAAAAGAAAAGCCGTCTCAACACTTTAAAGTGGATGAACAGGGCGTGTTGTGGTTTGACAACCGTCTTGTGGTTCCCAAGGATCGAGAGCTTAGAAGTAAACTCATGGATGAAGCTCACCTTTCTAAGCTATCTATCCATCCCAGAAGTAGTAAGATGTATCAAGGACTAAGATCCCGCTATTGGTGGACCAAAATAAAGAAAGAAATTACAGCATATGTTGCCAGATGTGACACATGTTGTCGAGTGAAAGCCATTCACATGAAACCTACCGGTATGTTGCAACCCTTATCAGTCCCTAGTTGGAAGTGGGACAATATCAGTATGGATTTTATCACGGGTTTGCCCACTACTCAAAAAGGACATGATTCGATATGGGTAATTGTGGATCGTCTTACCAAGACCGCTCATTTCTTGCCTGTCAAAACAGATTATCGACCACCTCAATATGCCGAGAGATATATCGCAGAAATTATGAGGTTGCATGGAATACCAAAGACCATAGTGTCTGATAGAGGCTCACAGTTCACGGCTCATTTTTGGGAACATTTACACAAAGGCTTAGGAACTAGTTTGATTCGCAGTACCGCTTATCATCCTCAGACAGATGGTCAGACTGAATGAGTAAATGCTGTTTTGGAGGATATGTTGAGAGCCTATGTATTGTCTTCCAAGGGATCATGGGAGTCATGGTTACCGTTAGCTGAATTTTCTTATAATAATAGTTATCAAGAAAGCATCAAGATGGCCCCATTCGAAGCTTTATATGGCAGAAAATGTAGAACACCATTGAATTGGGTCGAGCCTAGTGATAGAAGGTATTATGGCATTGACTTTGTAGAAGAAGCCGAGAAGAAAGTTCATATTATTCAGCAGAATATGAAAGCTGCCCAATCACGTCAGAAAAGCTATGCAGACAAAAGAAGGAGACCCCTTGTATTTGAAGTTGGTGACTATGTTTACCTGAAAGTCACGCCAATGAAGAAGAAAAGGTTTGGAATCCGAAGAAAGCTTGCCGCGAGATTCGTAGGACCATACAAGATCCTGGAATGAAGAGGTCCGGTAGCCTACAAGTTAGAGTTACCTGAAACAATGAGTACCGTTTTCCCAGTTTTCCATGTGTCACATCTCAAGAAATGTTTGCGTGTTCCAGAGGAAAGAATAGAACCTCAAGGTATTCAACTCAAATCAGATTTGGTGTATCGTGAGCAACCAGTCCGGGTGTTAGACACTAAGGAACGTGCTACTCGGAATAGTGTGGTGAAAACATACAAGATACAGTGGGATCATCATGATGAGGGAGATGCAACTTGGGAAACAGGAGAGTATCTACAAAAAACTTATGAAGAATTTTATAACAAATGGTTCGTAACCCAAATCTTGGGACGAGATTTTTATAAGGGGGGAGGGCTATAACACCCCTGGTGTTAGTCTTACCTAATTGCACTTGCATTTCCTGATCATGAGCATCATTCATCCATTCATAAGCATATATCACTTGAAACATGTGAAACATGATTATGAAACAAGAGTATCATTTCAAGTGTTTTTCATCATTTCAGTACCTTTAGTGCTTGATTTTTGTATGACCAATCTATGGTATAGCTAAATATATTGTTAAACGTCTTAGCTATGCTTAGAAAGTCATTAGAAGCAATGTTCATGTTGATCATTTTGCCCAATTAAGATTTCAAATCATGGTTTGACTTGTTTTGACCCTAGGACTTTTTGGTTTGACTATTCAAAAAGTACCACTTAGAATGTTTGCATGTCTGAGCAACCTAAAACAAAGTTGTAGCAAATTATATGAGGAACAAAAAGTATTTTGTGACCAAGTCATGAAAATGTGCACAACATGCTCAAAATGGTCCCACAAGTCAGAATTTGGGTTGGTTTCAACACTTAGAAATTTCTAAGTTTAAATTCTAGTTTTCAGTTTCTTGAACACGACTTTGACATGATTTTACTCTCTGTCCTTTGCGAATTAGACAGTGATCTTTACATAAGTTTTGTAGCTAGCATGTAGGTGTACAACTTTCATTTTGATTTCTTTCCCTAACACTCAACGGATTAGGAGATCGAGCATCATCTTTTGGCGCTGTCAGTTAGCCCTGTTGTTCTCTGAACCGAGCTACAGTGTTCTGGTTTCAGTCAGTCCATGGCCGACCGAGGTCAGGTGGTGGCCGCCGCGTGTCCGCCACGCGCTCGGCTCGCCCTGACCACGCAGCGCGCTGGCTGGCTTGAAGAGGAGCGTGCCCTGCTGCTCTCCGCACGCGCTCTGCCCCCTTTCACCCCTCCTTGCCTTCCCCATTCACAGCCGCAGCGCATCGCCGACGACATCAGCTCCACCGAGCTCGCTCAAGCTCGCTGCGGCGCCACAGCCACCACCATTCAACCCGCAGCTCCGCCATCGCCTCTCGGACCTCGTCAGCGCCCTCACGGAGCCAGCCAAGCTGTAGGTGAGCGACATTGCCACCGTGCACCACCGCGGCATGGCCACCATGGTCGCCGCCGGTGATCGCACGCGGTCCCGCCTGACCACTTCACCGTAGCAACTAGTCGTAGCATAGGAAGGTCTGCCTTGTTTACCCTGTGCTTGCGCGCGCCTTGTATGGCCACCAACCGTCGGGGTTCGCCGGAGCACAACCGTGCGCCATGGCCGAGCCGCTGTGGGCCATGGCCGGTATCTAGGGAGTCCATTCGAGTCTAGCTTTAGGGGTGCTATGGGTGTGGGAGATCGAGGTGAGCACGCCGGTGCCGTCAGGTTCACCGGGGAGCTCGCCGTCGGCGAATTTCGCGGCTGCCGCGCCGTCGTCTCCCTCCGTCCCCTGTTTCCTCTCGCTGACACGCGGGTCCCGTGCATCAGTCGCTGAGCCGAAGGCGGGAGCCAGGTTTGGGCTGCGCTGTGTCGTGGGCCGTCGGATCTTTTCGGGCCGGCCCAGTATTGTTTAAGTGATTGGATTTCCCTTTTATTCTTTATTATTTGAAATCTAAAATGGTTTGAAAATTGTTTGGGTGATCGAATTTGCTCCAAATTTGTTGAAACAAATTTTGCTAGGTTCCTTATCATCAGATCTACTTGGAAAAATTATTGCATGTCATTTTTGGGATACTTTTCGGTAGGATTTTATTTAATCATGGATATTGCTGATAACTTGAAAAATATGTAGAAAAATCTATAGTCTGCAGAAAAATATGATTTCAAGTTTGTTAATCTTCTTAGGTCATGTACTTCCTAGGAAAAATATGTTTCATGCATGTGTTGTTGGAAAATTTTGAGGTGTAGTTCAAGTGCTTTTAATGGCTGATTTTTGTTATTTTTGCTAGAGAGCAAACTTTGTATAAAACATGCATGTGGAAATTTTTGTACAGTCATTATAGGCTATGAAGAACCTAGGAAAAATATTAATTCTGTTGTTTGACACTTTTCATAGTACAAAGTAATTTCATGCTCATTTTTATGCTATAGCTTGTCATTTTTGTGTAGGATAGTTTACTTATCCAAATGTCATGAAATTTTGATGGTAGTCTGTTTAGGGTAGTATTATGCTACTATAATTTTCTCAGATTTTTAGGAGCATCAGAAATATATGTTGCTATTCAAACCTATTATTAATTAGGGTTTAAGCAAGTGTTGCTTTAAGTGTGATTAAGAAATTAGCAAAGCTTTGGTGTATCTTTGAAGCATTTCATAAGATATGTTAACTTAACATATTGGTAGTAGAAGAGAATGCAGTAGATGACATGTGCTTGTAGTATGTTTTCTTGGATGATGTTGACTACCTTGCATTCAAACATATCCATTGTATTCATCTCATTTGATGCACCGTTTGCATACTCACTTACGCGCATTGCATCATACAGGATCGCAAACCGAGAACCCAGTCGTCATACCCAAGGAGCCAGAGGAGCAGCTCGAGGTGCAGCAGCAGGAAGTGCCAGAAGCCGACGAGGAGGACGTTGAGGAACTTCCGGAGTGCCCCGATCACCGTCCGAGCTCCTTCGAGAGAGGCAAGCCCCGGAGCATTTTTCTCCCGGTTTGCAATTATTTAATTAAATACTTTACTTTAAATTGATGCATTACGTTCAGGAGTTGTTTGCAACCGTTGCTGCATTATACCTTGCTTACCTTTGTCATACTATATCCTTGTTACCCTGGTTTCCGCAGTCGAGTCAATGCTTAGCTGGCTTAGACCGGTAGAAGTCAGGTGATTTCCTGTCACCTGCGAGCTATAGGTGGTTACCTGGATCTGCTTGGATGACTATGAAGTCATGGTATTACTAAGTGTTAAATGAAGTTGAGACCGGACAGAGACTTGCAGAGTTTTGGACTGTAGTGTTTTCTGTCTGTGTCGATTAAGGACCGACCGTTGTTGGGCCTCGAGTCATGTTGAACGCATGCCTTACATTTAGCTGGCCGAATAAAGTACCTTCCGACCGTGAAGCTGGGAGATTTTTTGGGCCGAGTAGATTGCCCGCAACGCACTGTGCCGGAGCAGGTGTGGTAGGACACGGGGGCGGGATGATAAGACCAAAGTGCAGTCGGTCGGCCCCCGGGTACATGTGGTTCCTGGCAAACTCGAGATTCCAGGAAAGTTGACTCGGTGATCAATATCTCACTTTAGCGGGTGAGTGAGGTTTGTGTAAGGAACAAATCACCAGCTGGTTAGAAATCGATTCGAATCGCCATCGCTCCTGGATAGTGAGCACTTGACTTGAGTTACTTCATCGTAGTAAATGTTATGGAACACTTGGACAGTTATAATGAATATGACAGTATGGAAGTTGTTTAATGATCATTGGTTATCATTATCTGCTTAATCATATGTTTACTCTAGTATAGGTGCAAATCTAGTTGACAGGTTAATAATAATTAACTTGGCAATAATGCTTTTAGAAAGGTTCTTGAAATACTAAAAATGCTTCTTTTTGCAAACGAGTCAGCTACCCTACTATAAAGCCCTTCATAATCCTTGGTGTCATTTATTTTCGGTTATGTCGGGTAAGTCTGGCTGAGTACCTTCTCGTACTTAGGGTTTTATTCCCACTTGTTGCAGATGGGCAGATGTATTACGGCTACTGTATCAACTGCCTTTATCCTGCGATGGGTGATGCTTAGGACCATGGGCATGGTCATTCCCTACGTCTCATCTAATGCTTTTGTTGGAGATGATCATTCGCTGGCACTATATTTAAACTCCGCGTGAGTGTGTGTGTGATTTGAACAAATGACTTCCGCTACTTTTATTCGAACTGGTTTGTAATAACTATGTTTAAACTCTGATGTATCTAAGATTGCAAACTTTTATGTAATATGTGATGGTGACCGCTAAACTTATTACGATCATGGCTGGGACATGAGTTGGTTTGAAATCCTTCGCGATTTCACGGACTACCGGGTTATACGGGCTTAAGTTTGCTCAATTGTCTGCTTTGGTGGATGATTTTCTTACTTAATTTCGTATAATTGGTCGGTTCTGTCACAGATTACATCTAGATGCACTTGGTATTCGTGTTTCACTACGGGATTCGCTTGTTACTCTTGGTGGTTGCCGCCACCTAGACGGCTTGGAGCAGCGAGGATCATTGAGCGGAGGGTGGTGATTGTCTCCGGCTCCGATTGTGGTGATTGTGAGGGTTCTTGACCTTTCCCCGCGGAGAGCCAAAAGGTACTCTAATGGATTACTCATGGCTTGTGTGATCCTCATCTTGTGTTGGTTGTGCGGCACCCTATGGAGGGTTTGGCGTGTGAAGGCAATTAGCGCGTAAACCTCCAAGTGAGTGAATCGCCACAACGAGGACTAGCTTACCGGCAAGCAAGTGAACCTCGGTAAAAATCATTGTGTTCATCATTGATTCCAAGGTGATTGGTCTTCATCTTTATTCATCCTTGTGATTGATTTGTTCCTTCATCTACACGATGGTATAACCTTCTTGATCACTCTTTTTACATTACCGCAAACTAGTTGACAAGCTCTTTAGTGTAGCTAGTTGTGAGAGCTTGCTTGCTTGGTTGATGTGGCTCTTTAGTTAGCCTTTGAGAGCACACTAACATAGAGTAGTATCATAGCTATTATGTGTATAGATACTATCTAAACTAGAATTGTGGTAGGTGGCTTACATTTTGAAGTAGGCTAGCGCAACACTTGCTTCGCCTCATAATTGTCTAACTATTTTGTTAAGTATTGTTGTAGAAATTTTTATTAGGCTATTCATCCCCCCTCTAGCCATTAGGACCTTTCAGCGAGAAACTTTGATCACGCTAGTAAGCAAGAGTGCCATAGTCGCTGGGGCATAGGTTTCTTGCAATCCAATCAGTTTTACTCGATGTTTATTTCTACAAACCTTGCCTCTACATTTTTAATGTGAGAAAGGGTCGGGCACGGTGACTATTTTAGAAAGGATATATATTGTGGCAGAATCGCCTGAAATAGCATACTTACGGAGGTGCTCGTCTTCCACCAGACACTAAGCACCCCAAAAGCAAGCTACAGCGAGCGGTGTCCATCAGGCATACCTCGAGGGAGAACCCAAAAGATCCACATTTTCCCCAAGGATCCAATAATGAGAATGAGTTACAATACAAGTCCATTTCATACATCTGAGTTTCTTAAAAGTACATTATTACAATACCAAATACCAGAGTGCGGAATAATAACAACAGAATTTAAAAATAACATCTAGCGGTAGGGGCGAGGATTCTGTCTGAGCCCACCAGAAGGATCCTCCACACAAAGGTACTCTTCAAGCATCACCTGCAATAGGGGTAAATAAACCCTAAGTACACAATGTACTCATAAGACTTACATGACTAGTGGGAATAATTTCCTGACTCTAAGGAATATGATAGGCTTTATGGTTTGCTGGTTTGCTTTAGCAGAAAGCAATACTAATAGTGAGTCCTTATTTATGTATTATTATTATCAGCCGTATTAAGTTATCTTCTAGCTAGTCTACATAAGCACCTATTCTACTTTCAAGCATGAGTTGAGCAATCAGTTATATTTCTTCTCCTTTTCCACTTTTAGTTCTTACTACGGTGCTAAACCACAGACAAGCCATACCAGATTTCCTGGCAATTCACGAATCAATGTGCCCAGCTGGGTGCCCCAAAAACACACATCCCGCTTGTACCCTAGGCACAAGCAGGACTACCCCATCACTCTCCTGTCCTGGGTGTCTAGGTCCCCGTCCAAACTTGGACTTCAAGCCCCCACATCCTAAGTCCCAGACTCACTATGGTGCAAGGACCTCCACTACCTCCTCTTCCCATTAGTTGGTCCGGAAAGAGTCGGATCCACGACAAGAGAGCAACAAGTCTTCCCTGCGCCCATACCTAAGTATGTGCTCGGGACAACAAATCTATGACTTGCCAAGAGCCATATACAATGATCGGTCCTTAATCAACATAGATAGGGAAAAAGTGTAACCAAGTCATGCCCTGTTGGCCGCAGGACACAACCCCTTACACCCACTAATACCCAATCCATATCCCTGCCCGGTCACCATTTTCCTTTCCACCATTTTATCATGAGTGTTTACATTTTATTACCTATTTGCGAGTAACAACAGGTTACTCACGCTACCGATATCCTGAGCATAGCAGCTACTCGACCTGTGCTAGTACAACTCATGGGTAGATATGTTTATGCAGGTAGTTTCCATAAAATGTCTGTAACTTAAATGCACATCACATATATATATATTCAGTGATCATAAAAATATGGGTTATGCTCCGAGGCTTGCTTGGGCAGGCGCTGGGTCAGTAGGGTCAGCACCAACAGGCTCTTGGGCTTCCTCCTGCACGAGGATCTCCTCCTCATACTCCTCGATCACCTCGTCATACTCTGGCTCACCGACAGGCACGAAGTCTACCAGTTCGTGATCTACATGAAGTGATGATGTAATGTTTAATAAAATGACAACAGCAACTCTTAACCCAAAAGTACATCTATTAAACTACTAAGTGAGGTCTACCCACTAAAGGCTAAGCTACGTACCGTCACCACTAACAAGTATGAAACATGACATACATTCTTATAACAACTACAGGTATTGTTACTCCTAATACCGATTAAATCGAGATACAATAAAACAAGAGTAATAGCTATTTTATTTAACATCCCATTCTAAGGCTACAAAATTTATAGCGAGTACATAACAACCTGGTGGACCAACTATAAAATTTTTGTGGCTACATCTATCACCAATTATCCACAAATATTCCTACAAGTATTAACCTACCTAATATTAGTTCTCTAGTTTTGAATTTATGACCCAATACTCGTCACAGCTAACTGCAATCCAACTATACTATCAAGTAGATGGCATTTTTGTGAACCTAACAAAATTAGTCTCACCATTTTTGGACAACTACGCAATTTACTATGATTTATCGAAGTTTGACTCATAACTAAAATAAATAAGCATTTCTATTCTTCTGGAAATTAAGAAAACCAAATCCTACACCTCGGCCCACACGCGCGGTTCGGCCCGCCACGGCGCGATGCGCGCGCCAGCGCAGTGTGGCCCAGCCGGCCAATGGTCCACAACGAGGGAAGACCCGCGTGCGACGGCAATTACGCGAAAACACCCCCGATCTACTCGGTATTCACAGCGAGCTCTAAGACACTATTCCTTTAGTCTTCGGGTTTACATCTACACCCTCCCCTTTCTTCTTCTTCGCCGTGGCGACATCCCCCGACACCCGTGCGTGCACTAGCGCGACGGCGTGGGCACCGGGCAGCCACGCCGGCGTCATCCGAGCCTCTAAGGCCTAGCTAAGGGGCCGATGATTACCTCCACGACAATGCGCAGCGGCTGGAAGTGCTACGGCAAACAGGGGCATCGTCCTAGGCTCCCTCCCCGGTGGTGGTCCCTGACCTATGATGGCGGGTACGTTCCCGTGAGCCACAACGAAAATGAAGCAAACCAAATAGCTAGAGAGCTCGAGGCACTACCCACGGAGACCCTGGAGGTGACGATCTGGCTGAAGAAAGCCCGAGGTGAGTTGGCCACGTGAGCGTGAGGTGGTGTGGCGGTGCACGGCGGTGGCACGGCTATGCGAGGGACTGCTACACGGCGGTAGGTCTTAGACTATGGTGAGCATGGTGATGCCCAACTAGAGGAGAGGCTAGTAGAGCAAGGAATTAGACCGAGATGCCTTGGTCACGTGGTTAGCCGACGGCGCAAGACACCCTGGTCTTATGGACCTAGCGAGCGGCGATTCAAAATTGAAGCATAGGACAAAGCTACAGGCAGCGATGTGGGGTCGGTAGGACTGCAGGCTACCTAGCGGAGTCGAGGACGTAGTCAATTTGTAACAAGGCACTGCTACCACGATGAATTTGAAAGAACAGTCCCAGTGGCCATGGAGACAGCGGAGGCAGGGGGTCCTGGCGTGGCTTGGCTCGGTTCGGCTACGGATGTCAATGCAACAAACAAGCACGCACCATGATGGGGGACAGCAGGACGTGCTCCAGGCGACTTTCCACATGGCCATGGCTGCAAGTTGACGACGCTCGGCATGGCGTCGCAGCGGGCAGCGCCAGACAAGAAAAACACAGTGCGAGTGATGCGGAGGTGATGGTGGAGCAGGCTGTCGTCCTTCACGCGAGCAGCCAAGGTGAGTCAACGAAGTAGTACCGGGTGTGGCCGCTAGCGGCGCATAGCGTAGGACCTGGTGTGCCTCTGGCCAAAGCAGGGCAGGGCATGGCACGGCAGAGCTTGGTCGGCGGCCCAGACGCAGCGCATCAGCCGTGGTGCTGTGATCCGCGCGCCAACAAGTGGCAGCAGGCAGACAAGGTAACCACGCCAAGACCCTGCGCGCGTGTGCCTTCACGGCGGCAGTGCGGATGTGGCCGGCGCATCAGCGCACGTGCGTTTAGGCGAGCCATCAGCGGCGGTCACGGCCAGCGCCGGCGATGGCCGTGGTCAACGCGTGGTGGCAGACGGTCAGGCATGCAGCGCAAGGGGCGTGCACGTGCACAGGCATGGTGGTGGGGCGCAGCCAGCGTGGCAGCATGTGCTAGCAAGCCAGCAGCGATGCTAGGCTAGCAGCAGGTGGTGACCGCGCCTAGGGCTTCGGCCATGTGCCATGCATGCTTTTTAAAGCAGTTAGAAAACTTGTACGCAATGCTCCAGACGCCAAACTAATTATTCGATGCGCAAGAGGGTACATCAAGCTATCCACCAAAGTCATGACATCGCGCACCCACCTAAACCGATCGCTCTACACAAATGGCTAGAAACGGCTTCGTCGACACCTTTTAAAACTTACGTGAAACGACGTCGATTCGAACGATTTCACGTCGAATCCCAAATCCGACCTACGGGATGTACTAGCTAGTTATCCTTGTCCTCGACCACACATGTTTTATCGCCGTTCGCAAAACATTCTATAGCATTTTTGTTTTGACAAGAATTCGATTAGGATACTAAACAATGTTATGTGACACGAAACGCAACATTCGTTTCTTGTTTCGCATAAATGCTTCAAGCGCCTAACATTGATTTATAATTCCTGTTGTACACATGTGCACATAAATATGATGCTCATGCGATGTTTTAGCAAGAACAGTACAATGTAACACTGAGGGTGTTACATATATATACCCTTATTAGCCCTCGAGTGAGGCCTAACCCCTTGCCGTTGCCAGGGTCAGGTTTCACTAAAGATCGAGGAGATGATAGCCAAACTGGTAAGAGGAAGTGTTTTTTGTTTCGGAAATGTTATTCTTAGTTTTTGTATGTACCCCTCCCTAGGATCCGAGACATCGTCCTATGATCGCGCATTCGATCCCCTTACGAGTCTAACTTCCCTCAAGCCCCACATGTTGCAGGGATCCGGTCGAGTGGTCAGCTCATCTTTGTGATCGTCATCCCTCAAGTGTTTTTTTGATAAAATAGAGGGGCTCGGCTTCCCGTTCGCAGGGGTTCGGCATGGGTCAGCTGGTGACTGACTCTAGATTCTTAGTCTCCAATCCATATAGTTCTCAGGTCCATTCGACCGGTCCCAAGGGCTCATTGCTTTTCTTCGAGGAAAAACCATGGACTAGGAACCAACCAAGACTCGAATGTGGGCTAGGATGCCCACGACGCTCGTGCGCCCGGGTACTGACCGCTAGTGGGCCCATCCCTTTTCACCCCTCACTCTAAGGGGCCCCAAAGCGACTATGAACCCATCGAAGGGCCAGCCTTCGAACTCCTAGGCCTGAATGGGTTGTAGGAGCATTTTTAGCTCCGTATCCCACCTTACCTATGTCGGTTCTCGTGCCTGTCTATACCGACACCGAGCTAGACGACATCGAGAAGGAGGACCCCTCTAGCATAGGCTTACCTATGGAGATAGAGGATGAGATCATCCCCCAAGAAATTAGTTAGGTAGATAAGCCCAACGGCGAACTTGTAATAAGTGGACAAGCTGTTAATTTTTGTTATGGACAAACAGATTTTTAGCTTTTCTCTCCTTTTTGTACAAAAAGGTTAATGCATTTCGACTCTTTCCGTTGTTAAGGCTATAAAGCTTGGGGTGCAGGAGAAAAAAAACTCTGATTACGCAAGTGAGCAAAAATGCCATAGCCGCTGGGGCATACGTTTCTTATAGTTTGACCAGTTTTATTCAATGTTCGTTTCTGTAGCCCTTGCTTCAAGATCTTAACGTGGGAAAGGGTCGGGCATAGAGAATGTTTGCCGGGTAGATATACTCTTTAATACATTCCAACTCTTTCTGTAGTTAAGTCTAAAAAGCTCGAGGTGTGTGCAAAAAACTCTGATCACGCTAGTGAGCAAAAACGTCGTAGCCGCTGGAGTGTAGGTTTCTTGCGGTCCAACCAGTTTTACTCAGCGTTTGTTTTCGCAACCCTTGTTTCTAGATCTTAACGTGAGAAAGGGTCGGGCATAGAGAATGTCTACCGGATAGATATACTCTTATTAGCTCTCGAGTTAGGCCCGACCCCTTGTCGTTGCTGGAGTCGAGTGTCACTAAAGATCGAGGAGTTGATAGCAAAAACTAATAAGAGAAAGCGTGCCTAAATTAAGGGTAAAAGCGACATAGTTGTTCGATGTTCTAGGCATTGACGGAGACTTCACCGTTGATGGTCCTAAGCCCCTTGCCGTTGCTGAGGTTGGGTGTCACTAAAGATCGAGGAGTCGATAGCGAAACCGATAAGAGAAAGCGTGTGTACGTTAAGGGTAAAAGCGACGTAGTTGTTCGATGTTCCAGGCGTTGACGAAGACTTCACTGTCTATGGTCCTAAGCTTATAGGTGTCTGGTCGGAGCGCCTCTGCGATGACGTATGGTCTCTCCCATGGCGGAGAGAGCTTGTGGCGGTTCTTGTTGCTTTGGATGAGGCGGAGCACCAGGGCCCCGACGTTGAAGGCCCAACCCCACACTCGATGGCTGTGGTACCAGCGTAATGCTTGCTGGTACTTGGCCAACAATCGGTGTTTTCGGACCACCGACGAGTAAATTTGTATTTGCGTGTCTGGCTCGGATGGTGTGCTTGGAGGACACAAGGGTTTATACTGGTTCAGGCAAAACATCCCTACGTCTAGTTCGTTGTTGCTCGTATTACTGACACTTGGTTTATAGTAGGGGTTACAAATAGGAGAGAGAGGAAAAGGATCACAAGTCTCTGATGGAAGGAGTGAACGGGTGCTGAGAGCTCAATTGCCGCTCAGCCTTGTGCTCGTGTCGTGCTCGTGTGTTTTTTGATTATGTGTCTCTCCAGCGTGGGGCGCCTTGCTTCTCCTTTTATAGACGAAGGGAAAGCGTGGGTTATAGAGGAGGAAAAGGAGAAGAATGAGAGAGAAGAAGGCTTCCAGGGTTGTCGGGTCATTCTTCTCCTTCATGCGGATCCCGCTGATCCTGTAGATGTCAATATGGATGGCTCCACATCACGGCCCTGTTCATCACAAACGCCATGCGCAGGCGTCATCTATCGGTCATGGCGTTCGACTCCATCCCGACGGACGTCGTGGTGAACTATCGATCAACGTCCATACGAGGGTTAGGCAGAATAGCACCGGCACGACCGACACTGTTCTTGATATGAATCCCTAGGTATGGCCTGTCATAGTCACGGGTTACATCGAGGCATGCCAGTCTCTTCTCTGGTGTCAGAGTTTTGACCTAGGCCCATACGCTTAGACCTGAAGTGGTTGGTGACGGTATGGATCCCCGTCGGACGAGACAGAAACCGTGTCCTTGGGGTCGGGCGAGACGGAGCCCGCACCCAAGGGGTAGGGTGAGACGGAGCCCGCGGCCTCGAGGTCGGTCAAGACGGAGTCCACGGCCTCGAGGTCGGGCATGACAGAACCCGCGTCCTTGGGGTCGGGCGAGACGGAGCCCGCACCCAAGGGATCGGGCAAGACGGAGCCCGCGGCCTCGAGGTCGGGCGAGACGGAGCCCGTGGCCTTGGGGTCAGGCGAGACCTTTTAATACGTCTTGATCCATCCGGGAAAGTCAGCGTGGGCGCTAACTTCCTTGCTTTGGGTATCCCTAATATCGATACCCGACACAAGTTTTAAAAAAAATATTTCCATCGTTTGGAGATTTTTGAAACGATGTACATTCACTATGCCTCCATATATATACATTGTTGTAAAATTTGAAATTCAAACTTAGTCTAGAAAATTCATGTAAAAATAATAAAATTGGAGTGCATGTGCACTAGAAGACCAAATTACTAGGAATTTCTCTTGTAGACTTTTAGTGCATGAACTTTTCTAGATTGAGTTCGAATCTTAACTATTGCAACAAAATACATATATGGGTGCACTATGGACGTGATTTTAATATATATATATATATATATATATATATATATATATATATATATATATATATATATATATTTCACAAATGACAGAAGTGTGTTTGTTGAAAAAGTTTGCATGTTTACACTTGCCTTTAGATTTGCACTACATATTGTGCCAAACAGGTATGTAAATCCTACACTTTAAAATGTTTCCATGCCATATTTAGAGCCATATAGATTTTTCTCCTTACCGTGTTCCCCTTTTTTTTTACCTTTTTTTTTGTTTCTTAAACTTCTGTCTGTAATCTGTTTAATTTGATTGATGTTAATGTTAATTTGATTTTACTGTAGAGGCTCACGCCTCTCCAGATTCTAAAAAAACAAGTGACTCCTGTTCGAACGAGGCTTATCCTCATCCACTTATCCGCGTACCCCGCCCGCGTCGCTCGTCCGCTCTGTACTGTGCGCCCCCGCTCGTCGCGGGACGGACTCCACCTGTGCTGCTCGCTGGCACCGCCCCTGCTTCAGGACGTCCGCTCGCCCGCGCCACGTGCCTCCTTTGCTCAGAGTCGCACCTCCCGTCGCGGTCGTGCTCCATCCGCCTGCCGCGGCCACTGCCGAGGTTCGTGCCGCCGCCGACCTTCGCACCGGCAACCTCCACGTACTCTATGGCATTGAGCTCCGAGCTGACGTCGAGCTCCACAACGACGAGCTCCATTCGTCCAAACAACAAGGTGACGTTGCGCTAAAAGCGCATGTTGCAAGCGTGTGTTTCAAGTGCTTCAGTTGTTTTAGAGGTATGTTGCAAGGGTTTCGTATGGATGTTGCAAAAGTAGATCAGGATGTTGCAATGGTTGTACAGTTATGTTGCAAACGTCAGTTTCTAATGTTTTATTTTTTCAGATCTATGTATGTTGTAAGTGTGTTTATCTGGATGTTGCATGTGTTTTACACATATGTTACAAGTGTTTTATCTGGATGTTGCCTATGTGTTGCAATGTTTTTTCAAGTGTTTCATGTGTTTTTTAAGTGTTTTAGACACATGTTTCAAACGTTCCATCTATCTTCAGACGTATGTTGCAAGTGTTCTATCTGGATGTTTTAAAAGTAGATCAGGTGTTGCATCTCCTTTCTCGCCTTCTGCCTCGCCTTGGTGTCTTCTCCTCACCTTCTGCTGCCTTGCATCCTTCTCAGACTTGGGAGGGAGCGCGCCGAGGGACGGCGGAGGGGGTGCGCAAGGGGATGACAGCGCGGACGCGAGCGCACGTTCTCCACTTCCATTACGCCGGCAGGTAGCGCTTCGGTTAACTTTTTCTGTTACGCGGGGGATGCTTAGACGGGATGCTCTCGTTGGTGAGCCTGGGCCACGGTTCGGTTGGCGCGTCTGGACGTGCTGCTGGCGCCGGACGTCCGGACGCTAGTGGAAAAGAAAGAGAGGATGTTGGCGCATCCCTCTAATCTAAAGCTAAAATGCTCGGCTAGATTGCTTCTGGATTCTTTGGTGTGCCTCCTCTTCTTTCTTTCTTTTTTTGTCCTCGACAAGTGAGAAATTAAGATCAGCAATGTATTTAAAAAAAATAGGCAAGAAATAGTGAACATATATTATACAATGTATTATCTCACTTCTATCATAGCTGCAATATCCCCGGGTTGCCTATTTTGCAACTATGCCACTGATGCCCATAATCCGTTGGTAGATCATGATCACGCTGCAAGCTAGCACCATTTGCTGCGCGCTGCGTTGAAATGAAGGGTTGTTGGTTAGTTGGCCGTGGCGGCTGTCTACCGTTACAAATACTGACGGATGCGCACACGCAGGACTGCTCATTAGTGCGCTGCACGTATGCGTGCCGATCGCATCAATCGACCAGTCTGCCTGCAGAATTTTGGCTTACCCCATATTCGGTTTGTTCGGCTTCTTTTTTCAGCTGAAACAATGTTTTTCTCTCATAACAATTCAGCCGAAATAATATTTTTCAGTCAATTTCAGCCAAAATTCTGGCAGCCGGGCCCAAGGATGTGCATGTATTCTTCAGACGACTGAAAACATGCAATCATTGAGACAACAGGCTCATATCTTACTCGGTCCTATTCTCACATCAGCCAGAGAATTAGTCATCAGTCAGGAAAACTCCGTACGTACCCCATCTTCAACAAGAGTTGATTAAATCCAGTCCGACTGCAAAATTAACAAGTGCCTTAGTGCCAACACCTGTTCTCATTTTTCTTGAAGTATATCATATACTAATTAGCATTTTATTTAGTATAAACAACAGAACTTAGATTAAATGAAGGTATGGACTATGGAGTGCTAGCTTGTTCACTCGGTAGAAGGTGCTGTCAACTCCTTACCCCGGGCTTTCAAGCCTGGGTGTCCACTATTTCTTTCTTAATAATAAGTGAATGTATATCTAAGGTTATTGTATTTTCTTGGAAAAAATGGGAATGATTTGTATATGAAAGTGGTATTTATATATATATACTGTCAGTTGACACCGTGATGGTACGACCAGAACCACAAATAAAGGATATAGCGGAGGTAGTAGCAGATGATGCCCATGAGAAAGATTGCTTGGACAATACTCAGGCCGCAGATTCTACTACTTTTGGTCTTTTGGATGTATATATATATTGCCATGCGACAACGTGCAGGCCACAACGTACATGGGTAAAGGATGGGAGCTAGTGTGTATGTATATACCAAGTGCAATGTCTGCAGCTTGCCTGATATAATACTAGTCTGCCCTTTCAATTCAGCATCACATAATTTCAGTCATTTCGCCGCTGGATTAAGCAACCTCTAATTAATCAGCTGATGTTTCAGCGAGTGGGTGGCAGAGATTTTCCTCCCCACACCAACAATCAAACAAGTGGTATCACAGGCATGCACTTCTTCGTTATGCTCAATTATTTTCTTAATGAAATATCCGCGGCGGCAAAACCGAATGCACTGAACCTGAATGTCTCCTTTTCTTGTCTATAGGACACCAATAATCCATATACAGTTCCAGTAATTTTCAGATAAGCTTACATCACAATGAAAAGCACTGGATATAGTTAACTGTACATATTCATAGAGTGACAGTGACCCTTTCATTAGCCGCAGCAGGCAGCAGCAACGTATGAGCTACGGCAATTTGAGTGGCCACGCAAGTTCCAAATATGTAGCCTACCCAGAGGACACGCCGCTGAACAGTTCCCTGACATGATTGGTGCCCATGTGCTTTGGTTGACAAACAGCACTTTCAGGGGTTCACAAAGGCTCAATATATAGACAGATTGTTCAATGTTCAGGCAGCGTATGCTACTCCTGTGTGGAGTCAGCACCGTCTCCTTCGGCCTCCAGGTTTTCAGGCGTTGCATGCTCTCGTCAGCTGGCTGGCAAACAGACATTCCTCTCTATCCATCTCTGATAAGGAGAAGAGTGAAAGGAACAAGAACAGATTCATGCCCCTAGATGAGTAAAACGGCAATGCAGATGCTCAATAATCTCTGTCCCGGGTCTCAACACGTGGTATGTAATGACTGCACATCTCCATACTCGACAGAATACTTGAAAGAGATGCAAGTACATAGGACGGGGATCTGTCATAATAGTTGCTAAAGCGACTGCACACACTTCGTCCTGTGCTTATTTCTTTTCTGAAAGGTCTCCTGTGCTTATTTCCAATCATACTTTTAAATTTCAATGGTCAAGATCAAATGTCTTGACCTGAGGAGTGACTAAATCAAAGACCTATCCACTTTGATAAAAACAAGAAACTTTTTATTGCAAGGGAAAACTGTGTTTTTTATTCTATAACATTTGGGACAGAAAGGGGCTGGAATTGTGAGTGTACAGTTCTTACTGCACTGCAACAGAGCAAAATCCATGTTCAGATCTTTTCAACGCTCATGTCTGCATCAGACCTGATCGATCATCAGATTATATGGTTCACAGCATCTGCACATGGTTTTTCTTCCCAGCAAGATAGAATGATTACGCCGCTGAAACATTATGCTCCTCGAATACCATGCGCTTTGGACGGCATAATCAATCGTCTCTTCTGGGAGATCGACCTGCTTTGACATTTCAGAGGCAAGTCATGGAGATTTCCCTACTAGGTTGAAGTTGCAGAGGGCTAATACAATAAAGGGCCCATGTTAGGCTCCATGGCAAGGGATCATTGACTTGTTGAGCCAGGCATATATAATGCCAGGACACCTGCCATGACTTCTTTACAAGAATTTCAAGCAGGAAAGGTGGACGGAATTCAAAGTATACCAACTACTATCATGGTAGAGGTCAAAATGCCGAACAGCTGAAGTAGAGAGAAGAGAATTACAGTACTACCTCTGGTCAAAAATAATAGTCACATACTCACATTTGAGTCATTTGACTTTGCACGGTCTTTGATGCAGTTTTTTTTATCACTAATATCTTGTTTTCTTAAGTACAAATCTACACATATATCTTACATGATTCCAAACTAATTAATCTAGAAGTTATTGACGTTTGTAAAGTTTTTACCAAAGCTAGTCCTAAACGCAGGGACGGACCCACAGGGTATGCAGGGTGGGCCACCGCATATCCTGGGGTCCGCCAGTCATAGAGATAGGTAAAAATTTTCAATATAAAAAAAATAAAAAAGGAATTTTTTATCGAATTGCATAAGAATTTTTTTTGCTGCGCATACCCAAAGATAAAAACCTAGGTCCGTCACTGCCTAAACGGCATGTTTTTGTGACAAGAAGTAATACATATGGATAAGGTATTGGATGGAAGAAATCATGCCTGCTTACATGTACTGAGGCATTGGGCCGAATGAGGATTGTAGTGTTTCTTATCGTTTTATCCTGCTACGTAGTGGGATCTCAGGTGCAGTTTATTGCTGTAGCTCCCTGTGGAATCTTAATCAAACGCTGAACTTAACAATCAGTTGTTGTTCCATGTTTTAAGCTCGGTGGCAACGGGCAAGAATCAATACTATAGACTGCACTAGTAATGGTTTCTTCAACTAGTGAACTCCAACTGTTGGTAGATTCAGGCTAGATAGCATCATATATATAGCACGTTTTAGGGACACGAAAACCTCATAAGCTGCTGTAATCATTTCTCCAACTAGCAAACAAAACAAGAACAAGGACCCAAATTAATTGTTAAATATACGATCTTTCCAAAAAATATTGATCAGTATACTAGTGCAAATTTAGCATCGTAAATTCTCCCCTTCAAATGAATGGCAATCGCTCTGTTCTTGTTTCAAGAAGAAAGTGCAGATTTTTAAGCATTTGCAAGCCAACTGGTAGCATGTAATTAAGAGTAACTACATTGTGAAGCATGGACTGAAATTAGAACATGAGTAAAGAAGTTTTTTTTTTAAAAAAAAAAGGAGGCTCCTATTACTTATGTGAACAAAGGTGTTCAGGAGCAAGCTGTCACAAGATTTCTAGGAGAAAGTACTGATTATATATTAAGAAAAGATAGTTTATGAAGGGAAAAAGAAACGAGAAAGAAGAAAACACAAGATCGCAAAGCACAGTAGGAGCATCTAGCGTAGAGATATGTTTTGTCACTTCCTTTAGCTCTGATGCTGTTATCACAAGCTCAAATGAAAAATGGGATTCATGTTTTGGGTCAGTCTTATACGAAGGTGAAACAAGACTTGTATCGTTTTGGGACTTTCATATCATAGTGGCAGATGGGTGGCAAATTAAAATAGTTTTTCGAAAGACAAGTCGTTGGGAAATTTCGCCTATACATTCGGCTGTTCGTCAGTTGGTTTCTGGGCTGATAAGCTCGGCTGGTGCTGGTTTGTTGTGAGAGAAAAATACTGTTGAATAGCTGATAAGCCCTGGCTGAAAGGCTGATTGTGTACACAGCTTCGGTTACTAAATTGAGTGCAGCACCAGCAAAAACTAGTATAAGAGGCGTGCCGGCAGTTTGTCGGAAGAAACAGCACTAGAAAGACGATGTAGTACTAGTGTAGAAAAAACGTAGGTTGACAGGCCGTGTAAATTAATTTGAGCGGCGCGACGAAGTAACCGTTTGAGAGGATGCATGCCATGCCTGGATGCTGACGACCAGTTCACATTGGGGGAAACTGGTGGCCAGGCCAGAGTGCTGCAGTGTTTGGCGGAGCCAGTGGCCTCCACCGCCGCCGCTGCATGATATAGGGCATGTAGCACCGACTTGATGGACGATATCTCCAAGCATGGCACTGCGAGATCGCGAGTCGGCGACGTAGCTGCGACTGCAGCACCTACCTCAGCCGCCGACAGCCGGCACTGCACAAGCACATAGTTGCTGAAAAACAAGTGAAAAGAAGGAAGTAAGGAACAGACATATAGATGAGCTTTTTACCTCTGTGACCCTAGAAAAAATACATCTTCATTATATGACCTATTTTTTTCGAACTTCCTTGTATAGCCTCAAAACGAATTTATCTTTCTTATACGGCCTTCCGTCGTATCTGTTAGGCTGTACCGTCAGTTTCCCACACGCGAAATGACTAAAATGCTCTTTTGCTTTCTTGCTTCATATCCTCTTGTTCCTTTCCGCCGTACCCGACCAGGATCGAGCGGGTTCGAGAAAAAACGACGCCGCCGCGTACGTAGGGGAGATGGGCGCCGCCGCCGCCGGCCCTTCTGCCACCGGATCCAGGGCCGGTCGGCCCCTCTCCCATCGCCGACCGGCGAGCTCCGCATGGAGGAGGCGCCGCCGCCCGACTAGTAGCGCGAGCGAGGCCAAGGCAGGGCCGGCGCAGCTAGCCCGACGCCCCATATGGTGGCCCCTCCTGCGGCCGGGCCCTCCCGCGGCAAGCCCGGCGGGCCACCAGGCAGCCCCTCCCACGGTCAGTCCGCATCGAGCGGCCCTCCCGCACCTAGCCTTGCGCCGCTCCGGGTGGCCCCTCCGACGTCCAGCAGGTTGAGGCCACTCGGGTCGAGCACGAGCAGGGAGTCAGCAACGCGTTCACAAAAAAATTCCACTTCGTTGATTCGGTCAAAGCATATCTTTCATATGCTCTTCTGCGAGCATCTGTCTCTTCATTACCAGCTGTTTTTTAGGTAAAAAATTGAAATTCATTCAGTTTTGGTTTTCATCATACTTGGTGTGACGGTACTGATCATTTCTGAAGAGTGAGCTATCATGCTAAGTTGACGATTCTTCTTTTATTACAGTATGCTTGTGGTATATTTTTAGTTCTGTTGCTCCGGTTTAGAGAGAGTCTGAAGGTAAAATTATTATTAAGAGGACTCATGTTTGAAAATATTATTAAGAAGACTAGTGTTCTTAGGTGATTATCTTTTTCTTTTATGGAATCTCAGCTGCATGCATAGTGCATGAACAGACACAATTTGGTCATTGGAGACATCCGGTACATTTATGTTTGATGTTATTTGACTGATTTTCCAATCAGGATGCTGGAGAAAGTTTGCAAAGATCCTCAAATACTTGCAGATGTGTTTGTGAACTATGACTGTGATCTTGAGGGACCAAATCTTTTTGAACACATGGTAATCATATGTTTTTTTTCAAATACCCATAAAACATAGCTTCTGAATTTCTTAGTCTTTTTTTCTTTGGCTTATAACACATCTGATTGATAATATGTCTAGCACAAGGATCTCAAATTGCTGATACTAACTCCATTGCGTCATCCTAAACAGTTTCTGTAAAAGGCTCGTCTCTCCAGGTTACTATGATTCAGGTTATTCGAGCCTCCTTTATAATTTCTTGTTTATTGTTAGTTTGACATGAAGATTTTTATTACAGTGCTTTGTGAGTATCTGAAGTCATTCGCTGATTGGGAGCAACTTCGAAGTGATTCCTCAAAGCAAGGGAGCATTGTTGAATCTTGTGAAGAGGATGCTTCAAGGAGCTTGGCAACTTCAAATCCTTCAATTTCCGCGACTGTAATGCTGGGATCAAATCAAATATTGAGAGATTTTGTAGTCCAATCACTGAAAGAGTTGACTGAGAAACCTGCTGAACAAATCTTTGTAAACCGTGTAAAACTGCCAAGTGATTCAATTGTTGAATTATTCACCGCCCTTTGTGGCGTTTCTGCTGAAGAGCTAAAACAAACACATTCTCGCTCGTTGTATGTAAGACCATTGTATGTTTGAATTCACACTTTTGTGTGACCTTATTTATGTGAGACTGAAACTATGGTGAATTTGTGAACAATTTTTGTGTCAACCTATGGTTATATTTATTTGTAAAAAATTTTATGCATTTGATAAGCTCACTTTATTGCAATATATACGTGTACTTGATTATGTGTCCTATCATGTACTGTTATATGTGAATTTATTTGCTTAATATTCCTCCAAATATACAACAGACAAATAAAACTCTATATTTTTTTGCTAGGGGTAAAACGGTCATTTTACCCTTGACTTAACATCATCAAGTGAAAAAAACGGACGAAAGACCCTAAAAGAAAGGAAATTTCGTTTCGATGACATAAGAAAAGGCCGATGAGAGACGGCCCTGGGCCGTGGGCCGTGTGCTAAGAAACACTCAGATCCGGAATCAGCCCACAGGCCGAGCTGAGGTCCTCTCGACGAGTCGGCCTGCCTGCTGAAAGGAAAACGAAAAGTTGACTATTTGCCATGTTTCTTTATCACTTTCGATATGGGTTTCGTACACGCAGATCACATTGTATCTTTGATTACACTCAGGGTTTTCAATTTCGGTATTAGAAAATTTTCAGCGACCTCCAAAATTTTTATCGTAATTTGTGAAATTCTAGTAAAATTTTGTCAAATTTTTTAAGAGACTTACACATGAAGTATGATTTTTTTTATAAAAAAAATAGATGTAATCTAAATAAATATTATCATGATTTATGACTACACATCTATTGAGTAGAAGAATATGCAACATAACCAATAGAAAATATGAGTGTAGAGTTATATAGCATATGTATTAGTGTATCACAAAATTTTAGATATTTCTTTTGGCCACCACTAAAATTACCGAAATCCGTGAAGGTTCGGCGAAATTTTGTCGCAATTTTGGACCTGATTACATTGTCGTTCCCTCAACGCCAGCAAAGAGCCAGGACAAAGTTTAGTCGTTGACATAGGCATGGGTTCGAAATTTCGATGGGGCGGCCAAAGAAAAATCCGAAATTTCGTATTTTGGTACTTCCATTTTGCAAGCAAGCGTCGTCATCACCAGTAATGCATCTCAGCAGCAGAAATTCACCTTCACCTGGCCGATCCACCGACGCGCGTAAAACTGATCGCTAGGGCCGGCCGCTTACCATCGGTAGGCTCCGTGTCGGCACGCGCGCGCGCGTATGTACGCTCGCTGTGCAGCTAGCTAGCTGCCGCGTGCACTATTGCACTTGCTGTGTCACGTACGCATATATGCACACCGCGCGCGACTCCATCTCCATCGGATCCTCCTCCTCTCCCCTCCACGACACGCACACCTGGACCCCGCGTTCGTACGTACGTGTTTCTCACAGGCACGCGCACGGAGGATTCCATGCGGAGCCCGGCCGGCACATGCTCCGCTGCGCTCCGATCGATCCAACATACTCTGTACGCGTGTCCGACGATCCCTGCTGTGCTGCCGGCCTCACCGCGAGACGTCAGGCGAGACCCCACCCCACACGGCGTGGAGCTAGCCGGCTGTCGAGTGGTGGTGGATGGAGGTGACGTACGGTCTGCCGAGACCAACCGGCGCGTCAGCAGCACTGCTGGACCGCGAAAAATCTCGGGACGCCGCCACGCCGGGCGCCCGGGAAGCGAACGAACAAAGCCGCCCGCGTAGCGACAGCGCCGACAGGGCAGTATGCGCGCGCGGGCCGCGGAAGCTAGCCAGCGGCAGGTAGAAGCTAGCGTTTGGCGGTTGCTAGTCTGTTGCCCGTGTGTGGCATTGCCACCCTGCACGTACGGTACCTGCATCGGTCACTGATTCTACTGAATGAATTAGCTAACACTACGTAAAAAACGTTTTTTTTTTAGCAACGGGACCGATTTTTTTTTTAAGGAGCGGTTAGTGATAGAGTCACCCCTACACATGGTTGTCAAATGAGTCACTCTTACAAATGAATTTGTAGGGGCGGTCGGTGTTATCAGCCGCCCCTACAAATGGCCCGATTTGTAGGGACGGCTGGATATCCAGCCGCCCCAAAAATTGATTTGTAGGGGCGGCTCAACAATGAAGTGCCTCTACAAATGAACGCCGAATATTAAAAAGTAAGCACTAAAATTCAAATTTTGTAAACGACCTCGGACGAAGAAACAATCAAAATGAAAGTTGTAGATCTCGAAAAGTTATGAAACTTTGTAGTTGACAACTTTTTCAATTGAGATCATTTACTACTTGAAAATACTGTTTTGTGCACATTGTTCCTGTTTTGTCCTCTAATTCGGAGCCAATTCTTAAAACTGGTCTAGTTTTCGCATACGAACTCCGATTTCGACGTTCCATATATCAAAATCGATCAGAAAAAAATTTCGGATCCGTCCATCCCCCGTCCTGTCGGGGTCGGAGAATTTTAGATTGGTCAAAAAGTGGTCACAAGATCCTCTTTTCGTGGTCACAAGCTTTTTGTCGATTTTGAGCACGTCTTCTGAAATTTCCACAGGCCACGTTTTTCACTTGTTTGAACTCATATTTTCTGTGGTTACTTCTTTTTCGCTCCTAAGTGAAGGAAAAATATAAAAAAAATAAAAATAAAAAGTCAAAATTTCCCAAAAAAAACAATGATAGCCCAAAAAATATATAAAAAAAAGAGAGGGACAAAAGAGGAACAATATCTAGAGGAGCACATAGAGAAGGCCAAACGTTATTTTGAAATACTAATTGATTTCAGATGAAAAAATCATGAACATAGAAGTTGCAGAACTTATCAAGATCTAAAAGTTTTATTTTGGTCATTTCTTCATCCGATAAAGTGGTAATAACATTGTTCACAAAATTTACATATCTCTCTTATAGTTTCATAAACAATAAGAGGGATAGGTAATATTTGTGAACAATGTTACTGCCACTATATCGGATGAATAAATAATCAAAATAGAAGTTGTAGATCTCGGAAAGTTATGAAATTCTATAGTTGATAACTTTTTAATTTGAAATCATCTTGTCAAGGAAAATTACGTTTGAATTTCTAAAATTTGAAATTTAAATTTTGTAAACGACCTCGGATGGAGAAACAACCAAAATAAAAGTTGTAGATCTCGATAAGTTTTGAAACTTTGTAGTTGACAACTTTTTGATTTGAAATCATCTTATCAAGAAAAACTACGTTTGAATTTCTAAAAATTTGAAATTTGAATTTTTTAAACGATCTCGGATGGACAAATAGTAAAAATGAAAGTTGTAGATCTTTAAAAGTTATGAAACTTTGTAGTTGACAACTTTCTCATTTGAAACGTTCTTGTCATGGAAAACTACGTTCGAATTTCTATTATTTGAAATTCAAATTTTATAATTGACCTCGGATGGAGAAACTACCAAAATGAAAGTTGTAGATCTCAAAAAGTTATAAAACTTTGTAGTTGACAATTTTTTCATTTGAATTAGTTTAGGGCCTCAAATAATCAATTTATGCTCAGTTTTGTATAATACATGGGGAATCAAAATGGATTGTGGACACAAGTGAATATGAGGTGTAGTGGTAGAGGAGATGGCGTGAGAGAGAGAGGTCGCCGGTTCTAATCCCGCCGACGGAAAGTGGGCAAAAATCGTGAAAAAATACTGCAACCATAGAGTGAGGGTGTGTGTAGCTACCGGTGGAGACCTCCTCAGTTAAAAAAAATTGCTATTTTTTGCCCCTTTTTCGTTTCTGGAAATTGATTTGCCGCCCCTACAAATTCGATTTATAGGGGCGGCATTTTTAGCCATCTTTTCATAGAGGTGGCTAGCAAAACTATCCCTATAGAGAGTTACCAGCCGTCTCTAAAAACCTTTTTCTACGTAGTATAAACTTTCACGCTTGTTCCGTTATTGTGCAGTAGTATGAATATGTGGTGTGGAAAATATCTCCAGTAGTACGTGTTTGGCACATACTGACATACCTTAGGCCTTAGCAGAGTTTTGCACATGTAACAGGCTTCAGATGGGAATCCAACGTGGATATGCTGCGTAGTGTGTTTGATGACGAGTCCAGAAACAGGGAAGAAATATCATCTCCAGTAGCAGTGTTTGGCACGAATCTCCTCCACCGTGCGCGGAGCGATCGCCAAAAGCTAGCTACAGGTGACAAAGATCGGGGCGCAAACGTGCATCGGAGAAATCATATAACACTGACTGATGAGTTCCGATTCGCGGCTCGTGCGAGAGAAATCTTGTAAACCCTACATAAACCACTCCTTTTCCTTTTACAGAAACAAAACTTGCGGAAACTAAACTTGAGACCTGAGGTCACGACTACTCACGAGTGAAGTGATATTTTGGGTGCAAGCTAGTAGGCCCGGACATGACACCTGCCGCTGATGTCTCCGGCCGTCTGCTGTACTCCTGTCCAAGTCTGACGACGACCGTCGCCCAACCTAGCTTGAGGTGCTCACTGCTCGCCAGCTCTCACGGTCCATGCGTGGAAGCAACAAGGCAAGAGTGCCGTTGATCAAATTGTTACCAATTAGATCGATCATCGAGCAGAACTATCTACTGCATCCATGCATGATGTGGGTAGGTCTTAGTCATTTGTTATACATCTCTATATACACTATATATGTTTAATTAAGTACATCGTAAAAGCTTTGGAATTGATGAAGTTGGCATAAGTACCTGACAGCACGAATGATCTACGCACGCTGCATGGTGCATATGACACAGCATCTCACCGCATTGCTCGATCGAGCCCGGCAGCGGCAGCTCCGCCTGACCCTGAGGCGCTCACTTTCACCAGCTCACGATGCTGGATCCTACGTACGACAGACATAGCGCTGCTCATGCCGTGGGCCGCGGAAGGTTAGCTTACACTTACAGGCGGACACCGCCGCCCGCAGCGGACGACGATGAGGAGCACACGAACGCGCGGGGGCGCGGCATATATGCTAGCTAGCTGGCCACTACAGAGGGCGGTCGGCAGCGCGCAGACATGAACCAACGGTGCATGCTGTGTCGTGTGTCCTGCTCTAGATTTACACACAGCATTACAGCAAGAGGCCAAGAGCGAAAACCCGGCACGTTGCTATACTGCAAGTCCGGACCACCACCTAGCTAAGGTCGGTTTAGCTATCGCTAGCTAGCTCTAACTTAGCTGTACACGTGCGTACAGCATACGACACTATGTAAGGATTCATAGCCCATATTTGCTTATCTTATAATCCGTCTTTTTTAGCTTATTTTTTTCAGCCGGAACAATATTTTTCTCTCACAACAAATCAGCTGGAACAGTGTTTCGGTTTGTTTTTCAGCGAAGCGAACGGGGCCATATTAATAAATCTGCCAAAATTCAATCATGCCGTCGTTATGACATACTGTATGCGTGTGCTAGGCCTGTGGTAAAGCTACAACTAGGCAAAATCAATCACTATCCTAACCAGACATGAAAGAAATGAGCCATACATACCAACTAGTGGTGTATGAGGAAACCGTACCTACACGGCGGAGATACACAAGCAGAGACTGGTTAAACACGCATGTTACACAAGGCCACTTTATTGACTAACACCAGCTAACATCGACTTGCTGTTGAAAAAAAAATAGTGGATCCAAATTTACCGGTTAATTTTAGAAAACCGGACTAAAACCAAATTTTGCTAGATTGCTGCCTTGGCGCATGTTTCTATCGCATCTCAATATCTCGCTCCTATTGCATGGGGCCTACTACACAGAAGGTTAAAAGGAACATATAGAAGTTGAGGTTAATATAGCTTGTGTGCCACAGATCTAATTCTTGGACCATACATAAATCTTACTCAATTTTTGTAAGGAAAATAAAGCAACCTACATGACACATGAGAAAATGAGTTTTATATATATATATATATATATATATATATATATATATATATATATATATATATATATATATATATATATATATATATATATATATATATCTTGGACGTATATTATACACTGGCCTAACAAATTTCATTGTAGTCTTGCATAGGGGTGAAACCAGAATCGACATAATAAGGGAGGTGCTAACTAACTATCATGTTACGATAACATAGATTATGAACAGAAAATACAACGCATGTAGCCAAATTAGTATATATTATGAAAATGTTTTGTTGTTACTTTGTTAGGACTGGTGCCACAGTCCGGGCCCTCAGCATCACCGGCCTTGCCTGTCCCCCTGATTCTGCAGATCGAAAGCCTTGAAGTGTGCATGTCCTGCACACTCATTATAAGTGGGAGCCAGAACAAGAAAGTATGCCATCAAATTGCCAACTAGATCATCGACCAAGATAACTATAACCTTCCTCAAAAACTAGTCAACGACCACCATGGCCTCGTGATAGAGATCGGTGCACAAGCATGCACCATGGAAAGGAATATGTTGAGTTTTCATATTGCCTCACACTAGAGAACTCTTATGAACCCTGCAAATATCTCAAGCATACTCATTCTATTTCTCAGGAAAATACTAAAACATGTCACCTGATATCACGAGTGATATGGACACATGCTCCATATGTCGAGCACCACCACTGTACCCCGCCCCCTGAAATCAATATAACCACCAAGCTCATTGAAAAAGATCGGTGTAAATACATGTGCCGAAGAATATAGAGTTTTGATATTTTGTGATAGAGAATTCGTAAGCCATACACATAACTCTCGCCCATTTTCTTTTTTGAAAGTTACTGAAAATGTCACACCTGCCATCGCAAGGGATCTTGGACATGAACTACTCCTTGAAATGGTATATACTCCACCACAATCCCCCAAATGCAAGAACGCAACCTAGGGTGCTCATTGCTCGTGAACCCACGGTCCATAGAAACAACAAAATGAATGCAATGCCATCGAATTGCCAACTAGATCACCAACATAGATTGCTATGGCCTCCCTCAAAACTAATCAGCGACCCCATGGCCCATCACAAGATCGGTACACAAGCATGCATCATGGAGAGGAATATGTTGAGTTTTCATATTGCCTCGTGCTAGAGAATTCTTATAAACCCTACAAATATCTCAAGCATACTCATTCTATTTCTCAAGAAAATACTGAAACATGTCACCTAAGATCACGAGTGGTCTGGACGCATGCTCCATATGCCGAGCACCACCACTGTACCCCATCCCCTGAAATCAATAACCACCAAGCTCATTGAAAAAGATTGGTGTAAATACGTGCATCAAGGAAGAGAACATAGAGTTTTTATATTTTGTCATAGAGAATTCGTAAGCCATACAAATAACTCTTGGCCATTTTCTTTTTTTGGAAAGCTACTGAAAACGACACACCTGCTATCGTAAGGGATCTTGGACATGAACTACTCCTTGAAATGGCATATACTCCACCGCAGTCCCTTGAATCCAAGAACGTAACGTAGGGTGCTCATTGCTCGTGAACCCACGGTCCATAGAAAACAACAAAATGAACACAATGCCATCGAATTGCCAACTAGATCACCAACCTAGATAGTTATGGCCATCCTCAAAACTAGTCAGCAACCCTCATGGTCCCATGACAAAGATTGGTGCCTAAGCATGCATCATGGAAAGGAATATGTTGAGCTTTGATATTGCCTCTCACTAGAGAATTTCTGAGCCCTACAAATATCTCAAGCATACTCGTTCTATTTCTCAGAAAAATACTGAAACATGTCACCTAAGATCACGAGTGACTTGGACGCATGCTCCACATGTCGAGCACCACCACTGTAACCCCGCCCCTGAAATCAATAATCACAAATGCGGGCTCATTGAAAAAGATTGGTGTAAATACTTGCACCGAGGAAGAGATATAGAGTTTTGATATTTTGTGATAGAGAATTCGTAAGCCATACACCTAACTCTCGCCCACTTTCCTTTTTGGAAAGTTATTGAAAACGTGACACCTGCTAATCATGGAGATATGAACTACTCTTGAAATGGTATATACTCTACCACAGTCCCTTGAATCTAAGAACTTGAGGTGCTCATTGCTCGTGAACCCATGGTCCATAGAAACAACAAAACGAATTGCCAACCTAGATAACTATGACGACCTTTGTCAAAACAGTCAGCAATATTTTTTTAAAAAAAACTAGTCAGCAGTATCCCCATGACAAAGATCCGTGCACGGGCATGCATCATGGAAAACAATATGTGGAGTTTTTGCAAGGCTCTCGATCGCGCGAGAGAATCCCGGACCCAAACCCAACATAAATCCCACTCCTCTATTTTCCAAGAAAACACACAGACATGTCACCTGAAATCACGAGTGACAAGTATCTTGGACGCACGCTCCATCGTGGCACGCCACGTCACACGCCACTCCGCGAGTGCGGCGGTCCTGAGAAGCGCTCGCTGCTCGCCAACTCACGATCCATGGAGGCAAAAAGCAAGCAAGACGCCATCAAATCAAATCGCCAGCTGGATCGCCGTGCCGCCATCAAATCAAATCGCCAGCTAGATCGCCGGTGGGGGCACGGCAGCACCACGCGGGCACCCCTCCCCTGAAACGGACCGACGATCTCGTGACAGAGATCGGGGCCGGGAACTTGCGTGGCGTCGGGGAAAAATCTCGCTGGAACCGAACAACCAACTGGTGGCGCCGGCGTGTGGCCCGCAGACCGCACCAACGGTGGGCAGCGCTCCTGGGCCGCGGGGTGCCGCGGGCCCGCGCGCGTCGCGACGCCCGGCGGCTACCTGCCACGCGGGGCCGCGGGCGCCCTCAGCCGTGAAACGCGTATCGTGCCACCGTGCGGGGGCCCGGCCCGCGGCGGCGACAGCCGATCGACGGTCACGAGGACGAGGCCCCGGGACGAGCCGACAGGGGAGGGCCCGCGTCTGGTGGGGGCGTGGGGCGGACGGGGACACGCGGGCGCGCGCGCGTCGTCCGTTTCGATCGCCGGCCGTCCGGCGAGCGAGCCAGGAGTGACGGTGAGCGATCGCTGTTGGCAGGCTTCGGCACGCGAGGGCCGTCCAGATTCCGGAGCCTTGTACTCTTGCAGGCATTGTCCTTTTCCTTTGAAAAAGCTGATGTATACGTTTCCTTTTTGAAACGACTGATTTATACGTTTCTTTTGTCGATTTATACATTTGAGGCTCGACATTTTAGACAATATCACAAGAAAAAATATCTTTTATATAGTGTGTTTTTAAGCGCGGCAATCGGCTGTGAATTTATTTGTTATAGATTTGGGCAACATGACTCGGTCATTGCCTAAGTTGTGAGAGTTTGAATACTTGGCAATTGTTTGTTCTCGTTCTGATCATATGTTAAATGATGGCGTTTTGTTTCTCCTCAAACAAGAACAATAACAGTAATACAATATACTTTTATGTTTGTATATACTTTGTTTTATTGTTGAATTATCTTCAAAGCCAGGGGAGCAACACATGTCCAGGCCCTAAAAAAGAAAGAAAGTCTTAACACATGTTCAGAATTGAGGAAAAACCTTTTAGCTATAGTAAAAACTACAAGTCTTGCAGGCTGCAACCAAGTGAAACCCATATATGTTTCGCTAGGTGACCAGACGACTACAGAAGTAGTGGTGCCCCGTGGAGAAAAAAGTTTCCAGGAAAATTCTTTTGTCATTTTTGGCCTTGCAAAATTGTTAGTAAACAATGTTCAGACTTGTCACAACTCAAAGTCAAGTGAAAATTATTGTTAGCTATAGTACGACTTACAAGTCGTGTAGGCTGCAGCCAAGTGAAACCCATGTGTCTCTCTTGGTGACCAGATGACTATAGAAGTGGTGCCGTGTGATGAAAATGTTTCCAGGAATATTCTTTTGTCAATTTTAGCCTCGCAAAATTCTTAGTAAACCGTGTTCAGACTTGTCATAACTCAAAGTCTACATCACAAACAAGCGGACAAAAAACGTAGTAATCTCTCATTGTTGTGGAATGAGAAAAATGTGTGGAGCAATATCAACGGAATGTTTTGTAGCAGAAAGAAACTTTATATGTGTACAAAAATACGAAAGAATTTCGTACAGGTAGGGCTAAAAATCGATAAAATGACATTTGAAATTCAAATTGTTTCCTTAAAAGAAATATACATTGTCGTGTTAGCGATATTGTTAACATTAAATAGGTATACATAACTTACAATATTCCATACCTAGGGAAGGCATATTGCCATGAACCTTAATGACATATTGTTCGCATACTTTGCATTACACTTTGTGGTTATTCCCTAATTGAGTCAAATCTATATATGGTACTTCTAACTCTATATATATGATACTAGAGGTGTCAATGTGGTTTATTGATATAAGCATGACACTTTCTCTTATATTCTTCATTTATTAAATTAAAGTTTGGCACAAAAAGCATAAGAAAATGAATATGCTCAAATATAACTCAAGGGAGTGTAATAAATGAACATCAAATAATAATACCAAAAGAAAAATGGAAAACGAAAAACTGAAACCATAAAAACCTCATGGTAAATATAAAAAAATTCTGAGAAAGAAGCAGAACACAGATCCAAATTGCCAAACCGCCTTCCTTCACCTTCGCGCGCGCTCTATAAATACCTTCCACCTCACCATTCCCTTCCCATCAGACAGGAGACAACCACACACCAGACGCACAGCCTCCGCAGCTGCAGGCGCCTGCTCCTCTCCGACAAGACCCCAAGAACTCGCCAACCTAGGCCAGCCACCCTTCCCCTCTGCCACAATGACAATGCTGGTCGCCGCCGCCTTCGTCAAGCCTTCCACCACCGCGGCTGCGGCCACCTGCAAGACGGCCTTCAAGCCTCTCCACCTCCCTCCCCTCCCCGCCGCCGCCGGCCTCAGGCCGCTCTCCCTCGCCGTCTCCGCGCGTCCGCTGTACCGTCAGGAGCATGTCCTCGCAACCGCGGCGGTGGCGGCGGCGGGCCGCAACGACCGCGCAACGTCACCCGCGCCGCCGTCCGCCACCGCGGACGGCGCCCGGCCGGTGGAGGTCGCCGCCGCGCCCGCAGAGAACGCGCGCCGCGCCAAGATCGGGGTCTACTTCGCCACGTGGTGGGCGCTGAACGTGATCTTCAACATCTACAACAAGAAGGTGCTGAACGCGTTCCCGTACCCGTGGCTTACGTCGACGCTCTCCCTCGCCGCCGGCTCCGCCATCATGCTCGCGTCCTGGGCCACCAGGATCGCCGAGGCGCCCGAGACGGACATCGATTTCTGGAAGTCGCTCACTCCCGTGAGTATCGGCACCGCTTCTTAGTTCCTTCCTAAATATCTCTTCTTCTCGATGTGCGCTCTGTGGTGCTGATGCGAATCGTCTCGTGGCCGGCCGGCCGAGCAGGTTGCGATCGCGCACACGATCGGGCACGTCGCGGCGACGGTGAGCATGGCTAAGGTGGCCGTGTCGTTCACGCACATCATCAAGAGCAGCGAGCCGGCATTCAGCGTGCTCGTCTCCAGGTTCTTCCTCGGCGAGCACTTCCCGGCACCGGTCTACTTCTCCCTCCTCCCGATCATCGGTGGATGCGCGCTCTCCGCCATCACCGAGCTCAATTTCAACATGGTTGGTGAGTGACATGGAAATCTCCCTAGTTCCTGAATCTCGGAGATACTTATGCTGATACATCATACATGAGAAATATCAGAGGGATAGTATCTTCAGGCTGGTTTCCTTAGATATTTTTCACTTGATTTCAACACCAATCAAGGAAAAAAAATAAGTTGCAATGGCAAACCTTTTTCGGTCACTCTGAACAACATATATGGAAAAATGATTACGACTGAACCTGCCTTGTTCAACCCACTGTAGGATTCATGGGGGCAATGATCTCGAACCTGGCATTCGTCTTCCGGACTATCTTCTCCAAGAAGGGGATGAAGGGCAAGTCCGTCAGTGGGATGAACTACTATGCCTGCCTCTCCATCATGTCGCTGGTGATCCTCCTCCCCTTCGCCATCGCCATGGAGGGGCCCAAGGTGTGGGCAGCGGGTTGGCAGAACGCAGTCGCCGAGATCGGTCCCAACTTCGTCTGGTAAGCTCACATGCTCCTTGGACTACTCACGTAGCATTGCACTGTCACAGCTGTCATGCTGTTTCAGATTTTTTGTGTTTATTATCCGAAATTCCAACCCTTGAATCATTTTTAAACACGGTTGCTCGCAACACTTACACCTTAAATACCTCACAAAATCCACAAGATTGATGGCATAACTTATGATCTACTGATCTGTGTCATAACTCATAAGTATCTAGCATTGCCTCCCAAAAAGAGCAGTTGCTTGTGTAAGGACAGAGCATGGCACTGAGATATGATTTCTCTGGTCTGCAATGGTCTGCTCGTCCTGCAGAACAAAAATCGATTATTATTGCTTTGATATCTGTGATAATTCAGTTTGATTCATGTGGCTAAGACTTCCTCTGTGTGGATGTAGGTGGGTGGCGGCGCAGAGCGTGTTCTACCACTTGTACAACCAAGTATCCTACATGTCGCTGGATGAGATCTCGCCGCTTACATTCTCCATTGGCAACACCATGAAGAGGATTTCTGTCATTGTCGCCTCCATCATAATCTTCCAAACGCCCGTCCAACCCATCAACGCGCTCGGAGCCGCCATCGCCATTCTTGGAACCTTCATCTACTCCCAGGTAATTGCACACGTTTATAATGAAATTGATCACGTAGAAAAGTACTATCAATCAAACGCTGAATTCTGACCCAAAAAAAAAAACATTCAACGTTTCAGGCAAAGCAGTAAGGCCTTGGTGTCTAGATGGCCTCAACTCGGTGTTCGAACATAACAACTTATGACTATTGAGAAATACCTACTAAGAAGCCCTTTGTATAATATTACTAGATCCTCTTTCTTTTTGTATTTTCTTTCCTAGGACTAGCTTCCAGTGTTCAAGAGCTCCTTGTGTTTTCATTATGACTATGATGGTGTAGAGAAAGATGGATCCATCTAAATAAAAGTACCAGATTTTTCTTTCTGTCGCCCCTTTTGTCGCCTCCGAATTCTCCGGTCCAAAACAACGCGTGGCTCAGAATGCATCGGGCTACTATTCCACTTGCCATGTATGATGTACCCATGTTTCACAAGGCCAAAAACGGCAGCAGTGCAAAGGTCTGGTGGCCCATCTTGCTGGTGAGTGGTGACAGGTACAGGGGAGCATGGCCCTGACGGGAAGCGCTGTGCAATTTGCACACTGAGATCTTTGCGACCGATTCAGCGTTGGAGCGTAGCTGATCGTCTTGTTGTGCCCTTGCCGCCTACTCCGTTGTTCTTCTGCATGGTCCCCGGGTCGGCAGACTTTGTTCTTTCAGCTTATGGCAGTGCTGATATACCATCTCGCAGGCGGCATATACCCCTGTTCCTGATCCAAGGAGCAACCTTATAGTGCTCTAAGGGGCGTCACACTTTGGATTCCAATTAAGATGTATCTTTCGTGCTTTTTCAGAAGATCGTCAAGATAGCAATCTTTGTTGTCAGCACTCGTATTGTGGCTAAAAGACCAAAATCTTAAAATTAAAGAATAGTTCATTTATTACTAAGCTGCATTATATTGCAGTAAGGCTTTGCTATTTAGTGCTTACTGCTTACTATATGCATTGCAGGATCATATATGAATATGCAGTACTGAAGATAATGCTAGTGAGATTTAGAGGCAGAGTCGCAGAGGTAGAGGGCACCAAGCCAGTTTTAGTAGAAATAGCCAGTATCATTCTAATGGTTAGCGGAAAACTCTGTGCCAAAAACGAGTAATTTAGAGAACGACAAACATATCGAGCAAACAAAGTGAGCCTACCATTGTACCGTTGTCCAAACCTGATTCAGAGTTCAGTTCATTCAGACCAAGAAACAGACGTGTTTCGAAACAGCTCTAGTCGACTTGAAAGGTCAAGAATACAGTTCTGTTTTCCTTTTCAATAATATACGGTAAAATGTAAAAAGCTCTGAAGTGGCTGGCAATTGTATCCATGGCAAACCAGTTATACAGGAACTAGAGGATTGTGAATTTGTGAGCTTCCTGATTTGCATGTATCCTGCATTTTGTGAACCCTGAAGTTGTAGGGCTTTTATCATCCGATGTCCTAGCTTCTCATTTGGAAGAGCAGTTAGGGCGTTTCAAATTTTTGGTTATGATATGATGGCAGCTAGCTGAAGAGCCATGGCTTTGGCATGTAGAGCACTTGTAGATCAATGCCCTGATTCCTGTACCTTGATCCTGCACTCCTGCAGCCAGAGTGGGCGGAATTCCATATCGGTGAGTTCAGTTCCTAGCAGCATCGATGTGGAATGTGACATAATAGCTGATAGATGCTTTATGAGATTATCCTCTTGAAGAAAGAAAGGTAGATGTGCTTCTAAGCTGTCCAGATGAACCAGAGTAGATAAAGGTGAACTCTAACATCATGATCCGAACCTGTCAAAGGACATTTCCTGAAACATATGGCTGAACCAGTCTAAAATTATCACAAGATGGCTATTTCCTGAAACATGAGGTAGATTGTCCTGGTAGAAAGAAGCGACTGAAACCAAACAGATGTAGCTAACGTGCAGCGAAAACTAAACAGATGTAGCAAAAGCGCAGCGAAAGAACTTGCGCTCATCATTTTAATTGCTTATACAAGACTTTTAGCAGCCGGAAGGCGATAAACGAGTAAAAAAATGCCAAATGAAAATCTGAATTTGAGGAGGTGCGCTCATCATTTTCAGTGACCCATTTGATCTGCAGCGTAATGTGTTGGTGTTCGAGCTCTCAAACACTTTGAGCTGTTCACATATCTTTGAGCTGTTCACATATCTTAATAAGTTGCAAAGTTTGGTGTTTCCAGCAGTAGACCCGAAAAAATCTGGCTGGTTGTTTGCCGAATGATGATATCTGATGAGTTGCACATCATCTTTCTCTACTTGCACGAGTCCTCTACTTGCATTGCAGAGTCGGAAGGACCTTACAAAATCGATGGATTTCACATCTGAAATTGGACTCTTTTACCAGAGGAAGAAACCTGGACCTTTCTTTTTCTTTTTCTTTTTTTGGAGGGAGAAACCTGGACCTTTCTTTCAGCCTGTTCGCTTGTTGGTTTCAACCAGTCCAAACCAACCAGCCAACAGTGTTTTCCTCTCACAACAAATCAACACCAGCCAGCCCAAACCAGCCCAGAAACGAGTACTCAACTTAAGTTTTAATTGGTTGCCATCACACCCTATGAGGCTATCACAGATCTCCAACAATTCAGCGTGAGCACGATTACACAGAACTATATGCACTACAGGATTCCATTCAGCCAGTTACATTACCTACACCATCCTCGGTGTAAGAATGATCAGCTTTAGACACAGGAACACGCATAGGCAATCGCAGAACAAAATCAAACACATGACAGATTCAATGACGATTCAAGCTACAAAACTTCATTTAGCCAAAAGTCGACCCAACACTCAGAACAAATGTCAGGCATTGGAATTTGGATACATAGCATGGTCTGCTTTCAGAACTATTAGTAACAGAAATTTGACGACAAGTTCTTATAACAGTAGTAGACCCACACGCATAGGTGATGATAAACTTAGAAAAGAGATGTTCCCTTGCCCTTCTTGTCTCCACCAATCTCAAAATGCTTGCACCTCTGTGACACAGGGATTAAGGAAAGAGTGAGCTAAACCAAACGGAGAAATAGTTTGTTCAACAGCAAGTTTAGCACAGGAGAATGAGACAGTACCTTGATCGCGTGCTGCGAGTAGTGCTTGCAGCTCTGGCACTGCAGCTTCAGCACAATCTTCTTGGTGGTCTTGGCCTGAAAATCACAAAACTTGTCATATCCCAAACTGTGCACTGAACAGGCATTTAGAATGCGCAGTTATATTCAGACATTCATGCTAGCATCCAAACAGACAAAGGTATAAAGGATTGACAGATCATTAGGGCCTTGTTTAGATTACCTCAAAGTTCCAAGTTTTTTCACTCTCTCTCCATCACATCAATTTTTGGACGCATGCATGGAGCATTAAATGTAGGTAAAAAAAAGTAACTAATTGCACAGTTTGATTGTAAATCACGAGACGAATCTTTTGAGCGTAGTTAGTCCATGATCGGACAAAGTTTGTCAAATACAAACGAAACGTGCTACAGTGTGCAGATTGCAAAAATTTGCAATCTAAACAAGGCCTAGTACAATCACATAGATAAGCTTCATTACCTTCTTGTGGAAGACAGGCTTGGTCTGACCACCATATCCTGACTGCTTGCGGTCATAACGGCGCTTTCCCTGGGCAGACAGGCTATCCTTACCCTTCTTGTACTGAGTCACCTTGTGGAGAGTGTGCTTCCTGCACTCCTTGTTCTTGCAGTAGGTCTTCTTGGTCTTGGGAACGTTCACCTGTATAACATGTCAAACAAATTGCACAGGTTAAAACAACATTTCCTATTCTTTGCAACTGAAGATAAAAAATAAGCAAGTTCTGCATATGGCTGTATAAACAAGCTCAATATAAGTTGGGAAAGGAAATTGAAAACTCAAATCGGAGCTTATAGGTCCTCAGAAGATATGCTTATAGTTGTCATCGAGAGAATAATCAGGTCTCAAAGATTCATGCCATCATAGAACCCCACAAAAGCATCACGCATTTGAACAAAAGATAACAAAGAATCAAGCCAAAATCCAGGTACAATTGTGACAGTGCATCCAGAGGCTTATTTGTCGCGAACATTTAGCATAAATCATCTGGACTGAGTCTAAAAACAAAGAGATACCACCACCGGATGGCTACTAGGAACTCAGATTTCCTTGTGATGGAGCATGCTCCTCAGATCTAACAACATACAGGGGCAACGCTACAAAACGAACTACCACACAAAGAAGTACATCGAACGAAAAATCACCAGTATCTACCTAGATGATAGCCACCGACCAAGTTAAACAACCCAAGAGAGCCATCACATCCACTCCCTAATCTACTACCCATCCATCAGAACCCACGCACAAATCAACAAGGACAGCCAGGTACAGCGATTTCTTTGTGGCCCGCGCGCGAGGGGAACAGAGAGAGACGAGGAAGAAGCCGGCTTACCATTTTGGCGGCGGCGGAAGGGGCTCGTGCGGCGTGCTCCCTGCTCCGGTCGAGAGGCTGCAGCGAGTGGCGGCGGCGGGGGTACAAGGCATGTGCTTTTATGGGGAGGCGCCCGCCGCTGTCTAGGGTTTTCTCCGGGGATTCGGGCCGTGTACTTCTCATGGGCCGTGCGCCTACCGCTAGGACGCTGTTGGGCTGCTCACTGGGTTCCACTTCGACTGTGCCCGTGCAAAACAAGGCCAGCATGGGCCAGTTGGTCTGCTGCAAGTTCCTCCACTCGGATGCTGGTCAATATAGGCCTTTGTCTGGGTCAAACGGCCTAAATGTGTTTTAACATTCGCTGCTGATGGTTTAACATGAATCATATGGTGTAAAGTGTTGTCTAAACCTTGCATTAAAAAAAAGTGTTGTCTAAACCTTAGCCAATATTAAAAAAAATAGATCAGATGAATAAACTAAAATAGTTAAAAATTTCAATTCTTAGTTAACTGAACTCTTCTTGTACAGCCCCTCCTACCATTGTCATGGGCGTGTCCGGGTATAAACTGAACTCTTCTTGTTCTTCCTCAGGAAGGATGATTCAAGCATGCATTGGCCTCCTTGTGGACCATGTTGAGTCGTTGATTCACTTTTTCGTGACGACAGGAGAGTCTCAGATACAGGCAGTCCTTCGGGACCAGGTGCCTGTCGTGAGGAGGTTCAGTGGAGGTGGCACCGTCATTGTTGATCAGGGAACGATATTTGTGACCTTCATTTGCAACAAGAGTGACGCTGCCGAGCTGCAACCCTTTCCGCGGGACATCATGTCATGGAGTGGTCAGCTATATGGCAAAGTTTTTGACAGATTTGGGGAATTTCATCTGCGTGAGAATGGTATGAAAAAAATAGCACAAAGTTTCATTGTTTGCTAGCTTAAGATCTTATTACTTACACTGAGCAAAAATTCCATGTTCGAATGCATTGTATGCCGGTATACCCTTTAAGGATCGAAATTATGGCTTTTGTTCTTTACATTAAAATGGACATAATTTACTATCCTTCGTTTAACATAATCTATTTCTAGACAACTAAATTTGAATTTACATTGTTCAACGATTACCTTAGCACTCGGATAGCATGTATACCAAATCTGTTCTGTCCAAAAGATTAACAGCTTGTTCGGTAGGCTGGGCTTGCTCGTATACGATCGTAAATTTTCAGCCGAAACAGTATTTTTCTCTCACACCAAATCAGCCAGCAGTAATAATCTACGATCCAGCCACGAACCAACCAGGCAGCCGAACAGGCTGTAATTTATCATGTGCTTGTTTTTCAGACTATGCATTTAGTCATCGAAAGTTTGGTGGAAATGCTCAATCGATAACAAAAAATCGTTGGTGGAAATGCTTGCATCTCTCTAGGAGGATGGGTGCGAAGGACCCCGACCCGCTCCGCTCCTCCCCTTCCTCGTCGCCTCCGCACCAGCAATCCTCCGCTCCTCCATGCCATCAGCCCCAAGATCCGCATCCACCGTCTCCCGATCTACCTGATGGTAGGTCTCAACCCAGTGTTCTTCTGGTTCCCAGTGAGCTTGAAGCCACCGGCGCTCCCTTCCATGCCGGCCCCTCCCCTCCCCCCTCCCCCATCCCCAGCAGGCCGATGACCTCCCCGTCGCTGGCGGCCACCACCCCAGCAGAAGGGTGGGGACCCGCCTCCCCCTTCTCTCCTCTCGCCACCCCCGTCTTCCCGGGAGACGACGACGGCAGCAAGGAGGCCGCGCCCAGGATGGAGGTGCAGCAGAGGGAGGACGAGGGCACGAGGCGCCAGTCGTCGTCGAGGATGTCATGGAAGGCGAGGACGAGGATGAAGACGATGACGACGACGAAGCTAATGCTGATGGGTCGGTGGACGTGCGCAGGCTAACCGAGTGCCCCAATCCCTCCAGCCTGCCGGATGCTGCGCCGGCGCCGGCAGCCACCGCACAAGCCCCCGCCGTCCCCGACGCCTCAAGCACCCTATCTCCCTTCACGGATCCCTTCATTCCTGCCCGTAGCTTCGTGGGGAGGTCCAAGCTGCGTCGCTGGGAAGAGGACTCCATCTCTCTCGTCTCCGACTCCGACCTTGAGCGCTCACCTCCGGGCCCTTCCTTGCCCGACCTCGAGCGTCCCCAGGTTGGGGCTACTTCGGTCGCGGTTCCTCCACCCTCTGGCGTGCGCTCAGTCGTGGTGCAGGGGGCGCCCCCATTTGGCGCTAGCGGCAGGGGTCGGCGCCGCCGTAGGAGGCGTCGGGGCCGCCCTGTGCTCGTCCACGGCCTACCCCTACGCGACCCGGAGCGCCAGGGTGCGCGGGACGTCGAAAGCGGTCGTCCGAGGGTGCCTGTGTTCCAGCGTCTCAGCCCGCGGCGCCGTATCTCGGCCCCCGACGTTGATGGCTGGAGGGAGATTCTGCCGCGCGGTGCGGATTCGCAGGCACGCCCGGCTGGTCCAAGGCCTCAGGCTCGTGCAGTTCCGCTGGAACTCGTTGGGCGCTGCTTCAACTGCCTTGGTCCCGACCATGTTGCCGCAGCTTGCCGCAATCGGTCCAGGTGTCTCCGGTGTGGGGGTGAGGGTCACCATGCATGTCGATGCTGGCGTAAACGGGGAGCCCCCCACGCACCTCCTCAGGCATCGTAGTGGATGTTGCTGATGGTGTCGCGTTGGACACCTCAGTCTGTGGTCATCCCCACAGTCGTCGTCGGCGGCAGCGGAAGCGATAGCCAGACCAGCGCAAGGGTTCACCGGCTGCCAGAGGCAGGCGTGCGGTGTCCCTGGCCAACACTACCGTCGAAGTTTCGCCTCCTGCTTGCTCGGCATTCGACCCGTTGACGCTGTCGCTGCGCTTGGACGCAGAGCACGCCGGTTGGGACGTGGCGGATGATCCAATGATGGTGGAGCTCGTCGCCTCGCTCTCCATTATTCAGACAGCTGGAACACCGCCTCCTGTGCTTGCTGCTCCCACGGAGGACAAAGCCCCCGAAATGCCATCTTTGCCTGGGCGTTCCTGTGGGTCACTGGGGCCTTGACGCGGGGCAGGCCGGTCGAGATGTGGCGGAGGATCCGATGATGGTGGAGGTTGTTGCCGCGCTCCCTATTATCAAGGTAGCTGGAGCACCGTCTGAGCACGAAGCCCCCAGAACTCCAGCTTCGCCTGTGCGTGGTTGTGGGTCGCTGCACACGGATAGGCCGGCTTCGGATTCCTCTGGGGATGGCGCCTTGGCGTCCTTCATCGATGCCATCAAGCTACCGCTTGAGCAGCCGCTTATGGTGTCACCGCCTAGGCTGCGCATCACCAAGGACCCCAAGGCTGCTGATGATGGCGATTTCGTCCCCAAGCGCAGCGCCCGTTTAGCGGCTAAGAGCAAGTTCAGAGCAACGAAGCCGAACGCCTAGGCAAGAAAGGTGCTCCTCATAAAGCTCGGGCTTGAGGAGGTCGAGACGGAGAAGCCTGATGAGGCGTCCTTTGAGGCTTTCACCACGCCGCTGCCCCTTGTAACGCAGGGATGCCATGGAGGCCCTCTTTCCGGGGAGAAGCCAGCGTCGCGCGATGGACGTCGAATAGGCTAAGCGTTTCTACGGCTTTGCCTTGTTGTACCCTCGGTCGCAAACTCTTGTGTCGTATAGTCCTTTGTATGTGTTGTAGTTGCTAGGCTCTAGCTCTAGCGTGTCAACGTTCTTGGTTGGTCCTGAACGCTAGCGTCTTGCCAGCGGGTGTGGAACGGCCGGAACTCATCGATGTCGTGTAACTTTGTAACTTTCCTGTCGTCTTAATGAAACACAGGTTTCGACCTGTTCGCAAAAAAAAAAATCTCAAAATCCCAAAGCGTGCACCCGAATATCGACTGGTATGATTCTAACTGTTTATGCCTTCATTTGATTTCCATCAACCTTTGTGCATATACATTGGGAATTATGTTTAACATGAGCTCCTCCAATCAGATTATCAAATTTGAGCATCTTTAATATTTATATATGTTTACACAGAGCTAGCCATGTATGAAACATGTACATCAGTAGTGTGTGCTACAAGTCTCTGTTAGTTTTATGGTGTCATAATGTTTTCCATAACCACCTGAAGTCAACTTTCGCCTGTAATCAGTAGTGTGCTACAAGTCTCTGTTAATTTTATGGTGTCATACATAATGTTTTCCATAACCACCCAAAGTCAACTTTTGCTTCTAATTGGTGTGAACCATCAATAATTGTTGTGACCCTTGATCCGGTAAGGTCCAAGAACTGGTGGTAGTTGATTAATCATGGCTTACTTTATCAGCATTAGGGATTACTCAACTAGAATAACCATGCATGCAGTGATTGCCAGACCAAAGGGTTGAGCAGTACTAATACTGAAGCCTGGAAAGTTAAATGCCTGGGTTTAATGTAAGTGCTTTATTATACTGAAACCTGAAAAGTTAGATGTGTTTACTGTAAGTGCTTTATTGTTATACTTGAATGGTAACCAAGATGAGGCGGGAAGTGCTGGGTAGATAGGTGGCAGTTTGGTTCTGAGAGACAGAAAGTGCTGGGTAGAAATAAAGCAGTTTGATTTTGATCACTTATTGGATGCAAGGATCTAGGATTGCACAAAATAGTGCAATGATGACCAGTGGTGTGAGGCAGCAGCTTTGCTTGGCTAGTTGATTTTTGGTGGAACTTCCCCCTTGGATGTATTGCCTAGTAATGGTATGGATTTGCCAAAACTCGGTGCAATAATTGACTCACTTTACAGTTTACACAAGAACGAGCTGTAACCGAATATTCATCGAGTTTGTGATGTGAAGGTAGAGCGCAAAGTTTTTAAGGGCAAACTGTTGCACTTTGGCCTAGACCAGATTTGAGCACTATTGTTATCATATAACTTTCATTGCTATGCCTGAAGTGTTAGAGCTGTCATTTGCTATTGAGATTTGAGAACTTTCTCGGTACACCACAGACAATAATTAAGTTGCTGAGAACCAGACAATAATGCTGCAAATGATATTTGGTTTCACCATGGGCTCTTAAGTCTAAACTATCTTGATTCTTGATCTAGCATTTGTGTGGAAATGGTTTCATGGATTATGCCTGAGAATGAGCTGATTCTTTTATATTCTATTTTTTGGCCTGCCTGTTCCCACGGTGACCCCAACAATCACCCTCCAATAGAAAAAAACCTCTCCCTCTCTCCATTTTTTAAGGAAACTTAATGCACGATTTTTCATTTATAATTATGAACAGTATTACTCATGTTCCTGGTTGTGTATATTTTACACTTGAGCTGAGCCTATTTCAGATATGGTATCACTCATCTTTACAGTTGAGATTTACAACAAAATGTTCACCATCGATGTAGATTTCTCATTTTCTTTCCAGGCAAGAAACCACACGGATTTCTTGTGCCGAATGGAGTATATGCCTTCGCGATCAGTTTTCACCGATGGGGTCGTTGTGGCCCTGGGAGAACACTTCACAGTCCAGCCCACGGATCTGCAAACAGTTCTTTCGGATGATGAAGAATTTGTGCCTTCTACAAAGCTGCTGCCACAACATGACCTAGAGGAAATAGTTTCCTCCAAAGAATCCCTTAGTAGAGTATAGAAAGTCGAAGCATGACCATGATCGCCGTTTTCTATTATGAATCTGAGAGCAATTACCGGCGAGCTGTGGATTCATTCGAGGGTGAGCCCCATGCGTCAGTTTGTGGATAACGGTCTCAAATCAACTTTTCTAGTCTGACATTATGGACACTGAACCACTGACATTGTTACTGCTCGTCCAAGCAATTTCGCGCATTTATTTACTGTTACGTTGGAAAGAAAGTTGGAAGAATAAACCAGGAAAATAGGGAAAGCAGAAAATCTCTTTGTGGTTAAAAGAGGATTACATGCTTCATTTGTTTGATCTCAATAGTCTGTCCTAAATTTGGACAATATCTCGTATTTCACGACAGAGGGAGCGTAATAAACCTAAAAAAAACGATAAACGAAAATGGCAACCTGTTTCTCCGAAAGCTTGGTTAATGGGCCTAAACTTGAAGGAGAGCCCACAAAACAAAAGAAGTCGGCCCACGGACACGATCCGGAGATGGTCGAACAGGCAGCCTTGACCAGAAATCACAAGTTCACGGCACACGTGACACGTCCGATATCAGCCATCGTACAGTGTTTATCTCTCACAACAAAACAGCATCAGTCGGCTTATGAGCCACATAAACCATCAGCCAAACAGCTCGTTAGCTGCCAAGACAAAAATTAATAGATGACCATAGTACAGAAGTTCTTAGGGGAATAGCCAAAGAGGCTCTCATTTTTGCAGTTCTTGATTCCTCGGAACACGGTATGTATACTCCTATGAACTACTGTACTCATAGGTCATAGCGGCAAGCACACCCTTTTGCAGTAACAAACCGTAAAACGGATGGACCGAGATCGGTGAAGTCAGTGCAGCCGAACATGGCTGGCTGGCTGCAGAGCACAGATGATAACGACTTTGGACCGCAATATAACGGCAGGCAGACAAGGAAATAACTTGTGATGGAGTAGCATAAATTGACTCGACATGCAAATAACTCACAGATGCATTTCGTTTTCTGTTGCTGTTCTTTCGGGTTTATTGTTGCTGCTGAAGCAGTTTTGCTTCTAGTGTTGCGTCCAGAACTCCAAATTAAGATGGCGAAGCGGACTGGCAGTCCACTACCTTCAACGGCGACGAGACCAACTACACGAACCTGAACTGCACAGCTCAAGACGCATGCAGCTACGTCGGGCGAGCCGAAGAGGTGGAACGGCTGAAGCCCTGCACCGGCAGGCAGCAGCCCGCCCATGTCTTGTCAATGGAAACGGAGGGTATATTGACATGGATTCCTATACACTCTGGCGAATGTTACAGACGGGGTGTTACATTACAGTCACACCTCGCGGTTTTCCCATTTGACGACGCTCCCGCGCGCACGCGGAACCGTCACCTATGTACAAAGGGCCATCTTGCCTGCTGCAGCCGGCCATCAGGAGGAAGAGGACGACGGGCATGCTCGGTCACTTCAATTGCTCCGGCGACTCACACAGGGCAAGAGGAAGAGACGACGACCCTGTCAACCCATGAATGATACCAAGGGTCGTCGTGTCGTGTGTGCTGCCTAATTACTTAGTTAGAGGAGGAAGGTCGTCAGAAGTCTATGATGGGCTCGCCGATGGTGAGGTTGCGCTCCACCGTCCACGGCAGGTTGAAGAGCTTGGCCGTGATGAACTTGAAGATCTTGTTCACGTTGATGTTGTGCGTCGCGCTCGAGAAGAAGAGGGTCGCCTTCATCGCTCTTGCGTATGCTCTGGCCTGTTGGGAACACACAAATCACTTTTAGCAATCAACACGCACACATTGTTTTCGATAGGAATGGGACTTCACAATACTACACTCTGCAGCTGTAGTGCTGTAGTACATGTACAAAGTAACAACTCTAGCCTAGATGCAAGACTGAACTTCTGATCTTTCAGTGCTACTGACAGAAATGCAGCTTAAACTTCTTAACAGCAGTTCAGCACAGCCAAATAAATCCCTGGAACCTCCCTCCCTTTTCTCAGCCACATGCAACGTAGCCGTCGATTCTTTTTAGCATGTCCGGTGACGAGTGACCATCAATCTACATCCTGTAGACCAAGGCCCACAAACAAGATTGACGTACACTCCAATTCCGACGTGTGGGCTGTGGTGCTTGGCAAATGGACAGGAAAATGGAGACCTGACCATGCATGCCCAACTGCCAAGTTTTTTCTAACACACTTGACCGCTACAGTTTTCGTCTATCTACATAAGACGTGGTTTGGGCCTACAACTACTAGTGGTTCACTATGGCTAATGGCTCCGATAAACACCAAGGCCCACTTGCTTCAATGTGCATAAGTAGGCGAGTACTCTCTGCTCAGAGCAGTCTTTACTTGTCCGCTGTACTCGATTCAAGTTCTGTTTTGGGTTCTACAGTGCTATCGCCTTTCGATTCCTGTCACACGAGCACCCAACCGACACTGTGTTTGTGGATGTAATCGCACTAGAATATAGGGTTCGTGGCTGTGGAGCATCATGGAAAGAAGCCCAAAATGTTGCACCTAGTTCAAGAACAGTTGCCTGGTGATGGGTTATGGTAGTTTTTTTATATCTCACGTGAGTTTAATTTTCAGGCCTTTGTTGAATTGCACTTTTTCAGATGAAACAGGCATGTGCAACCACTGCTCCCCTCGTCACAACCAAGGCAATTTCTCATCTTTCTATGCCAGCACCAGATAAACTACATCGGAGACGCTGAAGACCCCATATCCAAGAAACAAAGCTACCAAGAATAAAATTTGGATCAGAACGAACCAGTATTGTAAAATGCCCTGCTCACCTGGTTAACGATGGCCCATTGCATTTCAAGAGGAAGCTGAGCAAAGTCATCAAACTTTGTCCCGATTAGGATTGGAATAGCCGTCTGCCAGAAGGGGGGTAAAAATTAAAAGCACTGTTCAGTAACAATATCAAGCTCCAAGCACAATGCACACTAGTACTATTCATCTTCAATACTACTAAAAGCGTGCGAGCAAATCTCAGAGTTATCAAATTGTTCCAAACAGTTATCTGCAGGAGAGTGAGCGGCATCCCATCCGCCACTGACTGTTTGCAGCAATTTGTAATAGTTTTTCTATATGTTCAGCTATAACATCAGGGGCTACAGAAAGAAAACGCGAGATGTGCACGAAATGTTCAGCACAGAGGAATGCACCAACCTTATTCCATTTCCTCGCCCTCTCGTACCAATCTACAATGCTGCATCAACCAAACGAAGACAGTAATGAGCACCAAATAAGAATTTGCTGTGTAATTCTGGATTTTAGCTGTTTGGATTCGATCTAGACACTAACTTATTAAGCGTGCAGCGGCTCGTGAGATCGAACATGTACAGGATCGCCACGGCGTCCTTGCACGCGATTGGGATGTGGTCGACGGACTGGTGGTCTCCTGCGTCCATTTCACAGGCGAATGAAAATGAAATCATCAACCATTTGTTGAAAAAAAAAATCATCAAGAAAGGTTGGGAATCTGGCATCTGAGCCAAGCAACCAGGGAACAGATACAGAATTGCTGATTCAATGGTGCCTGAGGGTTACCTGCCACATCCCAGATGCTGTAGGCAATCCTAGCCCCCCTGACAGCCATCGTCTTGTCCATGAGATTCAGGCCCGTCATCTGCAAGCCGTTCTGCTCCTCCCTGTCATCTCCCACATACTTAACCTGCAGATGGACGAACGTCCACGAGAAGATTAAACTTACAGTGACGATGCTTTTATGGTTTCTTGCTCAGATTTGCACGGTGGTTAAGGAATTGGACGATGACAGGAAGGAAGAACGAAATATAGTAGTTGTATGTGGGCAATAGATTCTAGCGGTTCTGTTGAGTTGAACCAAACCAAACCAAATCCACCGTCAATATCACACAGCAAGGAATTAAGACAAGTCAACAGAACATCAACGACATGACGACGACGAAGGAAGACGCGTCGAGGGTACAGTACAGAGCATATCCGGATTAAGTTATTACTAACAGTAACAGTAGGTAGAATGATGGCGATTAGATAAGTATATTGAGATTAATTAAGGATGAGAAGAGAACAAGAGCGGCGAGAGGTTAACCGATTGATGATTACCATGAAGCTGGTCTTGCCAATCTGGCAGTCGCCGAGCAGGCTGACCTTGAGGCTAACGACGTTATCGACGTCGTCAGCTGCGTCGCGAGGGGCCGCGGCGTCGGCGTCGGCGTCGGCGGCGCAGTCGTCGTCCCTGTCGACCGGTGACAGCACGGGACCGGCGGCGGGCGGGCCGAGGCGGCGGTACCGGCCGCGGCCGGCGGCGGCGGCGCCGCCCCCGCCGCCGCCGCAGGAGGAGCAGGCGAGCAGCTGGTCGCGCACGAGGCGGAGCACCCTGGTGACGACGGCGAGGCGGAGCAGGCGCGCCCATCGCAGGTCGACCCGATCCCCTGCCTCCGCCGCCGCCGGCTTGCGCCGCCGTGGCCCCGCGCAGAGCTGCGCGACCGTGGCAACGTTCATGGTCGCCGCCGGCGCCGTGGTGGTGGTGGTGGTCATGGCGGCGCGGTCGTCGGCGTCGTCCCGGCGCGCCCGCCGCCCATGCACAACCGGCGCCGTGCAGACTGCAGAGGGCCTTGGTTGTGGGGCAGGTGGGAGAGGCGGCGGAGCGGGTGGGACGGGGGAGAGAGAGAGAGAGGGAGACAAGGGAAGGAAGGTGAGCCGGAGGGAGCAGCGAGCGACCTCCCCGGCGCGGCGTATAAGCTGGAGGCGGGCGGGCCAAAATAGGGTCGTGGTCGTGGCCCCGCGACGCTTTTTGCTGGCCTCGCGCTTGCTTCTCCTCCTTATAGCGGAGGCGCCATAGACGGCATGCGCACGCCTTTCTCGAGCTGGGGCGTCGTCAGGGGCTCAGGGCGTGGCGGGCTTTGGCTATCTAGACCGGCCACCGTGGGACGGAGGCGAGGGGTTCGACTCGGCTCGCGGTGCGCGCGCAAGGGACGGATAGGCGAGGGGTCGCGGCGTGTGTTGTGCTTGTGCCGTGGTGGATGTCACGTTGGCGGTTGACCACCGGACCCGTGGTAGTGGCAGTGGCACGGTCGCCGCGTGCGGCTGCCACCACCGCCGGGTGTTGGCGTTCGCGCTTTCGGTCCCCGGTGGCGGATGTCCCGGTCAGAGCCGGAAAAAGTCTCGTGCCCAATTGTGCAATGAGCCGCGCCGATCCTCGACGCCGTTGCTAGTTGCTACGTGTTCGCTGCTCGGTCTTCCCCTCCTCTGCGTCGAACGCCGGCTGCTAGAAGCTAGGGCCGTCCATCCGTTCCGTCCGTCCCGGTCTTCTGGAAGAAGCGGAGGAAGGGAGGAAATCCGGTAGCGTCTCCGTCCGTCACATGGGTGACGCCCGTGCGCTTCGTACACGTTTGCGTGACGGCGATCAATCGCGGTTCCTTCCACCTTTCTACGCCCAACGGCCCAGGGATCACGCCGCGGGTGCGCGTGATTCAAAGCACTAGCATGCAAAATACCGCGGTGATTTCCCTGATGGTGAACCAGTCCGTTCGTCCGTCCGCAGTCGGGTAGGAGTTGCCACCGAAATCCCCTGCATTTATGCGGCGGCATTCGGCGAACGTTGGGTCTCTGCTCTAACGGTGCACTGCAAGGGGATTCATGGCGCTGCTGGTACTGCAAGCGGTCGCTCGCAACGTGCAGTGCTGCTGCGTAACGAGCCTTGAGGGGGACGTGCTACGGAGCAAGCAACAGCGTGTGCATTCAGAGCTCGCACGGATGGTTCCATCCAAACCAAACCTTCAGTTGAATTAATAAATGATCGGCTTGATCGCCAATGTGCTACGGAGCAAGAACATGCACATGCGTATGACTTCTGCTAGATCTGCGCGCGCGCCTTAATTTCAAAAGGCATCGGGGATATGCTCTTTCTTTTTGCGAATTAGGCAACGGAGATATATGACTTCGCCGGAAGATGACATCTTAGCACATACAAGATGTTTTTGTAATTTGTTCCTCAAAAAAAGAAGAAGATGTTTTTTTTGTAATTTGCATATAAAAGTCTATTTTACTAGAAAAGTAAAAAAGAAATTCCCCACCTGTCCACGCAGGTCTTATCTTTTATTTTCTTTCCATTCTTTAACTAGCAAACATGTTTATACATTGTAATTAAACATATAACTTGGTGTTCGGTCACCTGGATTAGTCCGTCTCATTTTAACTAAATCAAACGAATTCTAAGTCCCATGATAAATGTTAGGTGCAATAAATGATTAATCTCATATGAAAAATTGATTGGATTTTGGTTTAGTTTAAATGAGCGCCTTTTTTGTGTGCACCTATTGTGATGCTAAGAAAGATGTAAGATGAACAACGTGGCATCTAGCGTGACATAGTCTTGGATGAAGGCAATCTAGGTGCGGTGTCAGCTAAGGTCATTGCAGCTCCATATAGACCTTCTCGAGACCAAACTAAATCGGTGCTTACACTATTATTATTCCTCCATTGTGAATGATACCTAAGTGTTTCGTGATCTATCGATTCTTAAACTATAGGTTGCCAACATTTTATAAATACGTGTAGTGCAAGTGTATATATACTATATATAAAAGAAGTTGAGATTTTGATCAGAGGATTTAGGGCTATGGCTTAGGGTTGAGATTAGTAATATCTGATTGGTCTTGGTGTACATCAGCGATTGCATGAGGTAGGATTGGCACCATGTAGATGACCGAAACTATAGGAACTTTAAGGGATGATCGACAATAGACCTAGGACTCAGTAGTAAAGATCACTTAACAAGAGAGCGCACTAAAAAGCTAGATATAAATGGAGATGAGAGGACGACACTTGATGGGGAGGGAGGACGGGCATTGCTAGTGCTTGTTTTTGCTAAGGAAGGAGAGGGAGTCGAGAAAGGGAGCGAGGGGAAGAGAGATAATGGTGACGGCCAGTAAACACCTTGTTTGGTATTTTAAAATAAAAAAGTCAAAATATCGATTGAGAATATGCGCGTAGCGTAGTGGTAGTGCACCAGAGATACAAACCATAAGTGGTGAGTCCAATTGATATATTATATATAAAAAAAAGATCTTCTTATAGGTAAAATTCTAATTTTCTTAAAGTGTGGAAGAAAATACCGTCAGCAATTCCTCGAATCCGATACCTGTGTCGAAATAAGAAACTAAGTTGACTTGAGGGGAAGAAGAATTTAGTGTGCATTTGAAATTTCAAAGCAAGAAGAGGTCCAAACTGAGGAAAACTAAAGAATCTGAATAACAGGATCGGATTTAGCCATTGATTTTTATTTTTATTTTTTGGCAGGATCCGGTCCTAAATATTCAGCATGTTCGCTTCATCGTAAACGATCGTGGATTATTTACTACTGGCTAGTTTAATACGAGAGAAAATTATTATTCCTACTTATAATCCACGATCGTATACAAGCAAGCGAATAGGCTCTGATCGTGACCAAATCGATTCTCAAGGGGAGATAGGAGTACGTGGGCACTGCACGTTCCTAAAATAAAACAGTCACATCACGTCGATCCCTGTCGTGTACTCCCTCCGTCCTAGTTTAAGTGCACATTTGCACTTCAAAAAATTTCCCGAAATAATCGGTTCGCATAGGCCTGAACGTGGCATAGCAGTGCAGCAGTAACCTCGAATCTTGGAACGTGGCAGAGGCGATTAAAAAAACATGAAACAGTCATTCCAACGCTTCTTGTCCACTCGTTCCCACTAGCCACTGAACGATTTGTCATTAAAAAATGAAAATGGACGCCCAGCCTTATCCCTCCGTCCCCGTGGACTCTGCGAACTGTTATCTTCCCAGCCTTATTCCGCATGGCCGTCGTTGCCGCTGCACCTGCTCATCTTCCTCCCTGCGCATGCATACCTGGATCCAACGCTTGGGCGGCGCTCTCATGAAGCCCCGCAACGGAATCCAGGCCTAGTGAAGTTGGGCTCGATCGACGATTGGCACGCGGGCTCAGTTCCGGCCGGTGGAGCCCCGGCCCCGGCAGCCACGGGCTACACGAGCTCGTCCCTGACGCCGCGCGGGAATGGGGACATGGCGTGGAGATGGACGCCGACACAAGCAAGGCGCAACTAGCGCTCGATGCGGGGGCTCAGCTCTAGCCGGCGGGAGCCACGGCAACGCGGGCGGAAAGAGAAACAGAGCTGTGCGAGAGCGCGAGGGAGTGGTGGGACGGGTCACTGAAGGAAGTATCGCGGCTGATATTTGCAAGGGTATTTTCGTAATTTCACGTACACCTTGGTTTGCACGCCCAAACCTAGAGATGCAAATATTACGGGATGGAGGGAGTAGTTCTCGTCCAAACCAGAAACCACCCACGTCCGTCCTCGTCGATCTTTAAACTCCTCCCTAAAGCTCATGGCATCTCGCTCTCACGTACTAACCACGTGCACGCGGTGATCTGCAAATTCAATGTGACAAGTTTGCTTTCACCGAGCAAAGGCATCTATGAAACAGCGATGCTCGGCAAATACCACTACTACGTGCTACCTGACTCAAACTTAGGGCATGTTTGGTTCGTCTAGTAGCTACTAAATTTAGTAGATTTTAGTCACTTTAATAATTTTTTAACCAAACATTATGACTAAAAGCTATTAAAAGAACTTTAGTCATCTCTAGTAACTCTGGAGTTACTAAAAGTGACTAAACCGTTTAGTAATTACTAAAATTTAGTAGTTCGAACTAAACACCCGCTGATGCTTATGCTACTGCTGAAGTAGTGCAGAACAGGGTGACTGTTAGCGAGCAACTGGCCGGGAGGTAGGAAAGGAACAGATAAGCGAACGCGATCAGCTAGGCGGTTAGATCTGTGATCCTGACTGAATTCACCAGGCGATCGAGATGCAATCTGACCGTGACCGGCCTCGCTCGCCTCTGGAATCTGGATGGCTGCTGCCTGCTGGGATCCGGTTAAACTATGCAGCCGGCCACTGCATACAGCTAGCTGCCAACTGCCATGCCCGGACAAGACGGAGCAGAAGAAAAATGGCTCGGCTCGGCAGGTGAATCTTGTACCGGGCGCCGATCTCATCTCATCAGCCGGTACAGTACGGTAAATAGTCTGGAGCAACGGGAGCAGGGCATGGCGCATGGGGCGGCCTCAGGTGAGCGCGTCCTGCCGGGTCGGCTACAGTTGCGGGCGCATGTGAATGCGATGCCACCCGCTGGCTGTTACGATCAGCGGCGGCGTCGCGACTCGCGAGGGAGGGTGCGGCCGGGGATTTTTTTTTTAATTTTAACCCTTTTTAAAATATAATTTTAAATCTAACGGGTTTTTTTAAACTAATATTTTTTGCCGCGCCTATTGCCCTGACGTGGCCAAATGTCTGTGCCGCGCTATGCATGGTGGCGCGACTCAGGGCTGACGTGGCGCGGGCCGGCCGAGGGGGGCGCTGACGTGGCGCGGCAGGACCAGATATATACCGCGCGCGAGCCCGCGCGCCCGCACGCACCCCTGCCCTGCCCGCCCGCCCAACGCCCAAATGCCGCCGCCGCCGCCGCCAACCGCCGCCACCGCCCTGCCTGCGGCCGCACGCGCCCGCGCCCGCTCGGCCTCGGCCGCTCGTCCACGCCGCGCAACGCCCTAGCCGGCCGCGCCACGAACGCCGGCGCATCAAGACCGCCCACTCCTAAGGTACCTTCCTCTCGATTTCATATTTTTTTATTATGTAGTATAGTTAGTATTTTTTATCTACTATTAGTGTCTTTGACCAAATTTATATAATAACGTACTAATATTTACGATACATAATAGGTACTATTATATTAAGCATAGAGTATACTTTCGTAATAAACTTATTAGGAGATAGAAATATTGATATCATTTTTTTAGTTTTGATCAAACTTAAACATATTTGACTACTCGAGAAGTAAGATGTGTATTTATTTTGAGATGGAGAGATTACTTATAATTTTAGAATCAAAGTTTTATATGGATTGATTATGTATTTATTATCTAGTATAGTTAGGAATTTGGGTTTAGAGATTTAGGCTAGTTAGGTTAGTGAATTTGTCTGTGAATTTACTAATGTTAATTTGAATACTCTAACGCTTTGTTTATCAATTTGTAATAAGATGGCTCCTCCCACGCAGCACCCGTTGTACCCTATTCTGGAGGTGAAGTACGACGACCAGCACCGAGCACACATCTTGAGTAACAACGACGCAGAGGTGTCCTTGCCTCATTTGAGGCCCCGCACTCACACCAGGGCGTATTAGTGGGACGAGCGTTATACGCCATACATACGGCGTGCCGGCTTCCTCGAGCTTGTCCGTGTTGTCAACCACGGTCTTCCGCTCCTTGATCCAGCACTATTTACTGCAGCTGTAGACAGGTGTGAGTGCATTCTTTGTACGTAAACTTTCTTGTAACAAATTGGAGGCAACTAACAGTCGTTCTATTCTTATAACAGGTGGAGGCCTGAGACCCACACGTTCCACTTACCTTGTGGCGAGATGACCTTGACGTTGCAGGACGTGAAGGTTATTTTATGCCTTCGGTTGGGAGGACTTTCAGTAACAGGGATAGTTGACAACGATCACTGGAGGGAGCTGGTGGCTAAGTTTACTGATTTTCTTCCACCGGACGACGATGCTTCTAAGAAAAATAAGTGAGTAATTCAAGCCTATTTAATACTTGCATTGCTTTACAGCTGGCATCGGGTCTCATTTTCTTTGATTAATTACAGGAAAAGTTCCGGTGTTTCGTCGTCCTGGATCACAGAGCGCTTTGAGTACTTGGACCCACGAGCTGAGGAGGCACAGATCGATAGGTTCGCTTGAGTGTGGCTCTGGCACTTTCTTGGTGCTTTCCTCTTCCCAGGCGTCTCGGGCAACACCATCAGCTGGATCTTCCTTGACATACTTTACCAGCCGTGGGAGAACATAGCGGGGTATAGCTGAGGCAGCACAGTCCTGGCATGGACGTATCGACAGCTATGCGTTGCCTACCGTCGCACCTCAGGACATGCGAACCTTGGGGGTTGCTCCTACCTACTCTAGGTTTGGTGTTGGCAACGATTGCCCGTTGGAAGGGCCCTTAATAATGGTTTACCAGTAAGTACTTCGGTTCATTATATTCTTCCAAACAGTTAGATACGATGAGATTATTTGTTGTTAATTCATTATCGTGTTCAATGCAGCAATGGAACGGGCATGATACACTCCCTACAGCTCTGTATATCTGGACGGAAGCACAGTTAGTTAGAGGGAATACGTGACGCAAGTACATGGAGTATACGAACGACCTCGACGTCCTGACACAGCACCAGGATACGCTCTCTATACTATCGTAGCAGTGTCTTCTTCGATATACACTATATCACAACTTAACATAATTACGAAATTTTAGGTGTTTTGGTGTCCTTGGAATTCTCCAGAGCTCCAGGACTATCTGAGTCCTGTATCGCTGCGACGTCCCTCTTATTTTCTTCCATGTCGTCGAGATTCACTTGCCCATATGAGTCTGCAGACAGTTTAGAAGAATGACAGACTGTCCACCACCGCTTTACTCCACCAATCAAGTATTGCACGGGTGCGTTGTCGATTAATAACAATGCTACAATTCAGAGGTATGTTTGGTACAACTAATATCGTTTTGTTGTAGGTTTGAACGTAGAAAGAGGTACAAGACCAAGGATTGACGCGTGACACACAGCTCGTACATCCATTTGTGGCAGACCAGGGTATCACATGCGGTCCTTACGGGTCCTTCACACGACCAGCACACCTTCGATGAGTACCTGTGGTGGCTTCATAGGTATACAAGAACACATATCAAGCCTTCGTACACTGACATGGCGATTGACGAGGACTCAGAGGAAGATGTGTACGATGTTACCACTAGGGAGGACACACAGCTACAGAGAGCCCCGCTTTAAAGATACGTGGTAAGATACTTGAATGGTATAATTTGTTATCCTTTTGGTATTAAGTATGTATACTAAAACTGTCCAACCACGTTTCTATACCCAGGCGACACAATTGGCAAGGCTGTCCAATGAAGCAGCGTTCCAGCTTCACGAGTCTAGAGGGCAGGGGCCAGGCGTTCTCGTGGCTTTTGTGAAGATAAACATAAACTTGTCCGTTTCGAAAATATGTCTTTATTGTATATGCGTTTGGCTAATAAACTAACTTTAACGTCTATTTATGTAGAAGGTGAAGAAGAGCTGCAGGAAGCTAGCTTAGAAGTTGAGCTGCATGGACACTCCTTATGAGGAACCACCACTCCCCGCGCGGTCGGGTGGCACGTCTTCAGCCTCTTTGAGGACACCAGCCGGCTCTTCTCAGCCGATGACGCAGGGTGCCACTTCCGCGGTGTGTACACCACCACATCATAGCGCTGGGAAGGACCCTGCAACCGAGGACGAGGAGGAGAACGATGACGATGACGACGAACCCCCGGGCTTTCGTGGACAGCACGGCTAGTGGGACGAATGGCCGCATGACGAAATCGGTATTTCTCAGCTAGGTGGTGCCCCGTTTAGCATCCAAGGAGCCTCACAGATACTAACAAAGATAGTTTGTTTCAATACGTAGGCTTCATGAACTAACGATCATAAAGAATTATAAGTAATCGTGCGTATCATATACCTGCAGGGTACGAGCCGTACGCACCGTTGACGCGACCATACCGACATTGGCTACACTCCTAATGTGTTGCCAATAAATCCGAAAAGACAGAGGCGTCCGAAGGATCCTTACACTCCTGGGTCTTAGTTTGTTTAGGTCAAACGAATATTGGCATCCAAAACTTACGGGGTTATTTGGTTATGTTATGTCAAACTTATGTGAAAACAATGAATATGTTATGTGGCAGCTTGTCAACTTGCTTCTTATTCGTTTCGTTGAGTCGCAGCAGCACTGCTGGTGAGATTAAGTACCCTGTGTTTGGGAACCGACAGTCCCAGCGTATCTGGACACCGATGATAATTTTTCGTAATTGATTAGTTAAAATGGTGCATAACCGTATTATGAAAGACGAAAAACTAATCATTGGCTTATCAAATTCTCTATTCGTCCGTGAAAAAAACTCAACAAAATACGGGCGCGACGCGTTTCGATTCTACCATCCAGGTAGCCCCCGCCGGCGGTAGGCGCAGCGGCCAGGTGGTGTGGCTGCTCGTGCGGTATGTTTGGTCCAGCCGCGCCACGCAACAGGGCGCGGCACTGCCGCGCCATGGTCGGTGGCGCGGCAAGACCTGCCACATCAGCGGCCCCCCGCCAACCCACGCCGCGTCAGCCCTGTGCCACGCCACCATGCATGACGCGGCACAGACATTTGGCCGCGCCAGAGCAATTGGCGCGGCCAAAAGTGTTAGTTAAAAAAACCCGACAATATTAAATTTAAAATTATATTAAAAAAAGATTAAAATTAAAAAAAAAAATCCCGGCCGGGCAGCCGGCCCGGGCGCGCGCGCGCACGCACGCATGGATGGACTTTGACTCGGCCGCCGCCGGGGCACGGTGGGCAGTGGGCTGCGCGCGCGCGTCGTGAGCCGTGAGTCGTGGCTACGCGCGCGCGTCCCGGTCCCGGCCCGTCAACGTCGCTGTACTACTGATGGTGATGGTCGCCGTCGTGGACGACCATGCATGAAGCCGTCTCGAAGCTCGGCGCACTTTTTTCGCGGTAGTGCTATACGTATGCACTGCGAAATTGACAGGTTCGTGGTCGTTCCGGATGATAGAAAAAGATACAACTAGCTTATCGCCAGTAACGCAACTTGTGCCCAACGTATTTGAGATATTAATAAATTGGTAAATTTTACTTCTGAGATACTAAAGGAAGGCAGTTGACTAATTCACACCGCAAATGTTAAAATTTGCTAGATATCATTATAAATTTACGATTATTTGTTATAGACACCATAACGATTATATCATATTTAAGGAGAAGAAAGATGAGAAATTCCATTTTTGCCCTCCCCTTCATTTCCTTTGTTCCAAACACTATTGCTATATGAGTTCAATGTGCAATCACCTTCCTTACTGTCCCACTCCCCATTGCATTCCAAACTCCGAGGTCTATCCATTCACGACTGAACTATGTTTTAGGACATTATTTGTTATAGAACACCACAATGATTATTTATTGTTTATCATATACAAGGAGAAGGAAGACGGGGAAATCTTGTTTTTGCCCTTCCCTTCATCTCCTTCGTTCCAAACACCATTTTCACATCAGTTCAATGGGTGATCACCTTCCTTCTTGCCCTCGTGCTCCCATCACATTCCAAACTCCCAGGTCTATCCATTCACGATTGGGTTGTGTTTCAGGGCAATGTTTGTTATCAAAGACGACAACCGCCGCTAAGGTTGTGGACAAGGCGAATGACAAGTCTGAAGAGGTGGAGGCGAGGCCCATCACCGTGTGAGCACAACAGTGGGCATCAGACGTATGTCAGAACAAAACGGAGCTACGACTTTGAGCACGAGAGGAGTGACGGTGGTAGTGACATCAACGAGTGCGATTGTGACACGGAAGCAGGACACGAAGTCGAGGCCCTCCCCATGCTTGTAAGACGCCAAAGCGGATAGTGTGCCACGAGACATGCAGCAGTAGGGTGATCTAGTCATCGGGGTGGTAGGCGAAGTCCATGGTCAGGTCTTGCCACGTCGTCTTGGCTGACCTCAACAGCCTCCTTCCACTAAGCTGTCTGGGGAGAACGAAGATAGAGAGGAGATCCCACTTCATAGGATGATGCTAAGAACGACATTTGTCCACCTTCTATCTCATAGATCTGAGAAAAATAATAAAATATTTATTATGATGTTTCTACATTAAACGATCACGATTTCATATTGGTATCTAGCGAATTTTAGCATTTGTGGTGTAAATTTATGAATTCCACCTTTTCTTCAATGGTCTAGAGCAAAATTTTCCTAATTAATTAGTCTATAGGATGGAGATCTAACGGTCAGTTGTCCTTCTCTCCTTTCTACTTGATCCTCCTAAGGGCACGCCCAATGCAAGCACCCAGAACGGGTGGTCTCAACCACCCTCGTCTACATTGATGGTTCGAAGGCATAAAACTCCCAACGCAGGCAACATCTTCAACTTTATCCTTATATCTGCAGTGGGCATCAAAAGGTTGCCATCATCTCAGAATAATGCGTGCCCAAGTCTCTCGTTCAGTTGCTTTGAGGCTGCAACATGGGCTTTGATGTGAGCTTCTGCTCGGTGTCAGATGAGGCGAACGGTACCTCTGCAAGAGGTTGTGACACTCTGTCAAGCCACTACTCTCGTGAATATGGACATAACCAAACGACGTGGAAATTGAGACTCCCATCCACGCTGGTGCGTTGGGGATGACTAAGGGTACAACAGATAGATGCTTAACTGAACTCTTAAGGAAAGAGAATAATCAAACAACTACATAAAAGCCTTAACCTACAATAAAGAAAATCTAACCTTACATGTTAATGTACTTAGAGCATCTCCCATAGTCTTTCTAAATCTCACTCTCTGAATCATTATTTAGAGTCATTTGTATAAAAATCGTTTCCTATATCTTTTCACGTGCCACTAGTTTTCTATATCTCGTGCGCACTCTAGAGAGCCATTAGCTATATTTAGACAACCATTTAGAAAAGCTGTTGGATGATATTTTTCACTAAATCTCTATTTCTAGCATTTAGAAATGACACATATAGTCTCTTGGAGTACATCCTCAACACAATGTCTTTTCATTCTATAAAAAAACACAATGTCTTTTCAATCTGCAAAATCTACTGGCGCCGGTTGCTAGCGTGAGCAGCGACACTTGTGCCCAGCACCTGCCCAGACGTACACGGTGGCACAAAATGCAGAAACACATAAAATGCATGAACGACCAATTAGCGCCGCCCCCAAACGCCCGCGCGTTGTACCTGGTCTAAATTCCTCGAGAGAGCTCATAGGAGAAGAGTTTGATGATGTGAGTGCTCGTCCTATATAGCTGTAAGAAATTCAACCAATTCTAGCACTTAAGCGTCCCGCAAAATATTTTTTTCTCCTTGAAAAAAAAGTTGCAGAAAACAGAGGAGTGTTGCCACAAGACACCGACCGCGTGTTGTGTTGGTTACAACTTGTAAACACGGAAAACGCCAGCCCCACCGAACTTTGAGCACTAGTGCTAGTGACAGAGTCCTAGACGAATATAATCACTGAGCATCGGTAAGTACGCGGTGCCGCAACGCGTCCAACCGATGCATGTGTGTGTACTCTCTCGATCCCTTGCATGGGCTTGCATTCACACCTTGCAGTTGGTTTATGTCACAAGCACAAACGTAGCATGGACGACCTGCAAGGCTGCAATGCCGCAGGAAGCAGATCCCTGCTTTGTTTGCAAACTACAGTCTTTTCTTTTCTTTTTCTCTTTCCTTTCCCTTTTGCTGCAGTAGTCACAATCTTTTTGTCAAGGAATTGGGATTGATTTCAAACAAGAAACAGCCACAAATAAAACACACACGGTGCAACTGAATAATCCTAGCTAGGCAGCTGGTTCAACTTTCTGAAACAGATGAAGCTCACGTATACTCTGCGATGTGGGACACAGTAACAAGGAACTACCCAAGTGCTGGTGGGTGGCTTGAACCCTTGCTTGCGACCATTTGGTCAAAACCAGCAGCACTGTGTCGGTTGGCTTGACCCAGCCATTCACTTGGTGCACACCGATGATGGAGTATATATATTATTACATGATTCATGGTTGGATGGACTTATTAAATAACTGCACTTGTTGCCTCACTCACTGATCTTTATTAATTATTAGTTAACTCTAGCAGATTACTCTATATATATGAATGTTGTCGCGCGGCAGTTATGAATGATTACACGAGTTTCGTCCCAGCTTTATTTAGGTGGAGTGCGTATGTCAATCAGACAATCACAAACGCTAAGGCCTTCAGTTGATTGAGACTAGGCAGCAGAGATATCGCTTCTTATATTTAATTAATTCCTGTCGTCCCAGCTGATATCCACGCGATTCTTGTACAACGAACTAACAGGAGGACACAATTAAGCAATGATGCATACGGTTTAGGATTTAATAATGCTGCTGTGTGCATCCATGATAAGGTAAGCTACAAATGGATGCAGCAAACAGTTGTAGGACATTTGCAACTAAAAACCAAGCCCATACCAGCCATATTGATTCTCGAATATCCGTGCCTACCGTCCTGAGTCCTTTTTTTCTTTTTGACACGAGGAAAAACCGTCCTGAGTCCTGACATGAAAAAAAAAATCGTTTCTTGCATGGCTGAATAAAAAGGCCTCTTGCGTGCATGACTCATGTTACAAATCTTGCAGGGTTAATTTGTCGGTTCTAATTATGTGTGCTGCTGAGAGACTACGTAGCGATTGACGACATTGCAACCACCAGACGGCGCCGGAGGAGTGCTGATTTCAGACTGCAGACAAGTGTACGTACGGCGACTCGTTCTATACTTGACTACCGAGACAATTCATCAGTATATATACGTAGGCTGCTGCATGGTATGGGAGTAGTATATGAGACACACACACACATATATATATATATATACTGAAAAACTGTACTTTGCCGAGTGCCTTTTATCGGGGCACTCGGCAAATCAATATTTTGACGAGTGCCGCACTCGGCAAAATAAAGCACTCGGCAAAGGTGGTTTTGCCGAGTGCCCGGCACTCGGCAAAGCCTGCCTCTCGGCAAAACTGGCTTTGCCGAGTGCCGCGGCACTCGGCAAAAGGTGGCCGGCCCGTGACGGCGGCCACCTGCCGTCAGATTTTGCCGAGCGCCTAACGGTTGGCACTCGGCAATTTTTTTTTTATTTTTAAAAACTTATTTTGCCGAGTGCCAGACCAAGGCACTCGGCAATTTTTTTTTATTTTTTAAAAACATATTTTGCCGAGTGTAAGCCTTGGGCACTTGGTAATTTTTTTTAATTTTTTAAAACTTATTTTGCCGAGTGCCAGCGCCAGGCACTCGGCAAATTTTTTTATATTTTTGAAAATCAACTTTGCCAAGTTCCCCCTGAGCCGGCACTCGGCAATTTTTTTTTTAATTTTTTAAAACTTATTTTGCCGAGTGCCAGCGTCAGGCACTCGGTAAAATTTTTTTATTTTTGAAAATCAACTTTGCCGAGTGCCCCCGATGGCACTCGGCAATTTTTTTTTGATTTTGGGCCCAAATTTTTTTCTGGGGCCTTGTGACAGTATTTCAAACTCTATTTTAAAATTTGGGGTAATTTTGACTTTTTTGATATATTTCATTAGTTTATTTTGTTTCGTCGAATTTTTCGGGATATTTCAAATTTGAACTGCAGGTACAAGGAATAATGGACTTTGGTCATCTAAAAATTGATACTCATGATATTTAGGATATGTTTAGGCCGTATCCAGGAACTCACATGAAATCTCGAGCATCTCGTTGACATAACATGTCGAGGTACTTGCCGGAAATGTAATTTTAAATTATATAAAATACAAACGAAGTCCGAAAATCACGAAACTTGTCGAGGCGTCGTGTTATCGCATGTGGAGGCTGTGGTAAAAAATTATGAAGGTTTCAAGCAAGTTGTGACGTCGGATGCCAAAAACCCAGACATCTCCATGGAACTAACAGGAGCAAGTGGTAAAAAATTGCCGAGTGTCATCGGGGGCACTCGGCAAAGTCGATTTTCAAAAATAAAAAAATTTGCCGAGTGCCTGACGCTGGCACTTGGCAAAATAAGTTTTAAAAAATTAAAAAAAAATTTGCCGAGTGCCGGGGCACGTGGCACTCGGCAAAGAATTTTAAAAAAATAAAACAATTCTTTGCCGAGTGCCCCTTTCTGGAGCACTCGGCAAAAGCCCAATAGAAAATGGGCCGCCGGCCCAAAATCCCCCCCCCCACCCCAGAACCCTATCTCTCCCTTGCGTCCGCTCACCCGCTCGGTCCCGACGCCCGCCGCCGCCGCTCCGCTGCGCATCCCTGGCCTGCCAGCGCCGCCGCCACCCCCGCTCCACCGCGTCGGCGCGCCCACGCCGACAAGCCCCCGCCACCGCGCGCCCCCGCCCCTGCATCGCCCGCCCCTGAGCACCCCCCAGCCCGGCCGCGTCGCCCGGCCACGCGGCTCCTAGGTGCGCGCCGCCACCGTCAGCGCTGCCCGCCGCCGTCAGCGCGGCCCGCCGTCGTCGTCCGCGCGTGCTGCCACCGTCGGTGCGCGCGGCCATCCTCCCCTGCACGCGCCGGCCCCGTGCGCCCCGTGCTCCCCTGGTCTTGCCGCCGGCTTGGAAGAAGGAGGAGGAAGCAGCAGTAAGAAGAAGAAGGGAGGAGAAGAAGGAAGAAGAAGGAAGAAAAAAGAGGAGAAAGAAAGAGAAGGAAAAGGAAGAAGGAGAAGGAAAAAAGAGAAGAAAAAGGAAGGAGGAGGGGGTGAGGAAGGAGGAGGAGAAGGGGAGAGGGGTAGGAAGCCGAGGTGGAGGGGAGGAGGAGGTGCCTCGGCCGTCTTCTCCGCGTGCCTGTCCCGCCGACGCCCCTACCATCACCGAACCGCCTACGAGCATGGGCAAGGTATATCCACCCTTTCTCCGCTTGTCGGCCTTCGTGCCGCTGTGATGTCAGCCTTCGTGCCGCTGTGCTTATCGGCCTTCGTGCCATTGTTTTTGTAGGTTTTGGAAACCTCCCCGTGTAGGGGAGATGCTGCCGAAATTTTGAACTTATAGTGTCGTGTTTCTTCTTTTGCAGAGCAGGACCTATCGGAGGTGACCCAGAGGTCCCCGATCGTCTTCGTCGGCGTCACGGGTCTGTCTGCACTGCGTCGCCTTGCCACTGCGTCGACTCGCCACTGCCTCGCTAGCCTGACTTCACCGACACCCTAGGTATAAATCACCTCTTTTTCCGCTTGTCTGTCGTCGTAGATCGGTGTAGCCCAGTTAGGCGTCTCTTGTCCGAAAGAGATATCTTTGGAGGTATGCAGATCTTTGCATATCTGTGAGCGTTTCTGTTTCGGATTGTCCATGTTTTTTGGACAGCCCACGGATGCGTAGATGGGTTAGTTTCTATGGTCCGCTCTGGTCTGAGATGGTGTTTTGGCATCACCCCCTGTTGTTCGCCAGATACACACTCTCCCTTGCAGGACGTGTATATGGAGAACAGCAGGGAGATGCTGTCGAAATTCAGTCTCGGATAGGAGCAGAGTATGGAAACTAACCTCATCTACGGATCTGCGGGTGGGATTAGGACCTATCCTCACCTATTAGAGAGTAGGGACACCGCGTAGATGCAACTGATGGTGACTCATATGTGCTGATACGTCTGTTAAAAGATGGAGGACCATGAGTGGATGTACACGCTCTGGAGAGACGAGCACGATTACGACTTGCTGTTTATAGTCAAGGTCGAAGAATTCTTACAGCATGCATTTGGTGAGAGTGCTGGAGGCCATTCTCTAGTGGTTTGTCCGTGCAGCGGTTGTGACAACAGAAGAAGGAAAGATAGGTTAACCATGGGTAAACATATTGTGAAGTTTGGATTTACTCCGGGCTACCACCGGTGGATCCACCATGGTGAAGCCGATCGTATCAGGGAGGAGGTGGTGAGACCATGGCTTGAGGCTTTCGATGATGATGCCGGGGTAGCAGACATGCTGGATGACATGCACCAAGCTCAATTCGCTGAAGGACATGACAAGGAGGAGATGGAGGCTGCCGCAGATGCCTTCTACCTGATGTTGGACTCGGCACAGAGACCCCTTCACGATCATACTAATGTTTCTCAGCTGGATGCCATTGGTTGCGTAATGGGGTTGAAGGCCGAGTTAGACCTAAGTCGAGAAGGCTTCGACAAGATGGTGGCCGTGTGGAGCGATATGCTACCGAAGACACACATTATGCCAAAGAACTAGTACGAGTCAGAGAAGCTCCTTCTTGCACTTAAGATGCCATATGACAAGATACATGTGTGTCTGAAGGGGTGCGTCCTATTTAGGAAAGAACACGCAGATGCAAAGTACTGCCCAAAGTGTAAATCCTCCAGGTACATGGAGGTAGACTTAGGCGATGGCCAGAAGAGGTAGCTTAAGATCCCCATGAGAGTCCTACAACACCTTCCATTCCTGCCGAGGCTCCAACGGCTATTCATGACCGAGGAATCCATGAAACAGATGACATGGCACAAAAATGGCACACGATACAATCCTAAGAAGATGGTACATCCATCTGATGCTGATGCATGGAAGTACTTCAATTCACGGCATCCTCTCAAAGCAGAGGAGGCTTGTAATGTATGTGTCATGCTGGCAACAGATGGGTTCAATCCATATGGCATGATGGCTGCACCATACACATGTTGGCCCGTGTTCATCATCCCCCTGAATCTCCCCCCGGCGTCTCCTTTCAACGACATACCGTGTTCCTGTTGTTGATAATCCCTGAACACCCAGGGAGTAATATGGGTGTCTTCATGGAGCCTGTGATAGATGAGTTGATCGATGCTTGGGTCAAAGGGGTGTGGACATACGACTGAGCTACGAAGACTAGCTTCAAAATGCACGTCTGGTACCACTACTCCCTGCATGACTTCCTGGCATACGGGTTAATGTGTGCCTGGTGTGTTCAGGGAAAGTTCCCATGCCCAATATGTAAGGAAGCTGTGAGGTTCATGTGGTTGAAAAAGGGTGGCAAGTATTCGTCGTTCGACAAACATCGTCAATTCCTCCCTCTTGACCATCGATTCAGAGAAGACGTCAAGAGCTTTACGAAAGGTGTCAAAGTGATGGACCCTAGACCGCGCTTGAGGACTGGGGCGGAGGTTCGTGCTCAGATAAATGCTCTCGTGCCCAACGAAGATGGTGGTTTCATAGGATATAGTGAGCAACATATGTGGACTCATAAGTCCGGCTTGACGAGGCTCCCCTATTTTGATGACCTCCTACTGCCCCATAACATTGATGTCATGCACACTGAAAAGAATATCGTCGAGGCACTTTGGGCAACGCTCATGGACACTGACAAGTCTAAGGACAACCCTAAGGCTAGAGTGGACCTGGCGACGTTGTGCGATAGGCCAAACCTAGAGATGCGGCCTCCTACAACAGGAAAGCAGTGGAGAAGGCCTAGGGCCCCCTATGTATTGAAAATCGATCAAAGGAGGGAAGTACTTTGATGGATCAAGAATTTAATGTACCCTGATGGGTATGCAGCGAATCTGAGCAGGGGAGTGAACTTAGAGACTCTATGAGTCAACGGGATGAAGAGTCATGACTACCACATATGGATTGAGCAGATACTTCCATCGATGGTTCGAGGCTATGTCCCTGAGCATGTCTGGCTAGTGCTGGCAAAGTTGAGCTACTTCTTTCGCCAGCTTTGTGCCAAGGAGCTATCTTCGACCATCATTATAGAATTGGAAACTATGGCACCTGAGTTGGTCTATGAGCTTGAGAAGATCTTTTCACCCGGCTTATTCTTACCGATGCAGCATCTGATTGTGCACCTCCCGACCGAGGCACGGTTGGGGGGCCTGTGCAGGCCCGTTGGTGCTATCCAATCGAGCGATGTCTAAAGACTTTTCGCAAGAAATGTACAAATAAAGCCAGAATCAAGGCTTTTATTGCAGAGGCAAGCATTCGGGAGGAGGTTGCAAACTTCACGACATCCTACTACAAGCCGAACCTTCCTAGCAAGCATAATCCACCCCCTCGTTACAATGCTGGCGAAGTTGAATCGACCCTCAGCCTTTTCAAATGCCAACTAGGCAGCGCAAGTGGATCGACCCCCAAGAGATTGGATCCAGAAGAGTGGCGCAGAATCACGCTATATGTGTTCACCAACCTTGTCGAGGTTGCGCCATTCATTAAGTAAGTTCTCAACGAACTTGTTTCAATACGACGTCACTATTCTGTATCGAACCCCATTGATTCTCTTTGGTACAGGGAATTTGTTCGTCAAGAGTGGCATCAATCAAGGGATCCTACCCCACACGAACATGATACCCTTCTTTCAGAGGGTGCGAGAGCTGGGAGGCCTGATTTCATTTCTTGGTTCAAACAAAAGGTCGTACGTTCGTCGATATTTCTTAGTAGCTCGTACGTTCCAATAGTATAACGATGTATCATGTTTGAGCTTGCAGGCGTAAACCAATGCATCCATGAGTGACGAGTTGAGACAGGTTGCAAACGGCTTCAAGTTAAGGGTGAAGTCATATACCGGTTATGACGTGAACGGATATCGCTTCCACACGTCAAGACACGAGCAGATTCGGCCTGGTTGGAAAACCACCAACAACCAAGTTTTTACGTCGGGCACTAATGGCATCGAATACTATGAAATAATTGAGGAGATCTATGAACTTGAATATGAGGGCCGGGTACCTCTTACTCCTGTCATATTCAAGTGCCACTGGTTTGATCCTGGACGAACGAGATGGACCCCTCATCTTGGGCTAGTCGAGATTAGGCATGATTCCGTCTATAAAGGAAAAGATGTCTATATTGTGGCTCAACAGGCCGTGCAGGTGTATCATACGCCATACGCGTGCCAAGACAAAGACCATCTTAAGGGTTGGTCTATTGTGCACCAGGTATCTTCGCACGGTAAACTACCTATTCCAAACGATGAAGATTACACCTTCGACACAAACACATATGATGGAGAGTTCTATCAAGCAGATGGGCTACAAGGGAGCTTTGAGATAGTCTTACCCGGTGTGACGACCGCCATGGAAGTAGACAATGAAACGGTTGATGACGAGGACCCTGGAGATGTAGTGCTAAATCCGAAGGACATTCAAATGCTTGAGCGATTCCATTTAGGCAAAGACAATGAAGACACAGAACCTTCGGATAGTGTTGCCCATTTGGACAATTTTGACAGTGATGATGAGACCTATGACCCCAATCATGAAGATTATCCCTAAACCATGTAATACTATGTTTTTATTAAATTTTGTTATGTTTATTCCTAAACCTATTAAATTTTGACAGTGATAATGAGACCTATTCTTTGTACATCGCAGGTGACAGAACAAAGATGGTGGGCAACCGTTCACCGAGGTAGGTGCTCTCGGTGTACTAGAGGCTAAGCCCTCCTGATGGAGGCGAGGGGACGTCTTCGCCCTAGCGGCGAGAGCAAGCCCAGGTCGCCCTAGCACGGGGAGGGGGAGGGGGAGGGGCCGGGGTCGCCCTAGGAGGGACCCGCCTCCTCCCCTGGCTCTCGACCAGCCAGAGGACCCATCTCCTACCCCAGAAGACCATGTGGTGGACATGGGCACGACCACAGACACTTCGTCGAGGGACGAGGGGACTCAGCAGATGGAGGATAGTTCTGCTCAGTCGGCTCCCTACCTGCAAGGTCCCACAAGCCTTCCTCCGGTTCTGCTTCCTGACCGACGCCCACTGGTTCATCCTGTGGGAAGAAGGTAAGTAACTATAGATGTTATCACTAGTACTTCATATGATACGTTGAAAATCAAAAGAGAAACTGATAATTTTTCTTAATCACTTATGCAGGGGCTGGCTAGTTTTGTCGGGTGCTCTTGACCCCCCACGCACCCCCGCTACCATCCTGGGATATCTGTGCAGGAAACACTTCCCCGGCCTTGTGGACTTGAAAGAGGGGAGGTGGGAGCCGGCCTGGTCATGGGATAGGTACAAGCTCGGCTCAGATGACGAGCAGGACAACAAGCAGGAGCGGGTTTTGGTGGACTTTTGGGTAAGTGTCTCACAACATAGCTCAATACATCTCCTCCATTGCTTAAGTCTTTTATTGAAATAATGAACGGATACATCGTGTTTGTATGCAGAGGTACTTCAAGGCCGAAGAAGGTAGAGAGACCCTGGCGGATCAGACGGCACACAAAGCCTATAAGAAGTACGTCGGCGACATGATTCATGAGGTGCGACTCCAGGCCCATGTCGACTACTACAGGTCCATCAAGAAAGAGCCCCTCAACAAAACCGGCGCAAGAAAGGTGGCGCTGACCAAGGAGCAGTACCTTCAGGTAGGTGAATAATATTGATTCATTTTGAGATTTAGTAGGTCCAGAATTGATCTTCTTATATGTCAAACACTTGATGATGTGTAGGTGCTGACCTCGTGGTGCATGTCGCATAGATCGGCATGGTCGAGGATCGTGGACAAATACCTTGACCCGGTGTACATCGCAAAGCACGAGCAAGGCAAGCGGAAGCGGGCACTGAGGACCGCTCCAACTCACCACCAAGGCAGCCGCAACCTCCCCGCATTCAAGCGGGCACTTGTACGAGATGTCATTTATCTATTCTAACGCTCAATTTTGCCTAATTTCTAATCATCTTGTCGTCTTTCTCGCAGGAGGTGGCACACCCGGACGTGCCGGTGTCAGAGTTTGGGGCATGGGTTGTGTCCCACATGGGCCTGGTGAAATCCGGTGTCGTCTTCAACCCGGATGCCACTGCCCAGGCTTACTCTGACCTGAGCGTCCACGCTAAGGTCAGAGACTACACGGAGGCGGTTAGGGCGCTCCGTGGCTCAGATCACAATCTGAGCACTGAGCCCCTTGAGACAGAGGTGATTGTGAGGCTGGGGCAAGGCAGGAAGCACGGGCGGTTGTGGATTGCAGACGGTGCCGACTCCTCGAGCTCTGCACCCTCTCTCTCCGACGTGAGGGCACGGAGCACGGCCAGAAGCCTTCCCATACGTGCACGGCCTACTCCAACACTGTCGCGGGTCGACGAACTTCAGGTAATTCCAGTTTCACTCGTCATACATTGAACGTTACACACATTGATCAGATTTGCAATACTAAAACATGTGATTGAAACACTGCAGGTCGAGCTGGCAGAGACAAGGGAGACGCAAGCGCACCTGACCACAGAGCTGGAGGCCACGAAGAAGCAGATGGCGGACATGTATCAGATCATGCAAACCATTGGGCAAGCATCAAGTGTAGTTGCCAGCTCTAGCTTCGGTTCGACACTTTACTCCTGTGAGTATGAAAGTTTAATGCGTTCGTGCCGTTGGGATTGTCGGCCTTCGTGCCGTTGTGATTGTCGGTCTTCGTGCCGTTGTTTCTTGCAGGTTGGAAACCTCCCCGTGCAGGGGAGGTGCTGCCGAAATTTTCAATTTTGAGTCTAACACATGCAATCTATTCTCTTTTGTGCAGCCTCCGTCGGCGGGTTCAAACAATCCCGCTAGCGTGTCACCGGCGGCTGATTGCGTCAACCCTTGGCCGTAGTCCGGTCCTTCACCGCTGTCCAGGGGGCCACACCTGCAGTCTTCGTTGCCGCAGTAGGGATATTGAACTTTGTGATGTTGAACTTGTAATAATAAACTTGTGATGTTGAACTTTGGTGCATTTGTGATGGATTTTCGATATATTTATTAAATATGCGTGTACTTGTGATATATAATGCATGTTGGTGATATAGATGTGATAATTGATATATATATATATATATATATATATATATATATATATATATATATATATATTGTCTGTTACAATGGAATGTAAAAAAAATTGCAATTCTCGGGGTCTTTGCCGAGTGCCATGGGCAAGGCACTCGAAATCTTTGCCGAGTGCATCGCCGCGGCACTCGGCAAAGTATTTTTTTAAAAAAAATAAAAAAAAACTTTGCCGAGTGCCTGGATAGGGCACTCGGCAAAGTACTTTTTAAAAAAAATAAAAAAAATTGCTGAGTGCCTGGGCTAGGGCACTCGGCAAAGAAATTTAAAAAAAAAAAAAAAAAATTTTTGCCGAGCGCTGGGTCGGACACTCGGCAAAATAACCGTTAACGACCGGCACCGCAACGGCCGAAAATATTTTGCCGAGTGCCGCCCCAAGCACTCGGCAAAATTATTTTTTATTTTGCCGAGTGCCCCGATATAAAGCACTCGGCAAAGACCCTTTGCCGAGAAAATTTTTGCCGAGCGAACTTTGCCGAGTGCTACACTCGGCAAAGCCTTTGCCGAGTGCAAAGGGCTCTTTGCCGAGTGTAAAAACACTCGGCAAAGCCGCGGCCTCCAGCACCCCCTAAGTATATCGGACTCATGCATGCATCATGCTAATTAGTCAAAGTAGGATCCCTTTTCAACCAAGAAGATCAATTGCAAGAGAAACTAGTAAGTGCTAACTGCTTGAATGGTTCAGTGCCGACTCACGTCAGTTTCACACGAAACGAACGCATGCCTGCCTGCCTGCATTTAACCTCGCTCACAATAAACAAACGAATCAACATTTAACAACAACACACTAAACTAATTGAACTAACCAACAGCAGCCAACCGGCAGGAGATTTGTTAACAGCTAGCCTTGAATGCAATGGCATCATGCATCGTCTTCGCTTTAGAGAAGTGGCCCTTAATAACTAATTTCCTTGACAGCTTAAAAGCAGCTAGACAAGTGGCGATGGAATCACAGACCACAAGCCGCACAAAGGATACTTTTTCTCTCGATCGGTCGATCGACTCGCTTTGCCCTCCCTTGAAGCACATCACTACTTATGCTCATGCACACAACAGCGGCATGAAAAGGTACTAGATAGGAAAGCTAGCAAGCTACTCCATCATGTATACATAACACAACACCATCAAGATCACAATATAGATCGCAATCTCCGGCCATAGCGCGGCCAGAGATAGAGCTTATTAGCGCTTGCTTCGGCAAGTTGGGCACCGGCCGCGGCTGGTTGCGGCCATGCACGTACGGCAAGGCCTGCAGGGGCCACGTCCATACGTACCCTTCTGGAGCTAGTATGCCTCCGCTCCTTTTGCTGCTTGCATTGTTTAATGATGGACGTTCTTTGGGGGTGGACATGTGTCTCGTCGTCGTCGGCATGTAACAAGATCTCCTTGGGGCCGGTCGGCCATCATCACACCACACCGGAGACCGGACACCTCGCCGGCCGTTGAGCCGTTGCCGTCGAGACTGCCGTGGCCTGCTGCATGGCGTGTGGCAATGGCTGACCTTCACGTGTATCTTTCGTGTTTTCTCATGCGTGATGATCGCAATGGTTCGCATCGCACGCCTGTGCCGTGCGGATTTGCCCGCACCGTACCCAATGCAAAGCGTTCTCCAACACCTGTAACTAGTAGTTGCCCGGATAACGACACTGTAAATAATGTATTTTCACGTCCTAATCTTTGGAGCATCCACACGTTGTTTGGATAGATCATCTATCTAGTATCTACCTTCCCTTTCCATGAAGACGAGGCCGGACCGTGCGTTTCCAATCGATCGGAGTCAGAGGTTGGTACCAACTCCTTTTTCTCAAGTATGACAAAGATTGAGACATGCATGGCAGTAATGTACTAATCTTACCAGAACTGAGTTGTTGTCGGGAGCAGGAGCAGGAGCAGGAGCAGGATTGGGGTCAGCGATTTGGATATCTTGGCAACCAATGCAATGCTAACCGTGGGGTCAGCAAGAGGGCCAAACCGAGGCTGTAAAGCCAGCAAGTAATCACGTTTATTGCAAAGATGGGCTCATGCCACCTGCCAATCCTAATCAGGTTTAAATGCTTGTCAAGTTTCTTTTTTTTTACCACAATGCTGGTCAAGTTTCGCAGTTGCATCATCGATTCATTTTCAGGCATGAATCAGAGCAGGGTACATGGATTGCTGCCTATTCATATTCAGCAGTACATCAGAAAGATATCTCCTGATCTAAATGCTTCTGTTCGGAGCAGAATGTTAGTTCAGAGTGTTGCATCAGGGTGGATGCGAGTCTGACGACAGAATGGGGGTGGTCAGAGCTTCTGCTCTGAAATGGTCTCCTTGCGTAGTCACAGTGGAAGGGGTTGATGTGCTACTTCTTTAAACAAGGTGAAGGGTCATGCACAACTGGCTACATATCGCACCAAACAAAGATTCTAACTTCGCAACTTTTTTTCTTGAAGATGCTTTCAGATGGTAGCTACAATAACTTTGGTAGGAGTTACTTTAAAATGAAGAAGGCCAACTTGACAGAAGTTGAACCTGCAACCGAATACTACTTCTCCCAGATATTGCTGCTAGGAGATCTAGATTCGTTGCTGTTGGGGGAAAAAAAACCTAAAGCTGTTGTATTTTCTCTGAAGACAATGCTCTGAAGCTGATTCTGATGATATGTTTTCACGGTCAGAAGTCATAGCAAGGCACATACAGGAAAACCCCTTCAGCATCAACTATTCAAAGCAGGATTGCACATTATTTTGGTATCATTAATTATGCAGTGGATGTAGGTGGTAATGTGGATTGTGCTTCCGTACTGCCAATGCTTGGATGCTGACTGCCATTTGGTCTTTTCTTGAGAGCGTTCTTCACCTCCTCCTCTTTCTTATCAACAAAAGAGATCAATGACTTGATGGTAGTTAACCTTGCTGGTCTGTTTAGAATCTGTTGGGGCTCAGGAAACTGAGCCTCAACCTGGTTACTGTATCTGCTGTACTGACAGAATATGCGAAGGAAGAAAATCACAAGAGCAACGAGACATGCAAGGCCACAGATGAGGAAGAGGCCCCAGAAGCTTGATAGGCTCAAGGAGTTCGACCCAGCACCGTTGTCTGCAGCGCACTCTGTCCCACTTAACCATTCGTCATGGATCCTTTGGAGATTGCCGTTCTCTGATAGTGCCAGGATTGCTGTTGACAAGTCCTCAGCGAGAGGGGAGTCTCTTGGGAAGGCCTGCAACAGAATACAGTACAATCACAAGATGTTCTGAACAGAAGTAAATGTTTGTGTTTTGATTACAGAAAGCGAACCCACTTACAAATCCCCATCCACTTTTTGTGAAAACCTGACCAACTGTCTTAAACTTGCAGTATTTTGACAGGAAGATCTCAACATACGGAAGCTCGTCAATTATTGCAGCAACACCACCATTTCCTGAACCTAGCTCTAGTGCTCTTGCATAATCTGATGGGCTGTTCAGTGGCACCAGACGGGACTCCGCAATATTGAGCTCATCCATGAGGTAGTTCCTGGAAAAAGATCCAACTTGATAGCCAATTGCACTTGAACTAGAGATCAAGCTATCGAGGCCCTGTATCCCTGAAGTCAGCTCCTGAACCGTGAGAAGTGATGTCAAGTTTGCCGTGTAGCTTGAGTTAATAATGAGCACAGCAAAGAGCCAGATAAGCAGCACAAATCTACCAAGTGCGCTAACTGTGTTCTCTCCTGAGTAAAGAAATGAGAAAGGAGGTTACGAGAGTGGACTAGGAAACCCTTGAAATATTTTGACTAGTTTCACTTCAACACTTACTGTGTGCAAAGAACATGGTAGAGAAACTAAACCTGAAAATGCACAAAAACTTCATATATAAATAAAAACAATATGCTAAAAAACTAGAAGAGGAGGAAAAATAGGTACAAAATGCAGATACTAACCAGCACACTGTCATAATTTGTTGCCTTGGAGGTCCACGAAACTCAGTATTAGTGCGGTGTTCAAGTATCCAAACAACTGCACCCACAAAGAGGAATATAACAACTAGGACACACCACATCTGGAAGGTGAATGGTTTCAAAAAAGCCCAAGCATTTGATTCAATCACCCTTGCCGGAGCTACAATGATGAGACCCGATTCTATATATGGTTGGGTAAAGTCAACAAGTCTTGTTCTATTCGTCACTATAGCAATGTCCCCTACTGCAGCATCAAAGTACTGAATGGACAGAAATAAGAACATTTGTATAATGAAATATTCAAGGTGCTAATATAGGATACATTAGAATTGAAAAGGGACGGATGTTACTCACGTTTTCAGATACTTTCTGAACAAGTTCGCTGTAGCTAGGATTCTTCAAACCATCGCCAAATAAAACAAACTTGTATGAAACTGGATAGGGCAACAAGCTTATTGCAGCTTTGAAGACATCAATTGCAAAGCCCTTTACTCCATCAGGACCATTGTCTTGCATAACAAATTCTTTGTAGCTCATTCGGAGAGGTACTCCAATCCTCATAGGCTTCCCATGATACGAAAACACCCAACCGCGAGGTTTCTCAGAAGTCTGACCAGGCCATATAACACTATGGAGTTCTACATTGTTGACTGACGAGTCCAGTGCTGATGAACTTAAGCTTTCTGGAGCAACAACTGAGAGACCAGAAGAATTTGACCAATATCCAATGGTTCTTAGTCCTGTGCCACCAATATTCAGAATATCATAGGCTGGGTGTACCAAATCTCGATCCAAAGTAAATTGAACTGGACCAGAAACCCCTGAGAAGTTTGCACTCCACACTTTCTCCAGTAGTTTATCTCCACTGTTGAAAATACTGAGAGAATCTAACTGAAGGCTACTTCCCTTTTTAGCTTGCAAATTTGGGTCAGCAGAAAAAGATATAGCATTCCCTTCTCTCAGAAACTGCTCAACAGCATGAGCAACTAACCATACAGAGTCATAAGCATGCATAAAGTAAGAGCTTCCATTCCTAGTAAGATTATTCCACTTGGACAAAAAAGCATGCTGAATATCAGAATCAGCTATATGCTGCCGAAGCGCAAGAACACCCTGCGTAAGTTCCATCACATCAGGATTACCATGCACAGAAGAATCTATCACTGCAGAAAGCCAGTCTGTTGCTATCCATACATAGCCACTGCTCATCATCCCCAAAGATTTTGCAGCTGAGAATACGTTAAGACCAGAGTCAGGGTTAACGTGGATAACATAGACGCGAGATTCCATGTCATTTACCTGCATCAAGATATCCTTGATAGTAATCTTGGCAGCACCAGGTGGCAACTTAGCTTTGTAGGATATCTTGCACTTCCTTTTTGCAAGGGCGTCACCTAGTGCGGTGATGCCACCTCTACCATAGTCATCATCAACATATATGGCAATGACTTGTTTCCATTGATATTGACTAATGATGGCAGCGATAGCACCCATTTGGTAGTAATCACTTTGCGTAGCCCTCACAAAATATGGGTATTCAAGGGAAGAAAGGGTAGGATCGGTGGCTGCGAAAGAGATAAGTGGGACATGGAGTTCATTGACAGCATGGGAAATGACATGAGCAACAGCCGAGGATTGTGGACCTAATACGGCGACTACATCATTAGCCAGAAGCTGCAATGCTGGACAAGAAGAACTGTTGTTAAACTCTTCATGCCTCCAATGCAGCACGTTACAATGTATAGTAACTTCAATGTAATGAGGATAGACAAAGGGAAAGCTCTATGTTGCCTATATATATAAAAGATAAGCAACTTCAACTTACTAAGTATGCTTGGCACACGAATATGAATTTACTAGGACAAGTGTCATATTTTCCATGTCAAGACACAAGACTTTGAATTTCCAAATTTAGTTTAGTTTATTAAACCAGACATGATTATGCCGGAGGCTAATATCTGACTTTTACTTGGTCGCTGATATAAAGGAACAGCAAACTTGCAGACTGATGCGAATACAATCATTCTACTGCAGTTCCTAGTACAGGTATGAGTTCATGTTGTTTTATCTGCAGTGTGCAGTGAGAACTAAACTATGGAAAGTTGCTAGTTCATATAATATGCACCACTATAGTCACCAATTTGTTTCCAATGAATATTCTGTGTCTAATAGTAACCAGGGCAACGGAAGATTAACAGAATCCTGATATATGATACTAATAATTAGCAAAGGAAAGATAAAGTCAAGAGTCAAGACCGAATTGCAGATACAGATGCAAAAGAATGAGGTTCAGACCTTCTATGGTGCCAACAAAGCCACTGCAATTGGTGTCCTGCATAAGAACACTCAGTTTCGTCCCCCAGAGTATGCTAGGGTCAGCATTGACATCCGCAACGGCGAGCTCGATAGCGGGTCTCACCGCCTTTCCGATAACCGAATCAAACGTGAACAGTGCACCGATGCGCACCTCAGCTGGCCTTGTCAGGTTGCCATTCTGGTTAGCTGCCACGGTTCCACTGACGAACATGCAGGCGCACAGAAGCAGGGCAGCAAAGTGAGCAGAGCCCATCTTCCCGAGGACCAAGAAAAGAGTATCGTCTTGCCAACGACCTTAATTTGGTGTCCGAACAGCCTCTTCAGTTAGATGTAGTCTGCAGAGCATGAAACGGGGAACAGAGGTCGCGTCCAGGAACCCGGAGAGCTCGTCTGGTTTCGTGACTGCTAATTCTGCAATTACAACCGGATGAGCGATGAATTGCTTGATCGCGAGAAAGCTGAAGACATGACTAGCTTTCAAGAATCAAGAAACCTCATCCTGTCCTCTGCCCATAAGTTTCGCCTAGCGCTCCACCTGCTCTAGAGGCCGCCTACCAACTGTTCGACGAAATACTCGACGGACCGGAATGGCGAGCAGAGCAGGGCTTAATCCCTAGTCTGCGATAGAAACACAAAACCAAATTGAGTAAGCTATGCGCTCCCAGCGCTTCTAAAATCCAACGAAAATGATGACGTGGTGCTTACCAACTACCATCTGCTTGGCGGTGCCATGGTGGGAACTAGGAAGCCAAAACCAAGCGAGGGGCGGACGGCGAGGTGGACGGAGATCATCCACATCCACAGGCGGGAGCCACGAAGCCACATTCGGAGTTCTTGGCCCCCGCTCCTAGTGGGGGACAAGAGTAACCAGATGCTGGCGCGGATTCGTAGGAGATCTTTCTGAGGAAGTAGCGGATGCGAGAGCGGAAAGACAGGCACTCATGGAGTACGAAATGGTAAGAGCAGCTTTGTGCCGTCGCAAATTGCGATTGGATTCCTTCCGCAAAAAAGGTATCTTTTTTCTTTCCCTCTACTCTCCCTCGTGACAAAGGATCACAAAGTTTCGTTCAAAAAATAAAAAAAAGGACCACAAAGAACTGTGAGCGCTCAGACGGTCAGAGTCAGGCCTCTTAGCTCTCACGGTCTCACCTCTGTTGGCCTGGGTTGTATCCTTCGAATTGGACCAGGATTTTTATCGAGACAGGTGCAAATACCAAGGCCTCGTTTAGATGCATTCCAAATTCCAAATTTTTTCACTATCTCTCCATCACATCAATTTTTAGCCGCTTGTATGGAGTATTAAATGTAGGTAAAAAAAATAACTAATTACACAGTTTAATTGGAAATCACGAGATGAATCTTTTGAGCCTAATTGATCTACGATTGGACAATATTTACCAAATAAGACGAAAGTGGTACTGTTCATCGGGTTCACTTTTTTTCACGATCTAAACGAGGCCCAAATAGTGGAATATGTATGAAATTTGTTTGAGCTTAACTAGATGGGCCGACGCAGACAGATTCTATTTAGGCCAGCCCCGACGCTACACCGTGTCGTGTAGCCTCAAGTAACACGTCTGTATTTATCCTCCACATCATACTGGATGGCAGCCTCACTGTCTGTCATGACAGCCTGCAGAAGCGTCGACCACCTCGTCTGACAAGAAGTTCAAGCAATAAGGGCCTGTTTAGAATTCAAAAAATTTTGCGCAGTACCTGTCACATCGAATCTTGCGGCACATGCATGGAGTACTAAATGTAGACGAAAAAAAAAACTAATTACACAGTTGGTCGAGAAATCGCGAGACGAAACTTTTGAACCTAATTAGTTCATAATTAGACACTAATTACCAAATACAAACAAAATGCTACAATGAGCCAAAATCTAAAAATTTTTGGGCGAGCGTTGCAGCGAACGATAGCCTCTGGCACGCACAGCAACCAGCAGGGCGACGAGAGGAAAGCAGCAAGGTGAAAAAAAAGAAAGCTGCAAACCGCTGCATGCTATGGGACCTAGAATAAAATACTCCGTAGCTTCTTTGTCTTGTTCGCTTGACTTATAAACTGTATTTTTTCAGTTAACGAATAGTATTTTTCTCTCACAACAAATCAGCCAATAATAAATTAGTCAACAGTACTTTTAGCCCTGTCATATTAGCCAAGCGAACAGAACAGAGCACTTGTTGCTTGCGGACTGTTTGACTTGTCTTTTTCTCGTCGAATACAACTTTTGGTTGAGGCTAACTGTAATGATCGCATGCGTTGGTCATGTCCTTATTTGCCTCCATAAACAATAGGTCTAGGCCTCCTACGTTCACAAGGAGCTTTTTTCACGTGGTCCAAGGCTGCAGCATGCAAGCGGGAAAAAGAGATCCAATTCCATTTTCCTGGAGTTTGATATTTATGTGCTTTACCAAGCATGCGGATCTGGTCCATTGCTCCATTTAGGGCAACTCCACTCGAATTTTGGCCCTATACCCCTTGGAACGAGAGTCCTCTTCCATCCAATTGATCTCACGAATCTTTTCTACTTTACACTATATTATCACGTGGCATACTTATTGGTCCCACTTACTAGCTTTGTAAGAAGAGAGGAAGGATAATGAGGGAGGAGGATGAGGGGCTTCTACATCTTGAGATTTAGGAGAGAGATATGAGAGTCCCTCATTCATCGGGGCTTGAATAGAGGCTCGGTTGGAGAGCTTTTTCAAGATGTTGAGCTCTCAAAATGAGATGAGAGATTTATTTATCACGTCATACATTTTAATTCATCTAAGAATCAAATTTCATCGTGTGCTTGGAAGCGTGCTGCTCTAACTCGATCATCGTATCATTCTAGGTTTAAAAATTTATCGACGATCAAATCATGCGTTCCGATTCATTTTAGGATCGGACTCCAATCATGCCTAAACACTTAACTCGTACGGACATGTGTGTGTGAGAGAGAGTGACGAACTAGGACTATGAAAATACTTTGTATTTTAACTTGTTTTGAAATCAAACTCTTCTCATGCTTGGACACGCTACTCTAACTTATCCGAACACGGGAGAGATTGCGTCCGTCGGATCCTATTGCACAGTTGTGAGCAATGAAGGACGAAGAAACCTTTTCCACTTTAATATTTTTATTAAAAAGATATAGTGAGGCATGATTAGGTGATATAAATTTTTTTTGAAAAACAAGGATACAAAGAAACTATAGTTTTATAAAACAGAGCCACCCATATACACTTAAAAAAAGAGTAAAGAGTTTGAGGTTGGAGTTTCCAAGACCAAAAATAAAACATAGGTCAAGCTTAGTAATATTAATTATGGTTTTCAAGACTACAAAAGTTTGTTACATCTAAACACTTATTACAATTTAAAATAAGAAAAATATTTGTTCTTAGTCGTCACTTTCCTTTGTTTAGATGATCATTGTTTTGTTGTCGTGAAAAAAGATGATCTTAATTCTATTTAACACCAAAACGACAAGATGTAGGTGATTTATAGAGTTCATATGCCAAACTCTTTCGTCATGTGCTAATGTAGTCTTACAATATTTCTTCAAGATGGAGTCTTACAATAATTGGTATATAAAGCTAGGGCAAATTTCAGCATGTTTCTATTCAAATCTTCCTAGAAGTAACGTCTAATTCTACTTTTGTCCAATAATCTTAACTTTTCATTGAGTTGCGCTGAATAATTACATGTATCCACTACGTAGCACAAACTTTACACATTTTTAATTAAATTAAAAGAGGAGGGAAGCAGAACAGGGTTATATCTTCATCTGGTCACCTTCTACCGTTTCTGGAAGTTCAAGGCCTTGGTGCCGTACGCGAAGAGGAAGACGAACAAGAGGACGTAGCCGAAATGCGCCAGCACGACGTAGCCGAGGAAATCGTGCTTCATGCCCAGGGTTTGGTCCAGAAATTCCTTCACTACGACTGTGCTGGTGCTGCTGCCAGTAGCCGTAACGTTGCGGCCTACGTCGCCGAACTGCGACGCCGTGACGCCGTAGATGGTCCAGGACACCGGGTTACACCAGTAGAACCATCGCCACCAGAGAGGCAACGCCTGCAAGAGTGAAATAGTATTCGGAAATTGAATTGGCAGCTGAGTGGTGTAAAGTACATAACGTGAGGGCACACAGAGATTCCTACCGGTCGGGGTGCGAGGAATCCAGCGAAAATGTTCCAGCCGGTGAGACTGAATGAGACAACAATACTTGCGAGGATTGCGGAAGGAGTGCAGGTAACCAGCATTGCACCAAACAGTGAAAAGTAGAGGAAGCAACAGGTGAGGAAGAACAGGAAGTAGAAGAACTTGTCCGCCTTCCACTCATAGCCAACCATTGCATAGAGAGGGATGGTATAAAGAATACCCTGAGCTATGCTGTAGACAAGCTCCACAACTGTCTGCACACACCAATTGGTTTCAAGAGAGATGCGTTAGTAGAGATTTTGTGTATGCAAGGGTTCAAAAACAACCGTGACAAAATAAATACTAATATACGATGGCGAAAAAGAATGAATGTGCTCAGTTGTTTATAGTTTTCTGGTCCTCATCCACAGACAGGGTATACAAGTGATTCTGTTTGGACAAGATTCATGCATATTCAGATAATCATATTTCCGTTAATACATGACAACATAAGGTATTTAGAAATTACCACTGCAAATGAATAGGACAATGGAGAGAACATCCCAGCAGCCTTTTCACGATAGAAGACTGTCCTTTCGATAGAAAAAACAGGTATAGATGAGAGTAAGTTTGCAGATCCAAGGAAGAAAACAGCAGCATAGGTGGCTCCAAGCAGGTTTTGCAGGTCCTGCTCTGATTCTCTGTACAACAAAAGCAGGGAAACCAAGAATCCTTAGCATGGAAGGTAATCGATTTAACACTATCCCATGAATTAATCACAATTAGCATAATGAATGATATTTGCGAATGTCATAATACAGAGTAGGATCATACACATTCTTTCCCATGCGCCAAAAGACTGAACCGAACACGAGACTATAGAGGAGTGTCATAAGATATCGCATGGCATTGTAGGGTGGATTCTTCCAATAAGATCGAAATTGCTTCCATGTATTGGCCATACATTGATTTAGGAAATTCTGGGCATATTTAGTAGGAAATGAGAGATCCTGGTGACCTGGTGGTGGAATGCTCAACTCCTTAATAAGTTCTTGATTGCTCCTGAACATATTCATTATAAAATGTAAGAAGAAAATTGAGTTTTGTTTGTTAGAGATTCAATAAGTTTAACCCGTGTCAAAGAAGAAACAAATTTACCAAACAAAAACCACTGCAGTAATAACAAAAGGAATATATTTACCGGTACAGAGCAGAATTTGCATAAATTTCAGCAAAATCAACGTCCATGCGAGCCTCAGCCAGAGGAGAGCTAACTTCCAGCATCCATGTTGCGGGATTGTATCCTTCTGTAATTTTTGGAACACCTGGAATTGCCTGCAGGAGATTGCTATATACATTAAAAGTATCCTTTGTTGTCTCACCTCAAGATCAGGTCACCTCCGTACACGACGATACACAATTTTTTTCTTGAATATGCAGGAAAGCTGCAGTTTAATTTTTTGTTGTGGCGCGCCTTTAAACCTGTGTGTGCGCGGTGGTGGGTGGGTGTGGGGCGGGGGTTGGTTGTGGGTTGCCCTTTCTGCTTGATTTGTTGTATGTGTTTTTTCCTATCTTAATGAAATGACACACAGCTCTCCTGCGTTGTTCGAGAAAAATTATAGAACATGAAGAAATACACAGTTATGAGTGACTCTACTATTACACCTGAATTGATATGCAAAATATTTTGCCTCAAATGTCAAAATCCTCTTCAGAAATTGAAGTTAATTTTGCACATAATGTTGACTGCAAGTCGCATTGTATTTGTTGTATAATTGTATACAATAGTGGAACACCTAACCAAAATGCAGAGTTTCGTCCACTAATCACATTTTTTTCATATAAAACATATTTCTCTTATTTTCTGAACATACCTAGTAGAATCGCATTTACCTAAAGTACTATGTTGATTTGTAACTGATTTAGTAATATGGAATGTTTGAATTTGATTACCCAAACAGAAATAAAGCATAAAAGATAATTCACCTCGAAATATTCAACTAGTATGCGAGACTGGACACCAAGCTGGCCAGCATATATGACACGACCTCCTCTCTTCAGCAACAGAAGCTGAAAAAAGTATCCATTTTTCAGTATATTCTTGCAGAGTTTGAAAATAAAAGTATGGTATTATAGGCTTAATAAAAATATGATCAATGTAAGGACCTCATCGAAAGCCTCGAAGATATCAATGCTGGGCTGATGGATCGTACAAACCACAGTTCGCCCAGTGTTAACTGTATTTCTCACTGTACGCATGACAATTGCTGCAGCTCTAGCATCAAGGCCAGAAGTTGGTTCATCCATGAATATAATTGAAGGGTTTGCTACAAGTTCTACAGCAATAGTCAGTCTCTTCCTTTGTTCAGTCGATAACCCACTAACACCAGGGAGACCAACCAGAGCATCACGCAATACGTCAAGCTCAACTAGTGACATCACTTCTTCCACAAACATCTACATTGAAATTAATTTTATCAGAAAACTAGTGCTTTCATCAACTCCAAACGTATGGAAATTCTCAACCTTTTCTTTAACACCATGGTTGCAGAGCAGGCCTTTAACAAATATGAAAAAAACGGTAATACAAGCACAACAGTGTAGTAACTAATATGCATATTGGAGTACAAATAAAATAAAAGTGACAATATGGGACCCATGATGTGCCATAAAAAACTATTTCTATAGGTATATCAGCGCAAGAAGGACAAAATGACAAATCCATTCTAGACTCAGGTTTGCATGACTTCAAACCATCTTGAAAGGATGTATTCGATATGTCAGTGTTGGCTACTTACATGTCAAACTATTTTTAGTGACGGTTAATTTATTCTTTCACTAAGCTCTGTACACAACTTTTTCAACACAAAAGTACAACTATGGATTGATGAGTGTGCTGTCAGTTAATGGTATCAGCGCAAGAAAGACCAGATGATAAATTCATTCTAGATTCAGTCTTGCATGACTTCAAACCATCTTGAAAGGATGTATTCGATTTGTCAAACTATATTTAGTGCCAGTTAATTATTCTTCCAGTGAGCTCTGTACACAACTTCGATTGATGAGTGTGCTGTCAGTTAATGGGCAATACTTTTTACTGATATTCAAAGGCTACAATTAGAACTGTTATTTTTTCTAGCAGCATCAAGGCATAATGACATCTAATACAGAAAGAAAAGAAAAAAAAAGGAAAAACACATACCTTTCTAGTATTGTCATCAACTTCTGAAGAAAGGCGCAACCAAGCAGAATAAATGAGTGATTCGTACACAGTAACGTTTGGTGAATGGATATCAGTTTGTTCACAATAGCCACTGATACGAGCAAAAGTTTCCTGTTTCTTAGGGTAACCAGAAAGTTTGATACCTCCCTCAATGGTTCCACTTGTCTTTCTTCCTGCCAGTACATCCATTAGAGTGGTCTTTCCAGCTCCACTGACACCAACTAGGGCAGTCAGAACACCTGGTCTGAATGCACCACTAATATCAGATAGCAGCTGGAGGCGGCTTTCAGTGAAACCTTGTTCTTTCATTGCCTAGAAAACAAAATTCCACATCATATGTTAACAAATGAATTGCAATTACATATTTGAGTAGTAAAGGTACTGGCAACTGCCTTAGTTCAAAATATTATTATCACATGACTTAGAGGCACCAAGCAACAGAAGAGAAGATTATCATTGATAAAGTGAGTTTCTGTTTTAACTATGACGTGTTTCTGTTTCATCAACTTTTCTCCATTGGTTGTGAACATCATTTTAGAAGATTAACTTACAGCAGGCATGTCAACATAGTAGTTCATGTGGTTGAAAGAAAGTGAAAGTGGCTGGAAGGGCAAGACCATTCCTGTCTGGATTCTCCTGTTTGCTGCTTCATTTGTGCCTGACATGAGGGTAGATTATGAGATGGTAAATATATTAAAAATATTAATATAAACAAAAAAAGGCATGCCTTGCGAATCATGATGCTTGCAGGTCTAGTGTGACTTGTAGGAATCAAGCTATTTCATTATTTAGGACCCCTTTGAATGTAGGGTTCTCATAGGAATTGTATACGAAACAGAACATCAAGAGTGGATGCTTCTTTTCCTCCAAACTTCTCGTAGAATAACAATCCAAATGGGTAACACTAAAAGAAAGCTAGGAAGAAGCAATAAGGATGCACTCACTGTTCTCTTACCATTGGCGACATGGAACATTTGTTCTTGATCTGTCGACTTCTTTTTGTTGTCATCATCCGAAACTACAGCATTTGAACTGCCACCAGCTGTAGGAAATATAATTCATAAGTGCTTCACCTAGGCATCAAGCTACAATTTCAGGAAAAAAAAAACTTACGGCTCAAGAATGTAAGAGCGCAAAGGAAGAGAATGTTGAAAAGAATAGTATATCCTATCAAGGCACCGATGGAAAGCCAGTACCCCCATTGACCACCAAAGTAGCCTTTATATTTTAGAATAGCCTTCCCTATTGTTGGTGCAACAATGCTTGCTTCAGTGTTCGGCTGCAGTTAAATGCTATATTAGTTCAAGATATTCGCCTCTTACAAATAATTAAGCACATCAACAACCTAGAAACTAGTATAAGTGGAAAAGATAGATATTATGATTTTCTTTTCTTCAAACAACTGAAAAAACTTGGCATGGGGTCTCTGTATAAAATATCTATCTTGGATGGCTTGAATTGCTTTGTTTGTACCTAATAATATAGAGAAAGCATCACATTTAGAAGAATTTTTTTTTGTGTGTGTACAGAAACTTACCATCGCCCATCTAGTGGCAAGGAATTCATTGATTGATATAGCATTATTACTGTATGTCATGGGAGATGCCCAGTAGGCCCAAATCCACCAATGTTTAATGTCCTCTGTACGCATAAATATCAAGAGGGAACAGTAAGAAACAGTAGTACTTCACAGTGCACAGTACAATATTCAGGGAACATAAGGAAGAAACCTCAATGAGAAAAGGTTTGAAAACAACAGCTGTGCTTAACAAGCAGCCATGGGGACTAAGTTCGTTCGCCACAATGACATACTTCCTTTTGAGGAAAAGACACTTACGTCTGGGTAGGAGAATCCCTCCGAACAAGAAGACAAGAAGCATCGTAAACATGCCAAATGTATTAGCTACAACCATTGTCTTCAAAATTGCACCTAGCAACCGAAACATGGCCACAGCCATCTGGTGCGTTAAAAAGTATGCTAGAAACTGGCTGAAGAACCTGAGTACACAGAGGAACATGTCACATGAAAAACTGATACAAATTTCACTATGTGGACTACTAATTTTACAATTACTAATACACTAATACCTCTTTTTGCTCTTTTACCCTTTATTTCATTTTGTTTTGTTTTGGTGGTTCTGCTGGGTTCATCTCTAGCCTACACTAGCTTACTTTGGAGCAAAAGGCTTTTTTGCTGCTGTTGTTGACTTGTGCAAATATATAAAAGTGTAAAACTGTGGAAACAGAAAAGGAGAACAGCTACCTTCCTGCGGCAGGTGCGAAACCCATAACATAATATGTAACACTTGTCCACATAAATGAGTCCAGGAATGAAAAAGGAATCTTTAAGATAATGGTTGCAAGTCCAAAGGTCCATGCTGGAAAGAACAAGTAGTCTCTCTGTTTATAGAATACTTGTAGCCTTTTTATGGTCATGTTCATCTCAGTAATTCCAATGAACATAATTGTGATCAAAGAACTAGCCAAAGCACCCATAAATTTGCTGTTATCAGAAAACGTCCCACTGGGCATCTTTGTTCTGAAAAACACTGTCATGGTGAGGAGTGCCAGGACAAACAATTGAAAAAACTTGAATAAATAGAGGAAGGAGTTGCGTTTCATCAGCAACCATTCTCTAGACAAGACTGCCTTGAGGGACTCCCAGCTAGACAGCCCATACTTCTGGGTAGTCAAAGCAGCAGGATGTGTTTTAGATTTGTCATAAGGAACTTGCAACTCTTTCTGGAGCTTCTGGCCAACATGGAATGTCTTGAAATGTTGCACGAACTCTGGGACTGACACATAATGGTAATGTTCCTGGTTGTGGCACCAATACTGCTGTTGATCTTTCCTGGAAGTCACCTCTTGAAGGAAATCCGCCACTCCTTTCCGTTCAGGGCACCGGAAACCAGCACTCTCAAAGAATTCGAGGATGTCTTCCCGTGGCCCATGGTAGACTATGTAACCTTCTGACAGTAAAATGATGTCATCAAACAAATTATAGGTCTCAGGTGGAGGCTGGAGAAGGGAAATCATCACTGTATAATTCAGCACATGAACCATCTGTCTGATGTACTTGACAATCTGAAATGTGCTGTTACTATCAAGCCCAGTAGATATTTCATCCATGAACAAAGCCTTTGCAGGTCCAGTTAGCATCTCACCTACAGCCAAACCAATTATTGAAGTCCAAGGAAGTTAACATCAGGATTCTTTATGCCAGAAACAATGTACTCAGAAGTAAATAACAGAGGAAGGCAGTGACAGAGTCATCACTTAAACCAATTCATAGGTTTATTTAGAATTCCTAGTTAATTAAGCATACTGATTAAGCTTCCGATCAATTAAAATATGTGACAAATTAGAGTCCATGGGGCTCTGTGTTTGTAACTAGACCCCAAAGGGTACCTAGGTCTGCTACTAGAGAAAAGAGCAATAAACATAAACTCTGTAATTTCAGAAAATAACTGATAGTTATGCTGCATTTCATGGACGGCCCTCTATCCTCTATTTCACGGCTGTAGTAGTTATGATTATACACGTAGTGAATAATTTGAGAGTTTCACGGAGAAATTAAAAATCATTTATTTATATTGATAAAATGGCATGATGCAGGCATACCAGTTGTCACACGTTTCTTTTGGCCACCAGAAATGCCTCTTTTCATCTCATCACCAACAATAATATCAGCACAAATGTCAAGCCCAAGAACCTGTGGTCATCCATAAACTCAATCATCATGGAACAAACCGTGGGCAACTATCAAGATTAAATTTATGTGTAACTGTCACAGTGATATGCCTACTTTCTGTTATGAAAAAGTTGGTATATAACTATATATTAAGAAAACGTGCTTTCGTAATATTTTCTTCATAAAAGATAGTTAGAGAAACAAATGGTCAAGTTGAAGCCAGGAAGCTTAAACAATGTTATTTTAACTTAAAAAGTTACGGGAACACACCTTGAGAATAATATCTGTTATAAGGTTGGTCTCCTTTCCTTCAACTGCGGTTGCCTTCATGAAAGCATCAATCTCGGGGTCAGGCTTAATGCCAGCATTTCGTTCCCGTCTAGCTAACTCTGACAACATATCATATCTGGCGCCAATGCCTAGACATCTTCTGGAGAAGTCCATTGTCTCTCTTACAGTCATCTCCCCATTGTGTAGATCATACTGACTGACATATGCACTAGTCCTCTCAGGATAGAACTCTGAAAACTCATGGCCACAGTACGTGATTTTCCCAGACACCTGTAGCAGCAAATGAGTGATATGGCATATATGCATGCATAATCATAAGAAGCTACATTATGCTACATGAATAAACATGCAACCTTGAGATTCTTAGCAGGCTTCCCAGTTAGAGCTCGCATAAGTGTGGTTTTCCCAGAAGATGGAGGGCCCAGAAGCAGTGTCATCCTGAAATAGTAGTTTGATACCAAAAAAAAGGAGTTGAAACAAACAGCAATAATGTTCATCTTTTTATCAGAAACAGTAAACCACTTCGATGACTACTAGAAGAAGTCGCTTCAGATACATGTAGCAGGTATAAGGTTTACAAAGAAAAGCAGAGCTTGTGATTTACTTGATCCAGTATGCATGCTAGATCCCACCTAGGATTCTTTTTTATTTGTCTTTTATACTGGCATTCATATATCTCAATCCAAACTAGCAACAGTTAATTTAGAAGGCTCCATAAGCGAGCGAGCTATGAGGATCTGTAATGTACCTCGATGGTTTGATGATCCCGCTGACATCATTGAGTATCTTAAGCGTCCTCTTGTTTGACGAAACGAACTTGCTGACGAGCCCCTGCGATAAACCGTCATGGACACCCGAATTTCAGCCACGGCGAGCTGTGGCGCGTAACAGAAAGCGAGGCATGAACCAGCTGCACATCAGGGATCGAGAGCGTGATGACGCGAGTCCGCAGGCACGGCTATACCCCCACACGGGACAAGATGGGGAACGAGGGCAAGAGCGCGGGCGAGCCGAACGGAACGGCGCGGGAGCGGTGACGTGTTGGACTAATGCCGGACGAGTGTGGAAGCGAGGGTACCGGGGACAGGACCGGGGCGGTGGCGAGACCGCGGCATCTCCGTGGCCCCCGTTGAGGGTAGTCGCCGCCCGCCGGTGGCCGGTAGAGGATGCCATCGCATAGCTCGGCAGGCGCGGCCAGCCCGAGGACGAGTGTAGTAGCACCGGCGGCGGAGTGGGGGCAGAGGAATGTTCATTCTGGGCCGGCCTGGTTGGGACTGTGGCCCATCCCATTTTAGGCCCGGTGGTCGAACGATGAGGGCTTTGCTTGCTGTCGCGGGAACGGGCCACCTCAACCCATGACATTTCGGCTTAATATACGAGGCCTGTTTTCCACGTCTTCGCCAACACCATCACGAATTGTTGTGAGTTTCTTTTTACCGAATACTCTTTTTTAAAACAGCTTTACGAGTGAAGGTTTATTATGCTTTCACAAAGGAATGGAGAGAGGTGAAGATGGAAAAAATAGCTTTTCACAGCTCTCTCCCTCATTTCCTTCTCTCAGACATTGGTGAAGCAGTTTTGCCAAACATTTTTTTCCAAAACAGTTTAGCCTCACCGAGAAAGCTGCTCGTAAGCTATTTTTTTTTAAAAAAATAGTTTTGCTAACGAAGCTGAGTTGTGCCAAACGAGGCATAATGTCTGCCAATCAATTGTACTCCTAAAAAAACTCATTTTTAAAGAAGGATTCTATGATGATAACACAACGGATTTTATCACACTTTTCGCATACAGAGGGCGACCCCTAAACATATAGGTTTTAACGAAGGATTGTACGATGGTAATGTGTAGATGCATTTGGATCTTTAGGGTATGTTTGGTTGGTGGTGGATGAGACTTGCATCGTACTACATCCTGACTATTATGTGACTAAACCTCTGCGACAACGGTGATGCTTTTACAAGGCAAAGCTACGGCACACATCCCGCATGGTCAAAGATGCCATTGAGAACGCGTGCGTGCGTGCGACGACGAGAAGGGAGAAATGAATAATTGTACTCATATGTGCCCAGTGCCGCTTGTCACTACCACTATCCACTGAATCTTGGATGACGGATCGGAGATTCGGCTCTGTTAGTTTGGAGGAATTTTGGAGGAATCTGGAGAAATATAATCTAGATGAATCTGGAGGAATTTGTGAGAAGAAAATACTGTTTCGGATGAAAAAAGAAGCAGATCAAGTCGGATTTAAGGGCACGCGAACGGAGCCGTTGGACGTCTAGAAGGCAAGGAACGGACAAGCATCGATCTGTCAAGGATTTGAATTGTATATATACGCCAGCCACATGTCACAGTCAAGGCTCGCTCGGAGCACGATGAGGTGAGCCGTTCCATCGCCTGGGTTTGTTCGACCGGACGGGATTAATTTGGCGCCAAGCTAGTCGTTAGACCAGTCGATCTCAATGGACTGAACAGAGCGCGAAAAATCTGATCGATCGTTCGGGTCGGGTGCGGAAAATCCATCCTCGAAAAAAACGTATTTGACTAACACGCGACCGTGACCGTTACTTAACACACCGCGTCCATGTCGGATCGGAGACGGAGATATAGGAGGAGTCCTCCGTTCTACTTCATATGTTCCAAATTATAAGATATTTTGACTTTTCAGATACATTACTTTTAATATGTATATAAACATAGTATATATCTATGTGCATAATAAAAACTACGTATCTAAAAAAAAAAAGCTAAAACGTCTTGTAATTTAGAAAGGCCGGAAGGATGATGCAGCAGGACGACATGTCGCACGTCGTGCGTCGTCGTTTCGTCCTACGTCACCAGATGGACCTACTACGTACCCACCTAGAGGATCGGATCGGAGCAGCAACACGAGTCCGGCGGAACTGCATGCACATGCTAGTCGCCGTGCATTTTTGTGCTTGGTTTGAGCCCTGGGCCGCCAGTGCCTGCTGCCTAGCTAGCCATGGAGATGATTCTAACCGAGACGTCTAACAGCTCCGGCCGCCCGGCAAGGAGCCAAACAAACATAGCATATAAGCTAGCTGTACGTGTTGTGCTACCTAGATAACGTTCCAGGAGGCCCAGATCCAGGGAGCTGCTAGCTGCTGTGCTTAATCGTATTGAGTTGATCGATCAGCAGGTGGCTGCGTACGAATTACGATACCTCGACGACGTTGATGGCGGAGTTGAGCAGCGTGGGCAACGCGCGCGCGCCCACGTACACGTCCGCTTCCACCGACAGGTGCTCGTACCGCACCTCGATCTGGGGAAGCTCGATGCCAACCCTGCAACAACAACGTGCGGAACATTCACATGCATGCAACTGCAAGCGCACACACACACGATCGAGTACAAACTATATATATACACACACACTCACAGGTCGAGTCGGTCCCTGAAGCGGCGCATCAGGCGCTCGTTGTCCTCCTCGACGGCCTTGAAGACGCGCTCCATGAGCTCCCGCGCGGCGCGCGGGTCCAGGTTCGCGATGTCCACCTCGTCCGCAGTCACCTTCTTACTGGTGTCGTCCAGCGCCCTGCGGATGATGCCCCGCCGCATGCGGTCGTACGTCGGCAGCTTCTCCAACGCCGCCCACCGCAGGTTCTCCTCGTCGTCCCCGTCGTCGCCGCGGCTCGCCTGGGACCGCCGGAACGGGTCGTCGTCCACCAGGTCGCCGCCCGCCGCGGACAGCCAGCTGCTGCGCCGGCTCCCCGACGGAGCGATCTCCGCCCCCGCCATCTCGATCGCTCTGCCCACGATCAGAATTGCTAGTTGGAGGCGCTGGCGGCTGGCCTGGCCACGACGACACGCGGGCTCTGCCTCAGCTTGCTTGCTTGCTTTTTGCCAAGAAGTGCGCGCGCGCGCGTGTGTGTATATAGTGCGTGCGTCGCAAATAAAGTCTGGAGACACGAGGATCGATGAGCTAGCACGACGTACGATCGAGGGAGACCTCCACTGGCGTCGTCGTTGACCGTTGACAAGGGCCGGCCGGTAGAGGATTGGGGACTGAGCTAGGTCCGGGGAAGGACACAAGAACAATCAGCGTTGGGTTGGCGCGGAAAGTTCGTTTCCGTGCAGTGTCTTTTTCATAGGAACCAGCGAATAGTACTCCCTCCATCTAATAATAATAAGAATAACTTAATGAATCTAGCCGAAGAACGTCATCTTTAGATAGAGTCGATAACTTACATTAATCTAATTCGAGCAGTGAAGGTCAAACTTAACCGATATAGCCGTACATGAACTAGATAAGAATCAATAACTAGCTTATATTAGAGCTTGCAGTGGAAGTCGAACTTAACCGATACAGCCGTACAAACCAAAGTATAAGCCATGACGGTACTTACAGACAAACCGGAGGTCGGCCGGACCGGTTGAAGAACTCGCCGGAATATCACTACAGCAGACGCGTGCTTTGCCGAGTGCTGCACTCGGCAAAGAGCCGTCGGCATATCCCTTTATGGCAAAGGCTTCTTTACCGAGTGCCGCATGTCGGGCACTCAGCAAAGAAAAGCCGCCATGACGGCCAGGTCACGGTGACGGCCCTTTTGCCGAGTGCCACGCGTCGGCACTCGGCAAAGAAATGTGTTTTTATTTTTTTAAAAAAAATGCTTTGCCGAGTGCCAGCATCTGGCACTCGACAAAGCTTGCTTTCTTTTTTTTTTATTTTCTTTGCCGAGTGTTGTAGGTAGGCACTCGGCAAAACAGTTTTTTTTAATTTTCTTTGCCGAGTGCCTTGCCCATGGCACTCCGCAAAGTTGGGAAGCTTAGTGTCCCAGATTCCCAGCTTTGCCGAGTGTCATGGTCATGACACTCGACAAAGAAGTGAAAAAATTCAATTTTTTTTGGTTTTTGGTCTTCCATCGTTGCAAACAAGATATACATCATATATATATATAACACAACTATATATCACACAAATGTATATCACAATCCACCACAAACACAAACATAGCATACAAGTATCACAATCTCGACTCCCAAGTCCAAAGTCCAAACACACAAGCATAGTTCACAAAGTTCATAAGTGCATTATATCACAACGGCTGCCATTTGAAGCTCACAGCAACGGTCTGGGTTGGGATGGCCCAACGTGCGATCCCGGCGAACCTCCGAGGTAGTTCGACGCCCCCCCCCCCCGATTGATGCTGCACAAAATAGAAGAGATTGCACGTGAGCGACAAGAGAAGAGATAAATATGCAAGATAAATATCCGCTACTACCACCACCACCACATCACCGTCATCACCAACACTTCACCACCACCACCACCATGAGCACCACAACACCGTGACCACCACCACCAACACCACACCACCACACCACCATGACCACCACCGCCACCACTAGTTTTCTCTAGGTTTCACTAGGTTTCTCTAAGTTTTAGCATAAAAAGTAAAACTTCGTACTTATACTCATCGGGGTAGAATCAGGACGTTGTGGAGGTGGATCTGGAGCAAGCAGCGTCTGTGGGATCGCCCAACCTTGTTGCTGGCTAATTTGCTGCATGAACTTGATCATCTCGGCCATCTGCCACTGATCTTGCTCCCGCTGGGCCTCCAAAGCCTGTAGCCTCTACCGCTTGGCCTCCCGCTCGACCTGTAATTCCTGCACCTGGGCCTGTAGTATTTGACCCTAATGTTTCAATAATGCATAGGTAAGGTATGTAAAAGTCAAAGAACGACGAATGAAACAGGAATACTTACCTGGAGTGTCGACACCGCGGTCGGCCGTTGGTGTATGGGCACGCTTGAGCTCGTGCTCGCTGCTCGGAGCTGGTGGAGAGGAGGAGTAGAGGCCGTGTCGAGGACACCGTCGCCAATCCAGAACCGCCCATGCTTCTTGCCTTGCCCCACCCTCATCACGAGCTAAGGATCAAGGCGCTCCTTAGTTCTCGAATCGTAGCCCGACCCATGGACTGACCTTACTACCTCCGTGTACGAAGAGAGGCAGGTGTGGACGCTAGAGTTGGTGTACGCCTCAAGCGGGGCATCTGGGTCATACTCGATGTCGACCGTCGCCTTGCCCATGTGAGCCAAAGCATATGCCTTGAGTTGACCAACTGGCTGGCGACCGTGTGCATCCGACTACGAGAAAGACAACAACATATGGTTAGAAATGATGCAGAATTAAGCGCGGCTAGATTAGAGCAATGGCGGAGACTTACATATGCCTTTGCATATTTACTGAGGCTGCGGCTGCCCTGATGGTGAGGTACACCTGGCATCTACAAACGCCTTGCCCATGTACACACCCATTTTGTTTTCCGGGTGTCCAGGAATTATCAACGTCAAGAATATGTTTTGCCGTTGAAGGAGGACCCCGGGGGGGAGTGAGGGGGATAGCGAACATAGGCCAATAAGTGTATGGGGCCGACATCATTCCATAAGGATTGAACACATCCGTTGCCAGCGCAACACATACATTATGGGCCTCAAGATCTTTGTCACGATGCTTGCGATTAAAGCTTTTCCATGCTTCACCATCAGCTGGATGTACCATCTTGTCAGGATTGTATCGAATCCCATTCTTATGCCATGTCATCTGTTTCGTGGACTCCTCGATCATGAATAGCTGTTGGAGCCTCGGTATGATCGGAAGGTGCCGTAGGACTTTCATGGGGATCTCAAGCTGCTCCTTCTGGCCATCACCTTTGTCTACCTCCACATACCTAGAGGATTTACACTTTGGACAGTACTTTGCATCCTTGTGATCTTTTCTAAATAGGACGTATCCCTTCGGACAACAATGTATCTGCTCATACGACATCTTAAGTGCACGAAGGAGTCTCTGTGACTCATAGAAGCTGCTCGGTAGAATATGACCCTCCAGAAGCAGCCCACCAATAACTGCCAACATACCATCAAAGCAGGCTCGACTCATGTTGTACTGGGACTTCAACCCTATTAGGCATCCAATGGCATCCAGTTGAGAAACCGTTGCCTTCTCGTGTAGGAGCTTATGTGCCGAAGACGACATTTGGTAGAACGCCTTTCCGGTTGGCTCTGGCTCCTCCTCATCCTCCTTCTCCTCCTCCTCCTCCTCTGTAGGTCTTTCAGCGAACGTTGCTTCGTGAAAGTCACCTAACCATCCTACTACCCCGCCATCAGCATCAAACGCCTCCTAGCATGGTCTCACCACCTCCTCTCTAGTACGATGGGCTTCACCATGGAACACCCACCGGGTATAGTTTGGCGTAAATCCATACTTGCAAAGATGTTCCCCCATGATCTTCCTTGTTTTTATTTTCCTATTTCTACATTCGCTACAGGGATAGAATGTGTCTCTCGCTCCATTAGCTGCCTTGCCAAATGCTTGGTTCAAGAAACTCTCGGTCTTGTCCATCCATTCAGGGGTGATTTCAGCCTGACTTGGGCGGCCCGTGTACATTCACTCACGGTTATCCATCCTCTAGCATATACATGAGCGAGTAATATAACCACCAATTGCATCTGAACGGCGTGCCTACTGTTTAATGGGTGAGGATAGGTCCTAATCCCACCCGCGGATGCATAGATGAGGTTAGTTTACATGCTCTACTTTGATCCAAGATAGAATTTTGGCAGCACCTCCCCGCTGTTCTCCCGATACACGTCCTGGAAGGGAGAGTGTGTATCCGGAGAACAACAAGGAGGTGGTGCCGAAACTCTGTCTCGAATCGAAGCAGAACATGGAAACTACCCCATCTACGCATCCGCGGGCTGTTCAAAAAAGTGGAATCTGAAATAGATACGGTCTTATATATGTGAAGATCCGCATACCTCCAACCATATCTGTTTCGAACAGGAGACGCCTAACTGGGTTACACCGATCTACGACAACGATAAGGAAGAGAGGTTATTTATACCTAGGGTGGCGGTGGAGTCAGGCTAGCGAGGCAGTGGCTAGGCGATGCTGTGCAGGCAGGACCACAGCGCCAACAAAGACGATCGGGGTCACCTACGTACTTCGGGTCCCCTCCGACGGGTCCTGCTCTGTAAAAGAAGAATTATAATACTATAAGTTAAAAATTTCAGTAGAACCTCCCCTATACAGGGAGGTTTCCAAAACCTACAAGAAAAAAGCCGGCACGATGGCCGACAGCATATATACGGCACGAAGGCCCACACATCCATGTATGGCACGAAGGCCCACACATCCACATATGGCACGAAGGCCATCAATGACATACAAGGCACGAAGGCCGACAACGGGGGGGGCTTTATACCTTGGGTGGCGGTAGAGTCGGGCGACGCGGTGCCAGGGTCACCTTCGTCTCCAGCGAGGGGCAGGGACGACGGTGGGGACGAACGACGAGGGGCGTGGCCGGCGGCTGAGGCTCCTCCTCCTCCCTTCTCCTTCTCCTCCCTTCTCCTTATTCCTTCTCCCTTCTCCTCTCCTCCACCTCCCTTCTCTCCTCTACTCCCCTGCTCCTCCTCTCCTCCACTCTGGCGGTTTAGGGGCGGGGCAGCCGGGGCAGGGCACCACCGTCGGGTCCGCGTTCAGCGGTGGAGCGGGGCTAGGGTAGGGCCGGCGGCGGCGGAGGTCGGGCGGCGGCGGGGCGGACACCTCGACAAGTTTTTTACCACAGCCTCTACATGCGATGACACGACACCTCGACAAGTTTCATGATTTTCGGACTTCGTTTGCATTTTATATAATTAAAAAACACCTTTTTAACAAGTTGGTGGTCATGTTTCGTGAAATAGATGTTCGAAATTTCACGAATGTCCCTGCACACGGCCTCAAAATACACTCAAAAACATGAATACCATTTTTTGAATCGCTAAATTCCAATATTTCATGCACCTGCAATTCAAATTTACTTTTTCGAGAAAAATTCAAGTAAGCATAAAAAGTTTAAAAAATATACGAAAAAGTCATAGAAAAGTTCCAAATTGGAACATGTGCTTCAAGGTACTGTATAAATGCCACAGAAAAAATTAAAAAAAAATACTTTGCCGAGTGTTGGAATTGACACTCGGCAAAGGAACCACTTTACCGAGTGCCAAGCCAGACACTCGGCAAAGACAACACGTTTGCCGAGTGCTAATGGCCAGCACTCGACAAAGGATGACGGAGGGGCCACCGACGTCTCCTGAGGTATTTTGCCGAGGGTTATTTCTTTGCCGAGTGTCCCTCTTTGCCGAGTGTTTGGCACTCGGCAAAGACGGCCTTTGCCGAGTGCCGGCTTTGCCGAGTGTGGCACTCGGCAAACTGCCTCTTTGTCGAGTGCCCGTGTTTCGACACTCAGCAAAGCGCCGAGCACTCGACAAAGAGCGCGTCTCCCGTAGTGTATACTCTACTCCTACTCCTAAGGGTTGGCACAGAGCCAAAAAAAAAAGTAACTTATATTGGTTGATTGAATATGTCCCTGTTTCAATAGCCGGTTGTTTATATTTATACCCTGGGCTGGGCTGATAAGAGTTCCAAACGAATAGGACTAGATAACAAAAAGAAATATCAAGATACATGGACTCTAAATTCTCTTATACAAAATCCTTGCTGATGAAGCTTCCTTATTTGATACGTGTCCTTATTTCTTTTATCCTAATATGCACCTAGACGTCACGTTTCTCTCAAATTGATTAAATAATATTTTTTTGGTGGGCTCATAAATATTCCTTAATTAGAAATTTTTTTTGCTCTTGACATCATCGATCGATCTTTTCCTTTTCACGGTAAGCTTTACAAATTTTGGTACAAACAGGTGAATCTAGAGATGAACTGCATCGTCAGTGTAGTAGAACTAAGAACACGTGAGACCCACCCTCTTAATGAGTAGCACAGGTGGATGCATTTCATTGTTGAAGATAGTGGACAGACCTCCAATAATCCGGTTTAGATTTTTTTTTTGAATTCACCGGTTTAGAAATTTTACCAGCGCGCAACTAGTATAATACGGCACCAGATATTTTCCTATCTGACCTTCTAGAATGGCCTTAAGTAGACCTTTGTTAGTACTAGAATGGCCTTAAGTAGACCTTTGTTAGTATATTTTCTAGAAGCCAGGTAGTTTCCTCACCAGCCTAGTTTTTTTTTTTTTTTGACATTTCCGCCGTTTCTATAGCTAGCTTTTGATTCATGGTGTTCAGATAATCAGTATCACGTTTCTACTGATGAAAGCTACATACCCGACTCACTTCACCTTACAAAAAATTAAGAATATTTCCTCCTTCTGTCACGGTAATTGATTCTTCTAATAATAAAAAACATCCTGGATCATCAGCTAATAGCTAGCTTCTAGAAAGCCATACACACACCAACATGGGCAACATCTCATACTAAATGCAAGAACAGTGACGACGCGAGTTCAAGATAAGACTTGAACAAGTTTAGTGCTGCTGTCATCTGTCAGATAGTGATGACATGCCAAAAGAAAAAGAGAGGAACTCATTCGTGCTTACGAGTAAAGACGCAGAGCGGCCGCACTCATCGTGAAATCACCGGTGCAGATGCGACGACGACCGAGGACACGGGATCCCGGCCTGGGCTTGGAATTCAGAGCATGTGCTTCTGGAATTCTAGAAGGCTTTTGAGGCTGTTCCTGCGACTTGGCGTGACAGCTGTGGCTGTCTTGTGATGTCGAAGAAAGCCGGCCAGATCCAGCCCGTTCGCGTAGTCCTATTCGGCTTATAAGTCATAATTATCAGCCAACGAATAATATTTTTCTCTTACACCGAATCAGCCAATAGTACTTTCAGTCATGACTTATAAGTTAAACCAGTTCAAACGAACAGGGCGATCGTTAGTGCTAGACTGCTGGTACCGGTTTTATCCAGCTTGACCGTGGAAAGCATAGGGGTCTAGTGATCCACCGGTGCGACGTTTCCTAGCTCGTTGCGTTTGGTCCTGCGCGAAGCAGGGTCAAAAAGTCGTGTCACGTCACATTCGACCGGGGCGTACCCCTGGTCGCTGATGCGATTTTTTTTTAATTTTAACATTTTTAAATTAATTTTGAATTTAACATTGTTTTTTTTTTCAAAACTAACACTTTTGGCCGTGCCTATTGCCATAGCGCGGCGAAATGCATGGTGGCGCGGCGGGTGGCTGACGTGGCGACAACCGAAAAGGCTGACCGGCTGACGTGGAAGGGCCTGCCGCGCCACCGATATTGGCGCGACAGAGCCGAATAAAAAGCCCCGCGGCCAGTCCCGCCTGTCCGAGCAGCAAGCCCGCATGCCCGCAGCCGCGCCAGCAAGCCCGCATGCCCGTGGCCGCCCGCGCCGGTCGCCGGCAGGGCCTGCCCGCCGCCGCGCCGTGAACGCCTGCTTGCCATGCCCACCGGACGCCCGCTGCGCCCGCGCTGCACGCCGGCGCGCCACCCCCTCCGGCCACGCACGGCTGTGGCCGCTGCGCCCGCGTCTTCCGGTCCGGTCTAGCGCGCCACCATCGGCGAGGACGAGCACCGCTGCCGCGAGGTACTCCCCTAGTGTATTTGTTGATTGAATCGATATTGTTAATATAGTAAGTTAGTAAAATAAATAAAGTTAATATAATTAGTAAAGTATAGTTAGTAAAGTTAGTTAGTTTAGTTGGTATAGGTAATATAGTAAGTTAGTATAGATAGTAAAGTAAGGTAGTTTAGTTAGTACAGTTAGTGAGTCTAGTTATATATTGGATTTAGTCTAATTAGTTATTGTAGTTAGCCTTTTATAGATGTTAATATTAGATTAGTTAGTACAGTTATAGTTAGAATATGTATTCATATTACTATGAACATTACGTATGACGATTTCGATGACTTGATGGAGTTTCTTAAAATACTTTTACAGATGAATTGTTGTGTTAGAGTTTTATACGGAGAAAGTGTTAGGAGAGAAGATGTTATGTTTGAGGATATGGAAGAAGAATTGAAATGGTTTGATGAACCTCCTAGCTTTAACGACCTTTATGTCCGTTTGAATACAAAGTTTGGCGGTGATTTCACACTAAAGAGGAGGTTTGATACTGGGAAGACTAGGGCACATTATGTTCTCATGCCCTTACGCGACCCTGCTCACTGGTCCCGCTACACTAGGGTGCTCTAAGGTTTCAATGTGTCCATGACTGAGGTGGTGATGGAGAATGGGTACAAGATGCAGGGTGTTCAGGACGACCCATCCATTGATGCTTTGGTAGAGGGAGAGAACAATGAATCGTGGTCATGGTTCATGCGGCTTCTACGTGTACAAGTGCTTGGCCTATCTCGCACTATATGTTTGATCTTAGACCATCACGTAGGGCTTCTTAATGCTGCAGCTGAGCATATAGATAGGTTCCCGCCTCTAGTGCATAGATGGTGCATGAGACACTTTATCGCTAATTTCTGACGATGTCAGTGGAAGAAGGAGGTATGTGACAAGGTAAAGGCTCTATGTTGTGTACATACAGAGCACCAGTTCAAGGAGACAAAGAGAGAACTAGACAAGATGGTAAATGAAACGGGAAATGTCTGGTTAGAGGCGCAGATGGAACAGAAGGCTCAGTGGGCGTTAGCATATGAGGAGGGGGGTTTCAGGTATGGCATCATGACCACTAACTCCTCAGAGGCCTTCAACCGTGTATTCACCGGAGTTCGATCGTTGCCTGTGTCTGGAATTGTTGAGTTCTCCTTTCATAAATGTAACGAATATTTTGTTAAGAGGTGGGAACTTACGCAGAGAAATATAACTGAGCATTGGCATTTTGGAAAGGCCAGAGCTGAACATTTGAAGGAGCCCGAGGAATTGGCTAAGCAGCATACCGCCGAGCCATATGGACCCCGCTGCCATATCTTCAGTGTACAGGGCAAGGGCGGCACAAGCTTGGGCGGCAAACGTTATGGTGGATGAAAATACCGAGTTGATCTTGAAAAGGTAGAGTGCAGTTGCAACGTCCCTCAGATCATGCATACCCCTTGCTCTCGTATGATCACGGCCTACAGGGTTCGCGGGTACAACTATGAGGATCTACCATATATGTCACCCTTGTATCTCTGTTCGAACACCGTTAGTATTTGGGAGATGAGCTTCGAGCCATACCTTGACCCAACACAGTGGCCACCTTATAATGGTTATGACTACGTGTCGTATCCGGATCTAATGAAGGTAGGGAAGGGTAAGAGTAAGAAGAAGCGACTCAAGGGGGACATAGACGCTATGAGAGGGTACGACGAAGACATGTATGTAGGGGGAGACTTCAACGAGACCCGTGGTAGGAATCTTTGCTCTGTTTGTAAAGAATCTGGTCACAAGGCTAGTAGGCATAGAAGATGAGGGCAGTAGGTGCTTTCATATTGTGTTCGTATTGCATAACATGTAGTTCAAATTTTGCAATGCTACATAATATTAATTTGAATATTGTTAATTTGAATACTCTAACCCTTTGTATATCAATTTGTAATAGGATGGCCCCTTCCATGCTGCACCAGATGTACCCCCTTCTTGAGGTGGAGTACGACGACCCTCTTCTTCCACCGAACGACGAGGTTTTGAAGAGGCGTTCAAGGGATCCTTATATTCCTGTGACTTAGTTTGTTATGTCATACTTATGTCAAACGAATATTGTCGTCCTCTGAACCGATGAAATGTTATGTGGCAACTTGTTGTCCATTTATCTGCTTCATATTCGTTTCAACTTGCGCACGGTCATGACAGCACTTGTAGTTGTTTACAGCATCGACAACAGCTCCCGTTCAGTTGCATCTGAGGCTGGTCGGTTTCTGTCCACGTCGAGGTGCTGTCGCGCCGTAAGTCATGGCGCGTCACTATCATGCTATGGGCTATGGCATGGCAGAACCTAGGCTATGGCGTGGTAGAACCAGTGTCGAATCGTATTCAAAATAATTTCACTCGATTATGTTCGTTTTAGAAATTCTCAATGCATGATACAAACGGATGGGATCACTTAAGATCGACCATGGGTAATCCTAGTACATGATACATGGGTACAATACATCAATAGTTCAAATAGAAAATAAGACAACACAATGAAATTTTTAGTATATAGCTACATTGGTCATTAATAAAGCATGGAACTAACAGATGACGCAATAAAAAACCCTCAGTCAGAAACATACTGAGTAAGTAACTCGTCATCCAAGTACTAATCATCAACCACAACCCTATTGCTATGGCTAGGCTCACCTACATTGCCCTGATCTACCTTTCGCCTATAGTAAGCGGCCTCCACCTATAAGCCCGCCTCTGCTAGAGCTATGAGCTCGCTTAGTCTGCCAATGTCGTCCTCAGCCTCCTTCGCCTGCAATCCAACCTCTTCTAGAGCGATGAGCTCGCTGAGTCTAACAGTGTCCTCCTCATCCTCGTCCCCCTCATCAGACAACATAATCGATGATTCAATGGTGCGACCAACTCACTTTCTGTGCTCATCTAATTTCTTTTCCTCATACCTTGCATGAGCCACCTCTGCAGCATGTTCCTCACTGCATCCAATCCCTTCATGTATAAAATGCAATCAGTTAGTAACGCGATTATATTACATTTAAAATCGGGCAATGAAAAAAGGCTTTCAAGCACTTACTGGCACATAATGCAATAACATTCTCGTTCAAGACCTGCATCTGTACTCTTGTCTCATCCCTTGCCTCCTTCCTTGCCGTCTCCTCCTATAACGTCATCCATCTCTCCAATCCCTATTTGTCAAGTCCAACATCGATCGGGTTATAAATACCGCGCTGTCTAGCAAACTCATGCATCTTGTCTTTGTGATGTTTAACGAATAGATTGACGTAGTCAGGTCCATATCCCCTCTTTCGAGCAATTACTTGCTTCCCCTTCAGTTCATCCAATAACTTAGCTTGACCATCATAACATTCCCAGCTGCATTTCCTAGTGCTCTGTTCAAACAAAAAATTATATCATATATTTCTTAGCAAAAGAAACAAAATACGATTTCATGGTTACCACAAAAATAACCAACCTCATCATAGTCAACCATATGGCCACAATAATGGCGTATTCCAAGCTCCGAAGGGACTAGACTGTAGTTGGATTTAACACCACATTCGCACTTGACTGAAGGTGCTTTGTAAATTAACCTTTCTTTCTTCTTTTACTTTGCCTTTGGAGGTTCTTCTGTCCATTGGTTCTTTGGACCGTACAACCACTCCTTAAAATGACACTTCGCCATTGAATACACCTAAATAAGGTGACATTAGTATATGAACACATATAGCTTAATATTTCAACACATACACTTTGCACTTACTTCATGCTTGTTTGGACACACAAACTCCAACGTATTCTCAGGGTTTATCACAGCTCGATCTCTGTAATCGCACAAAGGAGGTTCCTTGAGTCATCTAACTGCGGCTAAGTGCTTCTCCTTAGCTGTCATTGGAGGGGGGTTAGGGAGAGGTGGAACCCACCGCTCGAAGTGCTCTCGTGGATGTCGCCCTCTCCACCAATCATCGAAAAGGAGGTACCTAGGGTCAAACTTATCTACACCGTCGATCCACTGAAAGAAAAAACACCTCTCATGGGCCTACACAACAAAATTCCAACAAAATATTAGTAACCTAGTAATACAAATGAAGAAAAAAACATACGAAAACAATTACTTACATTAAAACGACTGCATGTGTAGAAACAACGAGTCACTGTGTCCGGATGTCTCGATTAAAACACGTCGGCCAGACGACCATAGTCACTATTAGGGACAGGGAGTTCAGGAGGGACAGAGGCATCTTTGCTAGACTCGTCGGGGTACAATTCTCTAGGACGACCCTGTTTTCACCACAACTGCTCCCAAAACATGTCTTCCATCTAATAAAATGATTCAAATTAAACATCAATCAAAACGACGCAAATTATTGTAAAATATAATCATTTGTATTGCAACTAAAATAATATAACCAACACTTATAGCAAAAAAAATATACATGGTAAACATACTTCTAACTAAATAATTAACCTTAACATTGACAAAATCGAACTAGTATCTTCCTCCAAACCGTAGCCCATAGTTGTCAAACACAATTTTCCTCCTAACCTTAACTCCCATTCATAATATTCCTATCCACCATTCAAACGAAAAAGTGCATCATTACCTTGAATGAGGCCGATGAGGGAGGGAGGTGGCCGGGGAATGGAATGGAAGGGAGGGAGGGAGGTGGCCACGGGCAGGCGGGCTGGCGCTGGCACGGCGGCGGGCGCGGTAGCCAGGCGCGGGTGGGCGCGGGCAGGCGGCCGTGCTACTCGGGCAGGTGGGACTGGCCGAGGGGCTTTTATTCGGCTCTGTCGCGCCATGAATTAGGGCGCAGCACTGCCATGCCAAGATCGGTGGCGCGGCAGGCCCTACCACGTCAGCCGGTCAGCCTTTCCGGTCATCGCCATGTCAGCCACCTGTCGCACCCCCATGCATGGCGTGGCATAGGCATTTCACCGCGCCATGGCAATAGGCGTAGCCAAAAGTGTTCGTTTTGAAAAAAAAAACAGTGTTAGATTTAAAATTAGTTTACAAAAAGTGTTAAAATTAAAAAAATCGCTGATGCCTGGGTGGCCTGGGACGCTGGGTGTGTACTACGACTGCCAAGGATACGGTTTGCTCTTCTTGTTCCCTTGGCGAGTAGACAGTCGATGCAGTGATGGATGCAACCTATAATGTAAGGAGGGGCTTGCTTCTTCCTATCCTTTATTTTCCTCCATTCTTCGTCCTCCCTCTTCTTCGCTGTAGGTGGCTGCTACCCTATGGTGCTGTCGGTGTAAAAATGTGTCGATACGCCGAGGCACACAGCAAGCCAGAAGGATCTGCTTGACGGAGCTAGAGATCCACTTGGCTTCAATGCAGGACTAGTCGATCCTATGAATTCCTCTCGAGACGTGCCAGTCAATTTGACTTGCAATTGACAAGGAGAGAAAGTTTATCAGTAATTTAAGGTGGAACATGCCGGTTTTTGCCCAGAAAGTTCCAAGTGTACCGCTTCAGGAGCAGTCAGTGTTAGCCCACTGGATCGCGGAGATATCTGGCCACTCACTAATGTTGCCAAGCACGCACTAGTGATGCCGACCATGAACTATCATTATTCTACCTCTAGTCATGGTGTGTGGTCAGATGACGTTAGTCATGGTCGACAACGCTGGTGAGTGCTCGGTGATCTAGTGGGCTAACAGCTAGACGGGAAAATCGATCAAATAACCTATACGAGAAGAAAATCGGCTGTTAAGAACTACTACACTCGTAGGTTGTGATTGATTTTTATAATGACAATTGCGATGTACCCAATTTTAATGATTCTCTCCCTTGAGCTATTAACATGTATGTGTCAGAGATACATCACTGGCTAAATCAGATTCGATCAATACGTAATGTAGAGCCAATGAATTTAGTAAGAAAAAGGGATATGCCACGCACACACTTGACTGTTTCATACAAATAGACCCACGAACCATCTAGACCTAATCTATTACCATCAATAGTGAGGTTCGACCAGATCGATGCAGCTATGATGATAACAACAAACTAAATCCAAAGAATTAATAGAATCGACCATACTTCAATAGGTTTATGAGAGCGTGTCATATCTGTGAAAGCGCAGATGAATTGGCAAAAAAGCCAATTTAGGTAGAAAAATGATCATAGTTTGTGAATAATCGACTATTCAACACGAGCAGACCTATCAACTCCTCAAATCTAACCTATCATCCTTAACGGTGAGGTTCGACCAGATCGATGACAACCATAATAAAGATAATAGATTCAATCTTTAAAGAAAACAGATCTACTCATATTTAATAAAATCATGAAAACACACTATGAACGTTAAAATACGGGCGATCGGCTATTTAGCTGATGCAGGCATAGAAAACAACCAGGGTCATGCCTGGTCGAAAGAAAAACTAGCAGCTAGCATCCTCCGATCTAGAGTACTAACAGTGGGGGTAGACCGGATCGATGCAGCCATGATAGTGGGCTACAGACCAGATTCAACTAGCTAGTAAACCTTCTCAAGATCGGACATACCTTGACCGCGTACTATGCATAATCAAGATCGAAGTAGAACAGCCGATAAAATGTAACCCGTCGTTTGAAGTAAGAACCATTGCAATGTAACAAGATAAACGAGGGATTAAAAGGATGTGAGGCTGATCTAGATCGATCTTGATTGGGCTGGTTGATGTTGCTAAAAACTAAAAACAATAAGAACATCAGTAAGATCGGTAACTTAATGAATCTACCCGAAGGACGTCACCCTTAGGTAGAGCCTGTAACTTGACCTTAATCTAATTTGAGCAGTGAAGGTCGAACTTAACCGATGCAGCCGTAGTTGAACTAGATAAGAATCGATAACTAGCTTATACTAGAGCTCGCAGTGGAGGTAGAACTTAACCGATGCAGCCATACAAACCAAAGTATAAGCCATGACGGTACTTACAGACAAGCCGGAGGTCGACCGAACCGATGCAGCCCTGCTTGTTGAAGAACTCATCAAAATCTACTCTACTCGTACTCCTAAGGGTTGGCACAGGACCAAAAAAAGTAACTTGTATTGGTTGATTGGATGTGTGTCCCTGTTACAATAGCCGGCTGTTTATATTTATACCCTGGGCTGATAAGAGTCCCAAATGAACATGACTAGATAACAAAAAGAAATATCAAGATACATGGACTCTAATTTCCCTTATGCAAAATCCTTACCGATGAAGCTTCCTTGTTTGATATGTGTCCTTGTTTCTTTCATCCTGATATGCACCTTTGATGTCATGTCTCTCTCAAATTTATTAAATAATATTTTCTGACCGGCTCATAAATATCCCTTGATTAGGAAACTTTCTTGCTTTTGACATCATCGGTCGATCTCTTCCTTTTCAGGATAAGCTTACCAAATTTTGGTGCAAACACATGCCCCCTAGTTTGAAGTATGAATTTTCATGCTTTGAACTATTTTGATCCAATAATCTCCTTTCCCGAGTCAACGACATCTGATTGCAGTACTTGGCTTTGATGACTTACTTGGGTTGATTGTTCATCTGCTTTAGCCGATTAAGAGCTGCCCCCCCCGAGTTTATAACTATATTCGGCTATCAAATCACTGGTAAGGAGCTAAAGAATTCACTGGTAGAAATATTACCTTATTCCAAGCTTCACCTATACATGTGAACTTTGAAATGTCTATCATGCCATCTTGGGTGGTTGAAGAATAAAACAGATTAGAATCCAGCCATCCTCACTTCTCCTGCTCAGAAAACTTAGGTTTTTTGAAAGATTTTTAAATTAAAACATAGCTTTGATCCCCAAATGATTCTCTCAGATTGCTCAATATGCTTAGTTCCTTACCAAGACATTGTTTCACCTATATTTACCCTACTTCTAAAAAGCTTATGTGGAGTTCGGGTAAGGACAAAGTATGTAGCATACTTACCTTGCATATCGTAAAGTCAAACCCTAGATCCAAGGAGAGAAGTGTCATACTCTTAGATCAAGATGTGCATGTGTGTGGAATATTTAGTGGCTAACCTAATTCTACTATGCTCTCTAAAATATATTTATCTCTTGTGGAATATTTCTTGCGAGAACATGGGTTATCTTTATTCTCATTTCTTTTTCTTTTTCTTTTTCTTCTTTTGTACTTTGGACCTCTTTTGTGTCCATCTTTTATATTTTGCTTAACCCATGTCTCTTCTTACAACAACTTTTGAGAGAAATATTATCGAGAACTTGGAGCATTTATTCTGAGAAAACCTAGCAAACATATTTTTGTCTTCTCCTAGTGTAGGAGCAAAACATTTTGAGGTGGATGAAAAACATGTTTTTGCGTACTTCTAGTATAGAAGCAGCACATATATGTGACATGTACGTGATTTTGATCTTGGGAGCATGATAAATCTCTCAACAAGGGTTAACAAGACTTAACAAAACTTAACAAAGAGCAAGCAGCTTATATGAAAGGTTTTTAATGAGACTAATATATGGCTCTAGTAGGAAATTTAACATCATTGAGACAAGCTATTGGTTTTGAATTTTTGTAAGAAAATTTCACCAAGTACTTTGCAAAGAGAAGCAAGGTTTCTTTCATCATACCATATCTCATTCATCAACTACTTAGATAGCATGCTTTCCCTATGATAGATTGTCCACAAGTGATAGGAAAAGCAGGAAATAAAGAATATGCGTACCTCCATTTCGAACCGATGAATGCCTTTGCTTGGACTTTCTCCCAGTATGCATATATCAGCTAGACTTCATCGGCCTTATGATCTCTGCATTCCCAATCAAACATATGATATGGCATGACCTCATGTATGGGAATCTGACTTGCATGCATGCAAAATCTGACTTGTATGCACCACATAAAGGGCTCTATCGGCTTGATGCCTTGATCTTCCAATTCTGAGCCAATTGCGAGCAATCTTTCATTTACTGCTTCTGACTTTTAATAAGGCGATTGTCAGTTTCAGAAGTCCCATAATCAGATCAAGTTGAGAATAGAGAGAGAGCACTACGAAAAAAAATCACTTGCCGAAGCCACAAACTATAACAAAGGTCAGGGCTGGCCAAGAGGCTTCCTGTGTTGGCTGCTAAGCGTGTTGTAGGTGCATCATGGTAGTCCAGACGCCTTTATTGTCGTCGGACATGTCCTCGCCAAGCACGAGCTTAGAGACCCTATTTTCCGCCAGCTCCTATCTTGTTGCTAATGGAGCAGCGGTCGATCATGTTGGCACAGGGCTTCATGCTGAGCCGTCTAAAGGGCACGACGGTAAATGCTGGGGATCGGCCGATGAGCTTGGCCACTGTGGCGGTCGGCTCAAATAGTCTACTGATGTCGATGTTGCTGCACTGCCCTGAGAAGGACGTGGATGCATCAGACACGGCGTAGCTGAGGTCACTTGCCATATCAATGAGACTCCGTGTGGACAACAATGAGCAACATTTATTATGTTATGGCCCAGACTCTTCCACGTCCTTTGCTCATTCATTGGCTATGCCTCCATGAGAGAATATAGTCGATGTAGAGGAGGAGGTCCATAGCCTTGTTTGCCAGCATCACTTCCTTGTCATTGCCGTCGGCCATGAGTTCCTTGACCTTGACCCACGGTAGCTTGTCGTGGTTGCCATTAGTCTTACACCGCCATAATAGCAACACATGGCCTGGAGTTGCATACACAAGGTTCACCATCAGCACTTTTTGCATCCAAAGCCGACATCTCAAAAGCTCCACTACACTTCAATACTCGGAGCCGAAGTCTTTGATGACTTGGACTATTGGCTATATTTGAAAGCATGAACATTGGCTTTTTCCTTGATTGCATATGTGATGGTTCCTGGTTGCTTCCTGTGTACACCCTTTTCATGTTGCTAGATCTTTTCTCCTCCGTGCTAGGCCTCTGGCCTTTCTTTCTGGCATGCGACAATATAAGTCATCCTTGGCTAACTTCCTGTAGCTTGCAACAACCAAGCGGACAACTCTTTTGATCTTCTCTCAGCAATATATTGTGCCACACATAGAAGAGCGCTCAACAGTGGCACATAGAAAATATGTGGTGTTCACTCTTGCATCTTATTTAATAATAATTCCCGGCTCAAGATAAATCCCTCTTCATCATAAATTTGAGAACCGGGGATATTTACCACTTCAAAATTATTCAGCAGATGATCCCCTTATCGACTGTCAGATTGCTAGCTTTTTTGTGTTTTTGACGCAACCTCTCATGATGGTTTTTTCTCTTATTGAAGAATATATTACTATATTGCCCTCCATTTAGAACAAGCCTTTCGAGCTTATCGCTTTCACTTCCATCTTCTGATCGAGCTTTGTATGTTGTAGGAAAAGACAACCATATTAATAGGAGCCGATAGGCCGATCTCATCGGCTTTATGCTTAACCCGCTTTTTTGGTTCCTCTTCCTGATTTGTCAACTACTGATTTTGAACTATCGGCTCTCCTGCGGCGCTATCGGTTTATCTACTGTCGAGGTACCTTTGCTGTGGCAGAGCTGACCTGGTCGTGTCTACCAAGCCATATGGCTCCATCACCTGACGTATCAGCTAAAGTGAAACCTAAGCCAATTCTAGCCCCCCTTCTGATCTCTGTATATCTAAACTCTTGATTCTTGGCTGCTCATAGTAAAAGAGCCTTCATCGGCTTTTCCTGACATGTGTGCTAGTAGGTGTCATAAGTTGAAGTTTTTTGAGTTTGACGATGGATTTGATGTGCCCCTTGAATGTGTGCAGCTCCCTGGACCTGACAACCTCGGCATACTTTATGACCTGCTCGGCGAGCTCTAACAGTTTGTAGCAGTCCTGGTTGTCATCGCCAAAGAAGTTAGGATTGACGGTAGCATGGTTGAGGCCGTGCAACATCCTCTGCACCGCGCCAGCGCTTCTCGTTCACCCTCGCCGTAGTTGGTGAACATGGTACTCAAGATCATGCTCAACCTGAATTCTTCATATGATGTTTGACGCACTTGGGGCCGTATTCATCGCGTCGTCCACCACGATGTCGATGTCCATCTTAGTTAGTGCCAACGTGTTGCCATCGCTGGCATGCCGTAGATGTGTCTAGCCACCTCATGATCTCGTACTTATGCTCTAGGAACATCTTGGTGGATCCATCCACCTTGTCGATCAAACCGTCCATCACTAGACGATGGGTACATGTTGCTGCCCATGCCAAGGCGCCGCACTATCCCCTTGCCGATACCCAGCTGGTCACCGATGATTACCTTCACATTCTCGCCTTGGTGGAACGTGCACCAGATGATCTCCGTTTTGTCGTGTCACAGTGGATCGAACAGTGATAGGAGTTCGATGAACTATCATAGTTCGTCAGTGCTTTCCTTTTCTTAGGGACCTGTTGGTACGATATGCCCAGAGAGCAAAAGTCATAGTCGGTATAGCTATCGATTAGCGCATGGATCTTTTTTTCGACACTCTTGCTCGTCTGGCATAGCTGATGATCTGCTCGGGGTCCACATCATCTTCCTTTCAAACTTGTTCTTCATTACATGACCATGCTCCATCAGCTATTTAGTTTTACAGCCGATGGGCTATACTTATGTGAGCTGATAAGCAACCTGGAGGCAACAATCTTTGAATAAAAAACAACAGATGCATCAATATTTCTAAAAGGCAATGTCCAATTGACTTGTTGAACAACTTGATGCAATAAAATATTTCAATATACTTTCAACCATCGATATCGGGTATCTTCACATACTCATCGATTGGTTCCAACTAAGTCAACAATTGTCCTCGGCTGTCAGTCTTTATCGGCTTCATGATCTGGCTTTGCCGTTCAGTTGGTGACTATCTTGCATATATGATATATAAATATTTCCCTTTTGTTTTTCCTCTCGTAAACAACCAGGCTAGCAAGACACGCAAAAGTGCCAATAAAATTGGAGTATCGAACCCAAGATGGATTTGATCACTAGGGGTTCATAAATGATTGACTGGACTTTATCGGCTCCATCTAGCCGATCAACTGCAGATGTATACCCATATCTTTCTTGGAATCCCTATGCATGACACGCACGTATACACTTAACGGACTTCCGCATGCATAAGATAGCATTGTATATACCAACTTCCAATGATGATTGTCTGGATTCCATCGGCTTTGAACAATCCTCGTTGATCACCTTCTGTTGGCATCATCGGCCCGAATACTTGATTTTCAGTTAAGTGACTGTTTCCTGAGCTGATGACAACATCTATAGCCTTGATAACATACATGATAAAATATTTCGGCCAGCCTGCTAATGACAACATACTCTTCTCCAAATATTTTAACTTTGAAATGGTCAAGGAAAAATATACTTGATCAAATAGCCGATGTTAATAGTCGATACGTTACACCTTTGAATATAGGTAGGTCCCACCTCTGCTCTGTGCTTCAATCGGATACTGTTGTCAAGCACCGAGCTTTAGACTCTAAGCATAAAAAAACTTGGCCTGCGGGGGGTTATGACGGCCCCCGGGTTTTCCTTTTAAGAAGAAGATCTTCTCATATAGATCAAGAAAACCCCTGAACCCCCATCCACATCCTGACATAGCGGTATCCTTGGCCAGTGAGAAGGCGTCTGCCGGACCTAGGCCGTGTGGCACTCAAGGCGCACACACACAGACCATAGGCCGGACTAGACTCCAGGCCGGACCATTACTGTGCTTTGGCACATGGGACAGGCGAGGGGATTTTTTTAACCTTAGCTTGAAATTCGCTCCCACAGAGAGTCGAACTCTGGACCTGAGGAGTGCTGCCAGGCCACCTAACTGATTGAACTAGGCTCCCTTTGGTAGACTCCAAGCATCAGCATGGCCATGTGGACATGTGTGGCATTCGGACCTTATCTCTTGTACTTTTTAAATAATCTCACATGCAACTACATAACTAGTAGGCAAAGTCAATTCTTCTTCAACTTCCTTCGTACGTGAATTCCAACTTGCCTCATAATAGTACCGAATACTTTTCAATATTGGAGCTGATCCCTAACTTCTCAAATGATTGTGATTCCACCATGAACAAGCTTAGGTAATAAGCCGATAGAATATGCTTAAACAGAGCAAAATCCATCCATTGGCTATCCTTTGTTATTACCTCCATCGGCTATTTATCATATCAAGAAACAATATCCAATGAAAGAATTCAAGATATAACCAGAAGCTGCATTGATATTCATTGAGGGCTACCAGCTTTAAATTATAAATGCTCATAGCCAATAAGATCATCTCATGATGGCTTCTCAAAGTACTACCACCAATTTCCCAAAAATAGAATCTTGCAACTTCTACTGTTGGGAATTCTATTAACAGTAACCCTTTGTAGAAGTATCGACTGCTTAGATGACTGTTGTCGACTTCTACTGCCGATATTCTCCAAGCCGATATCCCTCTCTGGGCTTTTAAGAAGAATCTGATTACTCCACTATATCGACTAACACGCTCTCTACTCAGCCGATGCTTTTGAATGTGGCCTAGGATGGCTTTTTGCCATCCAGTGCCTACTGCACAGTGAGACCCTCTAGCTTGTTCTTTGAGGTGCGTTTTGGTGATGATATACTCGTGTGGTCACCATACTTGCTCGGGCCAAGACTACTTCTAAAATCTGAATCCCTTGCTAGTTTCTTCTGAAATTAAGCCAATAGTCGATTCTTCTTCTAATTAGCCGATTCCTTATACCAAAATTATAATAATCATTAACCTAATCTCTAAACCTGCTTCTGGATCCTTGTCAAGCTGATGAAGCAACTTGAAGTCATTCGCCAAGAAATTTATCGGCTATTGCGACATGGAAATTGTCTATTCGAGGCTGCATCGGCTTAGCGAGCAAGACTTTGGACCCTAGCTGATTCCACTTTCAGATAGTCGATCGCCATCGGCGAGCCTCCATCAATATCACTTTTATACTGCTTGCCCAATGAAAAAATTCATCTAGGAGTTTCTCCAACATGTGCTTGAGCACACCACATGTGATTTGATATATATGACCAATATAATCCCTTTCCATCTTCTCCGATCAAAATCAATGTACGATATAAGTCTTCTTTAAGCTAGTAGTTTGACCAAGTCGAGTGAATATCTCTGTGTGCGCTCAGCCAAATAGTTCTTTGAGCAGTGGAGTATAGGAGCAGTAGCTTTTGATCTTCTTAAGCTTATCACTTGGAGTGTCAACGTGTTGCCACACGCCGCAACTGACCTCATGTAGATGACACGTACAACAGGATTGGCTTACAAGCCTCGTGCAGTGGTATATCTTGGCAATATGGATGATGTTCTCAGAACAGTCCTGAAGATTTAGCATAATGATCAATTTTAGGCGACTTCTAATCAAACAATTGTGGTCCCACTAGGTGTGCCAGAACGTGTGTTTGCGTAAAAACGTGTCGATGTGCTGAGGCACACAGTAAGCCGAAAGGATCTGCTTGACGGAGCAAGGCTAGAGATCCACTTGGCTTCAACGCAGGACCAGTCGACCCTATGAATTCCTCCCGAGGCGTGCCAGTCTATTTGACCTGCAATTGACAAGGAGAGAAAGTTTATCAGTAATTTAAGGTGGAACATGTCAGTTTTTGCCCAGACAGTTCCAAGTGTGCCGCTTCGGAAGCAGCCAATGTTAGCCCACTGGATCACGGAGATATTCGACCACTCACTAATGTTGCCGAGCACGCACTAGTGATGCCGACCACGAACTATCGTTATTCTACCTCTAGTCATGGTATGTGGTCGGACGACGTTAGTCGTGGTCGACAACACTGGTGAGTGCTCGGTGATCCAGTGGGCTAACAGCCAGATGGGAAAATCGATCAAATAACCGATACGAGAAGGAAATTGGCTGTTAAGAATAGTAACACTTGTGAATTGTGATTGATTTTTATAATGGCAATTGCGATGTACCCAATTTTAATGATTCTCTCCCTTGAGCTATTAACATGTATGTGTCAGAGATACATCATCGACTAAATCTGATTCGATCAATACGTAATGTAGAGCCAATGAATTTATTAAGAAAAAGGGATATGCCACGCACACAATCGACTGTTTCATACAGATAGACCCACGAACCATCTAGACCAAGTCCATTACCATCAATAGTGAGGTTCGACCGGATCGATGCAGCTATGATGATAACAACAAACTAAATCCAAAGAATTCATAGAATCAACCATACTTCAACAGGTTCATAAGAGCGTGTCATATCTATGAAAGAGCAGACGAATTAGCTAAAAGAGCCAATTTAGGTAGAAAAAGGATGATAGCATGTGAACAATCGACTATTCAACACAAGCAGACCTATCAACTCCTCAAATCTAACCTATCATCCTTAACAGTGGGGTTCGACCGGATCGATGACAGCCATAATAAAGATAACAGATTTAATCTTAAAAAAACAGATCTACTCATATTTAACAGGATCATGAAAACACACTATGAATGTTAAAATACGGGCGATCAGCTATTTAGCCGATGCAGGCATAGCAAACAGCCAGGGTCATACCTGGTCGAAAGCAAACCTAACAGCTAGCATCCTTCGATCTAGAGTACTAACAGTGGGGGTCGACCGGATCGATGCAGCCGTGATAGTGGGCTACAGATCAGATTCAACTAGCCAGTAAACCTTCTCAAGATCAGATATGCCTTGACCGTATACTATGCAGGATCAAGATAGAAGTAGAACAACTGATAAAACGTAACCCGTCGTTTGAAGTAAGAACCATTGCAATGTAACATGATAAATGAGGGATTAAAAGGATATGAGGCCGATCTAGATCGATCTCGATCGTGCAGATTGATGTTGCTAAAAACTAATAATAATAAGAACATCTGCAAGATCGATAACTTAATAAATCTACCCAAAGGACATCACCCTTAGGTAGAGCTGATAACTTGACCTTAATCTAATTCGAGCAGTGGAGGTCGAACTTAATCAATGCAGTCGTACTTGAACTAGATAAGAATCGATAACTACACTACCAGAAACGTTAAATTTACCGAGTATTTTTATATTTACCGAGTGTATTCTCTCGGGCACTCGATAAATAAGGTTTTTACCGAGTGCTGCGCTAAAAACACTCGGCAAAAAAAACACTCGATAAAGAGGAGGTTTGCCGAGTGTTAAAAAAACACTCGACAATGATAGGGTTTGCCGAGTGTTTTTTTTTACACTCAGCAAAGAAGTAAAATATTTTTTCTAGGAAAGAAGAAGAAGAAAAAAATGAAAAAAACTTTGCCGAGTGTCCAGATCTAGGATACTCGGCAAAGGGAAAAAATATTTTTTCTGAGAAAGAAGGAGAAGAAAAAAAATAAAAAAAAACTTTACCAAGTGCCTAGATCTAGGACACTCGGCAAAGAAAAAAAATACTTTTTCTAGAAAAAAGGAAAAGAAAAAAATGAAAAAAAACCTGGACACTCAGCAATGCTCCAGCATAACTCACGCACCCCGGAAGTCTCCGCTCTTACGTCTCTGCTGCCCGCCTCTCCACTCCACCCTCCTCTAGTCCATTCCAAGTCCCCCACCAGCCGCCACCACCACCACGCCAGCCAGCCCCACCACTCCATCCGAGTCTTCGACTCCAAGTTGTCCTCCGGGATTCCTAAATCGAAGTTCTTGAGTTTGTTATCAATTTTTCGAAGTTTGGGTCAATCCCATGCAATGATTTTTGGGGAATAGGTTCGTGCTAGGTTGAATTGCATTTGTGCAAAATTTGGGAGCGTTTCATGAGTTTTAGTTTGGTTTTCGTCAGATTTTTGGTCGCTCCTTTTTCTTCCGTTCGTTCTTGCTTCTTCTCTGTTAGTGTGTTCGTGACTGTATCGAGCAGGAGCAGCTGTCCAGCAGCCCAGCGGCAGCACTACCAGCGCTAAGTGCTCAGGCACCGAGCGAGCTCACTTGAGCGGTTCTTGCTGTGGGTGCTTGTGGCTGGCAGCTAGCCTCTCTCCCTCCTGTTCTGCCTTGTGCTTGACATCGTGGTGCACCGGGTCTTGATTCAGGCCACCGGAATTGTCTTCAGTCACCACCAGCAGGCAGGGAGCACTCACCAGTGGCCGGGCGTTCAGCAGCAGGCCTCAGGCGTCGAGCATCTCGTCCATCCCGCTCAGCCAAGCGGTGTTCGCCCCTGCCCGGAGCTGCTCGCCTGCTATCGCTCGATTTTCCTCTGCTCGTTTCACCTGTGATTTTGGATTGGGAATGGAGGCCCGAATCCTCCAGTTGTCCTTCGAGATTCCTAAATCGAAGCTATTGAATTCGTTCACTGTGTTTCCAATTTTTTCCCTTTTTTCGTTCTTGAGTTCGATCTCAATTTTCCGGAGTTTGGGTCAATCCCAGGCAATGATTTTTGAGGAATAGGTTCGTGCTAGGTTGAATTGCATCTGTGCAAAATTTGAGAGCGTTTTATGGAGTTTTAGCTTGGTTTTCATCAGATTTTTGGTCGCTCCTTTTTCTTCAGTTCGTTCTTGCTTCTTCTCTGTTAGTGTGTTCGTGACTGTATCGAGCAGGAGCGGTGGCGTGGTGGTGGCGGCGGACGGCGTAGTGTGCTGAGAAAAAAATTATTTTTTTCTTTAAAAAATAGGTTTGTCGAGTGTTTGGGCAAACTATTTTTTTTTTCGAGTGTCACCCAAAAACACTCGGCAAACAATAATTCTTTGCCGAATCTATTTTGGAAAAACACTCGGCAAACCACTTTTTTTTTTTTTTGGTTGAGTGTCAAATTTGACACTCGGCAAACCATTTGTCGAGTGCGCGATAAAAAATACTTACAAATAGTTGTTTGCTGACACTGTAGATGTCGTGTGCTGTTTGTCGAGTGTTACAATCGGTAAATCCTTTGCCGAGTGTTTTTTTGTCTTTGCCGAGTGCCTGTGGCACATGACAAAGTTACTATTTCCGATAGTGCTAGTTTATACTAGAGCTCGCAGTGGAGGTCGAACTTAACCGATGCAACTGTACAAACCAAAATATAAGCCATGACGATACTTACAGGCAAGTCGGAGGTCGGCTGGACCGATGCAGCCCTGCTTGTTGAAGAACTCGTCGGAATATACTCTACTCCTACTCCTAATGGTTGGCACGGAACCGAAAAAATAACTTGTATTGGTTGATTGGATGTGTGTCCCTGTTTCAATAGCCGGTTGTTTATATTTATACCCTGGGCTGATAAGAGTCCCAAACAAATATGATTAGATAACAAAAAGAAATATCAAGATACATGGACTCTAATTTTTCTTATACAAAATTATTGCCGATAAAGCTTCCTTGTTTAATACGTGTCCTTGTTTTTTTTATTCTGATATGCACCTAGACGTTATGTCTCTCTTAACTTTATTAAATAATATTTTTTGGTCGGCTCATAAATATCCCTTAATTAGAAAACTTTCTTGCTTTTGATATCATCGACCGATCTCTTTCTTTTCAAAATAAGCTTTACAAATTTTGGTGCAAACATATGCCTCCGTGAGTAATCTAGAGATGAACTGCATCGTCAGTGTAGTAGAACTAAGAACACGTGAGACCCACCCTCTTAATGAGTAGCACACGTGGATGCATTTCATTGTTGAAGATAGTGGACAGACCTCCAATAATCCGGTTTAGATTTTTTTTTTTGAATTCACCGGTTTAGAAATTTTACCAGCGCGCAACTAGTATAATACGGCACCAGATATTTTCCTATCTGACCTTCTAGAATGGCTTTAAGTAGACCTTTGTTAGTATATTTTCTAGAAGCCAGGTAATTTCCTCACCAGCCTAGTTTTTTTTTAAACATTTCCGCCGTTTCTATAGCTAGCTTTTGATTCATGGTGTTCAGATAATCAGTATCACGTTTCTACTGATGAAAGCTACATACCCGACTCACTTCACCTTACAAAAAATTAAGAATATTTCCTCCTTCTGTCACGGTAATTGATTCTTCTAATAATAAAAAATATCCTGGATCATCAGCTAATAGCTAGCTTCTAGAAAGCCTTACACACACCAACATGGGCAACATCTCATACTAAATGCAAGAACAGTGACGACGCGAGTTCAAGATAAGACTTGAACAAGTTTAGTGCTGCTGTCATCTGTCAGATAGTGATGACATGCCAAAAGAAAAAGAGAGGAACTCATTCGTGCTTACGAGTCAAGACGCAGAGCGGCCGCACTCATCGTGAAATCACCGGTGCAGATGCGACGACGACCGAGGACACGGGATCCCGGCCTGGGCTCGGAATTCAGAGCATGTGCTTCTGGAATTCTAGAAGGCTTTTGAGGCTGTTCCTGCGACTTGGCGTGGCAGCTGTGGCTGTCGTGTGATGTCGAAGAAAGCGGGCCAGATCGTTAGTGCTGGACTGCTGGTACCGGTTTTATCGATCCAGCTTGACCGTGGAAAGCGTAGGGGTCTAGTGATCCACCGGGGCGACGTTTCCTAGCTCGTTGCGCGTTTGGTCCTGCGCGAAGCAGGGTCAAAAAGTTGTGTCACGTCACGTTCGGCCGGGGCGTACCCCTGGTCGCTGATGCCTGGGTGGCCTGGGACGCTGGGTGTGTACTACGACTGCCAAGGATACGGTTTGCTCTTCTTGTTCCCTCGGCGAGTAGACAGTCGATGCAGTGATGGATGCAAGGACCGTCTCCAACAACACCACTAAAACGCAAAATAAGTGATTCACAGTATTTTAGGTATCAAGAAACGAGCTTCAACAGAACACCCAATCAAAGGACACATTTTACGTGCCAACCAAATCGAAAGGCAAATAAGCGTCTCGTGAGAGAGAGGACACAAATGTCTGGCGCCGTAGTGGTGGGCCCACGGCGAGGCGCGGCTCGCAACAGGGCGCGACCGGCTCGGCGAGGCGAGCCCGCGACGGGGAGCCGCCGGCGCTTCCAGGCGGGTCCGCGGCGGACGCGGCCGGCGCGGCCAGGCAGGGCTACTGCAGGGAGCCGCTGGCGCGGCGAGGAGCAGCCGGATGCGTGGTGGCGGCCTGCGCGGCCTTGTGCCCCGTGAGCAGGTCGGAGGAGACGGCGAGTGCGGTGCTCCCCGCCGCGGCGCAGGGTCCTGGCGAAGGAGGAGGACGAGGCGCCGGCCGTCATGTCGCGTGGCAGCGGCGTCTGGACCTCGGCAGGAGCGAAACACGGGTGACGCTGGGTGGGGGGCACTCGCGCCCGCAGCCACCGGCGGACGTGAGGAGCAGGGAGCGCCGCGCTGGAGGTGTGAGGCGCCAGGAACTTGGAGATGTGTGGGTGGCGGAGAGACCAAGGAAGAAGAGGGCTAATTTGCGTTGCCTGTTGGAGAATCTAAATTTTAGGTACGGACCCTTTCTATTATGCATAACCTAAATCAAAGAATGGGTGTTGTGTTTAGATCCTTATTGTTGGAGACAGTCTAAAAAAGGGCCTCCTTCTTCCTATCCTTTCTTCTCCTCCATTCTTCGTCCTCCCTCTGCTTCGGTGTAGGTGGCTGCTAAGGATGGCAACGGGTCGGGTTCGGATCGGGTGGAGTCTCCGTGCACCCAAAACCGAAACCCGAAATTGAAACCCGAATCCGCCCCGAAAACCGATTCGGGTGGAAATCCATCACCAAAACCAAACCCACGGATACCCGAAACCCGAACGGATACCCGAAACCCGAATGGATACCCGAAACCCGCGGATATATATACACATATTCACATGTATAAACAAGAGGCAACAAATAATAAATATTTTCATGAGTCAACTTTAAATAAATTTAATAATCTAAGTAAACAAATTATTATTAGTATATTATAAAACATGAGTTTTAATTCCAAATGATTTATTTCGGATATCCATTGGATATCCACGGGTGGAAAACCGAACCCGAAACCGAACCCGATTGGTTTCGGGGCCCCAAACCCGAAAACCGTGGATGAAAAACCATCCCCAAACCCGAACCCGCAGAACCCGAAACCCGCGGATATCCGCCCCAAACCCGATCCGTTGCCATCCTTAGTGGCTGCTACCCTGTGGTGCCCATGTGAGTAATCTAGAGATGAACTGCATCGTCAGTGTACTAGAACTAAGAACACGTGAGACCCACCCTCTTAATGAAAAACGTGCTCGTTTGAGCGCGGTCGTGAAAAAAAAAGAACACGTGAGACCTGCGTAGATATTTGTAAGTTTAGATTGATTTGAATTATTGCGTATTTGGACTGGATTAGAGGTCGCATAGGTGACATTGGTTTGGATTGGATAGTTTTTTTAGATGGACTTGTTTTGGCCTGTTTTAATTGGATATAGATTTTAATCCACTAGTCCATCAACCTGTGCTCTCGCACGGGCTATAAATTTAAAAGATATAGTATTAATATATTTGATTAAATTAAAAAATTACTTATATTAAATTGTATATGTTTTCTTTATTTATTTTCTACAAAATAGACATAATAGATAATTTGTAGTCTATATCTAATGATAAAAAAACTTATTAATTATTTTTTTTGCAAGGGACTGACTTATATATTTTTTCATGCATATTCATATTTTTTCTTTGCATGGCACCTTGTATATTTTAATATGCAATTAGTTTGAAACCTTGCCATTAACTATGATGACCCTTGTTGCATCACATATATTAAGTCATGGATCTGAATTTTGATTTTTAACTTTATTTTAATTTGCCGCTACAAATTTTTTTTCTCAAGTTAAAACTCTTGTGCTTATTGTATTTTTTACTAACTCTCATTTTGGACTACTTTAAAATGAGGATTTTAGATCGTATAGTACGTTCCTAAATACTACAATAGCATATGCAATCATATGAAACTTGCACCATATCACCTAAGATAAGTGATAGAGCTTAAAATGAGATCTTGGATGAGGGTAGCAGTGAGGGCCAAAAAAAATATAGCCATCAGTAGTTTCTCATAATTCTTAAGATGATTGAATTTTTCTATCAAGGAATTATACGTGCAATTATGGTTATACTATCAATATAGACGTGTTAAACATTTAGTTAAAATATATAAATATAGATAAAGCAACAACCTATATAAATTATGTCATGGTTACTAATATGGTTTTTAAAAATTTGTTAGCATCATTAGTATATGAGTTGTTAAGGAAATATTTTGTTGATAAAACATAACATATATATTTATCGCACATGCATGTTGACACAATGGTTATGCTTACATTAATCAAATCTTAATATGTTAATATTGATAGAAGTGGGTAATGTACAAACATCTACATGCTCTATGGTTATATAACTAATTTTTAATAGAAGATATTGATTATTTTTTAGATGTATATTTGAGAGGATATTTAATTTTCTTAGTAATGAGATGAAAATTGGGTTACATAAATAAATTATTTATTCTAATAGGAGTACGTGGGTAATTAGATGTAAATTTAGGTCTGCTTTAGATCATGTCCCGTAATAGCATATGTGGGTAGTTTAAATATAGAGTCCTGAGTTATTTTATGTCGTATTTGAAAGCATCTAGGCCCTTAATTGGGTTTTGGTGATTAATGACAATACAAGATTACTATGACTAACGTGTGTTCTGCAGAGACAATTAAGTTAGGTCATGGTAATGGAGATAGATTGGGCAATCAAGGTGGTCATGCCCCTACGATGGAAATCATTTTGGTTTTCAAAGGTTGGACGATAAGGTTAAGGATGACTAGTTCTAAGTGTCGATTGGAGTTGGAGAGATACTTAGAGTAGTTTAGGACTTTGTTTTTCCTTTGGCCGTACTATTAAGGGGGATATGGACAGGTAGCTTGACCTAGATGAGTCTAGTGAGTTAGGTGTGGTGCACACTTGTCAAAACTAGCACTAGGTAGCTCCACAACAGCCTTATGATCCTTTGGAGCAAACTTCATTCACATATGATCGAGAGTTGGAAGTGAATGGAGGGTCAAATGCTAACCGGACGCTGGCTCCAGTCGGACCGGACGCTGGCTACAGGGTTCGGTCAGTTTATTTGATCAAGGAGATTGCTTCTGGTGCGACCAGACGCTGAGTGGTCGAGTGACCGGATGCTGAGGGCCAGTGTCCGGTCGACTCCAGTAAGGTTCTAGAAGAGAAAATCTATGACCGGACGCGTCCTGTCAGTACTGACCGGACCCTGGGGGTTCAGCGTCTGGTCGAGTACAGTAAGGTTCCAGTGAGGGTTTAATACGACCAGACACGTCTGATTAGTGATGATCGGACGCTGCCAGCGTCCGGTCAACACTTAATCACTGGTGTGCGGGTAGAACTGACCGAAGCGTCCGGTCAACATGACCGGAGCGTCCGATCACCCCGCAGAGACACATAATGGTTTATTTTTTAGCCCATGTTATAAATAGAAGCTCCACTCGTGTGTAGAGTCACTTTTGCTCATTCCAACAGCTGAGAAACACATTTGTGAGTGTCAAGAAGAGCAAGGTCCTAGTGAGGTGATTGAGATTTAAGAATCCAAGAGAGTAGCCTCATCTAGTGAATCAAGAGTAGCAAAGTGTGCATCCACTGTTCTCATTAGGCTTCACGTGGTCAGGTGAGAGTTCGTGCTTGTTACTCTTGGTGATCGCCATCACCTAGACGACTTGGTGGTGATTGGGAGCTTAGTGATCACCCGACGGAGCTTGTGGGTGACCCAACTCAAGTTGTGAGCGGTTATGGGTGATTCACCACGATGGAGTGTCGAAGAATCAACCTGTAGAGAGCACTTGATCCTTGTGTGGATCAAGGGGGAGCTACACCCTTACGCGGGTGCTCCAACGAGGACTAGTGGGGAGTAGCGACTCTCCGATACCTTGGCAAAATATCACTGTGTTCCTCTCTCTCTATTTACTTTGAGCATTTACTTTGAGCAATTCAATACTTGTTGTTACATTCATAGAATTGCCATGCTAGAGTAAGTTTAGAACATAGGTTGCAAGTTCTTTGTGCATTAGATTAATAGAAATATTTTTCTAGGCACAAGGGGTTAATTGGGCTAACCGTAGGCTTTAATTATTGCAAGAAAATTTAGAATTAGCCCAATTCACCCCCCTCTTGGGTATCTTGATCCTTTCAATTGGTATCAGAGCCTCATGCTTATGTTTTTAAGCTTAATCGTTTAGAGCAAGATGTCTCACGGGGATGGGCCTCCTCCTATCTTTGAGGGAGATGACTTTCCATATTGGAAAATCCGCATGGAGGCGTACTTAGAAGCTCTAGACATTGGTATTCTTAGAGCCACCTCACAAGGCTTCCCAAAACATCGGGATGCTACACATTTACAAGGCAATGAGGTTAATCATAAAAAGTGGAATGCAAAGGCTCGAAACACCATCTTTAGTGGTATTTGCAAAGATGTGTTCAACCACGTAAGGAACCACAAAGATGCCCATGCACTATGGTCGGATGTTTGTGCGCTCCATGAGGGAACCAAGAGTGAGCGTGAGGAACGCTATCATCTTGTGATTAAAAAGCTAAATTCATTTGAGATGCTTCCCAAAGATTGTGCTAATGAAATGTATTCACGTTTGAATGTTCTTGTAGAGGAAGTCAATGGGCTTAGACTTACTCAAATGTAACCATCCGACGTTGTGAGAAAGATCTTGAGTGTCCTCCCCATTAACAAATATAGGCATATTGTGACCATGCTATACTAAGGTGATCTTTCCACTGCTACACCGACACAAATCTTGGCAAAGATCAATGCTCATGAAATGTACATGCACATCACGCCACAAGATGGCTCATCCTCTACCAAGAAGAAAGAGAAGGACATAGCATTCAAAGCTAGCCAAGATAAGGGAAAAGCAAGACTTGAGTATGAGAGCTCAAGTGATGAAGAAGATGAAGATGAAGATCTTGCTCTCATGGTGAAGAAAGCCACCAAAATGCTAAAGAAGCTAAACAAGAGTGTCATCAAGTTCGATGGCAAGAAGAAGAAGTTCTTCACATGCTCTAGAAGAAAGCCAATCTCCGAAATGGATTGCTTCAATTGTGGTGAACTTGATCATCTAGCACATCAATGCACCAAGCCCAAGAAAGACAAATTCAAGAATAAGAACAAGGGCAAGAAAGATGACTCAAGTAACGAAGATGAAGATGAGAAGAAGAAGAACAAGCCATATAAGAAGAGAGATGGCAAAAAGAGGGACTTCCACAAGAAGAAGAAGAGTGGAAAGGCCTACATCGTCGGTGATTGGCTCACGGACATTGATTCATCTAGTGGATCATCCGATGATGATAGTGAAAATGAAAAGGTGGCCGCCATTGCTATTGATCTTTCATCTTCACCGCCACCATCGCCATCATCCTCTACACACCTATGTCTTATGGCCAAGGGTGAACGCAAGGTAACTAATAATGATGATAGTAGTGATGATGAACAAGCTAGTGATGATGATAGCGATAGCGATGATGATGATTCACCTTCATATGATGATCTTGTCAAAATACTAAGACAATACACTAAGATCACTAGAAAGAGTAGAGCTAAAAATGAAAAGCTTGATGCTAAAAATGATTCACTCTTAGCAAAATGCGACACATTGGAAAAGGCTAATGTTGAGCTTAAAGAGACAAATGATGCTATATCATCCAAACACAAGGAGCTCAAATCTTCTAAGAAAGAGCTTAAAGATAAACATGATAAACTTGAGTGGGTGTACAATGAGCTCATCACTAGCCACAACAAGCTAAAAGATGATCATACAACTCTAAAGATCAATTATGATACTCTTGTTATTGCTCAAGAATTTTTACCAAATGAGCCACATGATGCTACTAACCATGTTGTTAAGATTGATATAGCTACATCATATGATGATTTGATTGATGAGAGCATTGAGTAAGGATCTAGTGGCAAAGGCAAGAAAGTGGTTGAGTGCAATGACTATGATGAATATGTCAATCTCAAGAATGCAAATGAAAAGCTCATGAAAGATCTTGAAGAGATGAAAAGCCACAACACCATTGTGCTAGAAACTCTTGATCATGATGAAGAGTTGATCCTTGAGAATGAGAAGCTCAAAGAAGAGAATAAAAAGCTCAAGGAAGAGAACAATGATATTCTCAAGGAAGAGAACAAGAAGCTTAAAATGGATAAAGAGCATCTCAAGATGGGATTGAGCAAGTTTGCAAGAGGCAAGCATCTCCAAAGTGAGCTACTCATGAACACCGTCATGAAGATGGATAGAAGTGGCATTGGATATGTGGCAAGTGTAGAGAAGAAGAAGGCTCAAGTTCAACAACAATAATCAAAGCCAAAGTCAAAGCCAAAGAGATGTTTTGAGTGTGGACAAGAAGGCCACTTTACTCATGAGTACCAAACTCCACCACCACAACCCTTGCCCAAGCATGCTAGACCCTTTGCCTTCAATGCTCACTACATGCTTAGAAAGGATTCTAGTGGAAAGATGAAATTCATGTTCTTAGGACCTCCTAACAAGAATAGGCCTAAGAAGATTTGGGTGGCTAAGTCACTTGTTGAGAAGGTAAAGGGCCCTCAACAAGTTTGGGTTCTTAAAGCTTGAATCTCTTATGTGTAGGTGAACTACAAGACCGGTGGAAGTCATTGGGTTATTGATAGTGGTTGCACTCAACATATGACCGGTGATCCTCGTATGTTCACCTCACTAGATGAAGAGGTAGATGGACAAGAAAGAATAACATTTGGAGATAACTCAAAGGGCAAGGTTAAAGGATTGGGCAAAGTGGTAATATCAAATGATCATTCCATCTCTAATGTGCTTTATGTTGCTTCATTGAGCTTCAACTTACTATCCGTTGGACAATTGTGTGATCTTGGCTTCCAATACTTGTTTACCGAGAAGGAGGTTGTTGTATCCAAGGTAGATGATAATCAAGTGATATTCAATGGATTTAGATACAACAACTTATATCTAGTGGACTTCACCTCCGAAGATACAAATTTGAAGACTTGCCTATTCACCAAAACAACACTTGGGTGGCTATGGCATAGAAGACTTGCTCATGTTGGGATGAGCTCACTCAAGAAGCTAATGAAGAATGAGTTGGTGAGAGAGTTGAAGGATGTGAAGTTTCAGAAGGACAAGCTTTGTAGTGCATGTCAAGCCGGCAAGCAAGTTGTAAATACTCATCCAACCAAAGCTTTCATGTCAACCACAAGAGTGCTAGAACTCCTTCACATGGATTTATTTTGACCAACAACATACAAGAGTTTGGGAGGAAATCTTTATTGTCTTGTGATTGTTGATGACTATTCAAGGTATGCATGGGTATTCTTTTTTCATGACAAATCCAAAGTTGCATCTTGCTTCAAGAAGTTTGCCAAGAGAGCATAAAATGAATTTGAAGTGAAGCTCAAGAAGATTAGAAGTGATAATGGTAAAGAGTTTGACAACGCAAACATTGAAGCCTATTGTGATGAAGTTGGAATCAAACTTGAAGTCTCCACAACTTATACTCCTCAACAAAATGGTGTAGTTGAGAGGAAGAACCGAACATTGATCACTCTTGCAAGAACCATGCTTGATGAGTACAACACCCCTGAAGCTCTATGGGCGGAAGCAATCAACACCGCATGCTATGCATCCAATCGCCTATTCCTTTAAAAGTTTCTTAGCAAGACACCTTATGAGTTGCTCAATGGGAAGAAGTCGGACGTCTCCTTCTTTAGGGTATTTGGTTGCAAATGCTACATCTACAAGAAGCAGCAACACCTAGGGAAGTTCTAAAGACGTTGTGATATTAGTTTTCTTGTTGGTTACTCATTAAAGTCTAAAGCATATAGAGTATTTAATCATGCCACCAGCTTGGTTGAAGAAATATATGATGTGAAATTTGATGAATCTAACGGCTCCTAAGGAGCACATAAGAATCTTGATGATGTAGGTGATAAACTATTGAGGGAGGCTATGAAGAATATTCTGGTGGGAGACATCAAGCCAAAAGATGATGAAGATGATGTACAAGTCATTGATCAACCTTCTTCATCAAGTGTGCCACAAGATGGTAAAAAAGATGGGAGAGTAGAAAATGAAGATACTCATATCTCCTATGAGCAAATGGTGGTACAAGCATAAGATGTTGATGCTCCACAACCTCCTCCTCAAGTGGTCAATAGAAGAAATACACCTCTCCTACAAGATCATCCACAAGATCTTATCATAGGGAGTCTATCAAAGGGTGTAATGACTCGATCTCAAAAACTTACTTTATTTATTGCTCATCACTCTTTTATCTCTAGCTATGAGCCTACCAAGATAGAAGAAGCTCTTAAAGATCCGGATTGGATCAATGCCATGCATGAAGAGTTGAACAACTTCACTCGCAATGAAGTTTGGACTCTTGAAGAGCGACCAAAAGGTGCAAGAGTCATTGAAACAAAGTGGGTGTTCCGCAACAAGCAAGATGACCAAGGTGTTGTTGTGAGGAACAAGGCAAGACTAGTTGCAAAGGGGTTCTCCCAAGTTGAATGTTTGGATTTTGGAGAGACCTTTGCACCGGTTGCAAGATTATAAGCCATCCGTATCCTACTTGCATATGCATCACATCATGAAATGAAACTATATCAAATGGATGTAAAAAGTGCATTTTTAAATGACTTTATTAATGAACTAGTCTATGTTAATCAACCTCTCGGGTTTGAAAACCCTAGATATCCTAATCATGTTTATAGGTTGTCCAAGACACTATATGGGCTTAAGCAAGCCCCAAGAGCTTGGTATGAGCGCCTTTGGGACTTCCTCATTGAGAAGGGCTTCACCATTGGGAAGGTTGACACCACACTATTCACCAAGAAGCTTGATGGGCATATCTTCATTTGTCAAGTATATGTTGATGATATCATCTTTGGATCATCAAATGAAGACTCATGCAAAGAATTTGGTGAATTGATGTTAAAGGAGTTCGAGATGTCAATGATTGGTGAGCTTACATTCTTTCTTGGTTTTCAAGTTAAGCAAATGAAAGAAGGCATCTTCATCTCTCAAGAGAAATACATAAAAGATCTTCTCAAGAGATTCAAGATGGATGAATGTAAGCCAATCAAGACACCAATGCCTACCAATGGACATCTCGACCTAGATGAGGTAGGTAACCCGGTTGATCAAACTCTCTACCGTTCCATGATTGGTAGCTTATTATATTTAACCGCATATAGGCCTGACATCATGTTTAGTGTGTGTATGTGTGCTAGATTTCAAGCTAATCCTAAAGAAACACATTTAATTGTCATAAAAAGAATCCTTAGGTATCTTAAGCACACACCAAGCATTGGCCTTTGGTATCCCAAAGGAGCTATATTTGAATTGGTTGGCTATTCTGATTCGGATTATGCCAGTTGCAAAGTTGATAGAAAAGCACATCCAGAGGGTGCCATTTGCTTGATAGATCACTTGTGTCTTAGTTCTCCAAGAAGCAAAATAGTGTGGCTTTGTTCACCGCCGAAGCGGAATACATTGCCGCGGATGCTTGTTGTGCACAAATACTATACATGAAACAAACTTTGCTAGACTATGGTGTAGTTCTAGAAAAGATACCTCTTTTGTGCGACAATGAAAGTGTGGTAAAACTTGCAAATAATCCGGTTCAACACTCTCGCACCAAGCACATAGATATCCACCATCACTTTTTAAGAGATCATGTTGCTAAAAATGGTATATCACTAGAAGGTGTAAGAACCGAAGATCAATTAGCGGACATCTTCACTAAACCGCTAGATGTGGCAACTTTTTGTAAATTGCGGAATGAACTCAATGTGCTTGATTTTAGCAACTTCACAAAAAATTGAGCTTGTGTTGTCCCTTGCATTGCATTGTAATATACAACATGTTTAATGCTTTATAATGCATATAGGGCTTGTCTAACATGGTTAAGATAACCGCCGAAAAGCGTGTGAAGAAGCTTAACCTTGGATCAAACTTGATAAGCAACTAGATTTACTTACAAGTATTGCATATGCATAAATGTTGTTTTGTCATTTTGTTCCATTTGCCCTCTTATTGCCGATTTTCTTAAAAAGAATTATAACCTAAGGCAAAATATTTTGAAAAATATGAGGGCTTGAGAGAGGTCACTCACATCAGTCCCAATTGGTGTTTATTTGAATCTTATTTAAGTCAGGACTTGATTGGGAATAGGCAGCACGGAGGAACATTGAAGATTTGCTAGAAAAGAGTGACCGGGCGCTGAACCGAACTCTACAGTCCAGCGTCCGATTAGTTCACAGGTGGTGAACTCGCTGTGAAGGAGTGGCCGGACTCTATCTGTCAGCGTCCGATCAGAAGACGTCTTAGCGTCTGGTCATGTGAAGAAGACGAAGGCTAAGTTGATCGGACTCTGGCTATGTCCGGTCGGTGTCCATCGGACCCATCCGGTCATGATTCCAGAGGAATTGGACCTCTCTAGAATCGACCGGATGCTGGGTGGTAGAGTTCGGTCGCTACCACCGGAGCGTCTGGTTAGTAGAAAATGTGTGTTTTCCGGACTTCTCATCTGTTTCCTTTTCTACTCACATGGGGGACCCTTTATAACCAAATCCGGCCGTACCTATCCCGCATCCGCTCCCTGCCCTAGCCGCAAGCCGCCGAAACCACCGAGTCACCGCAGCCGCCGCCTCTTGTGCCTAGGCCACCGTCTCTAGTCGCCAGCACACCACCGCCAGCCTGCGTGCAACGCAGTGCCTCCCCGTGCTCCCAGGCTTCTCTCGCACGCCTCCATAGCCGTCGCGCCATCACCTCAACGCCTCCCAGTGCCACCATAGCCAGACTTGCGCCGCCGTGCCCGTGCTGCACTCCACCAGCGCCGGTAAGGCCTTACTCCAACGCCGTCGTGCCCTAACCCGCACTGCTATTACAAGCATTGACTTCTAATTGCAACTAGGGCCATCGATTCATTACGAACCCTAACCCTAGCGGTCCTAGTGATCCCCCGTGTGGTGCTTCTCTCCTTTTCTTTGGATCGTCGGTTCATCAGGTAGCAAGCCAGTCGATTCAATTTTGTACCTACATTGTTTGCTCTCATAGGGTTTCGCATCTATTAGATATATCATATTTATTTGTATATCTATCTATTCCATTGTGCAGCGAGTCAGTGTCATTGAGGTGATAGGTGTTGTTGTCAGTTAACTTGGAGCCAAGCTCACGAGTATGGATCGAGGCCAAGCCTCGAAAGTGTTAATGGACAATTGATCTTGTCAGTAGCAGTGGTTCTAGTCAGATCAGATGGCTCACACCAAGAATGTTGGTGGTGGTCTAGGAGATGATGATCGGAGGCCTCCTCCTCGCTTGCCTGTAGGTCCTAAAGGCAAGGCGATGAAGAAGGTTGCATCAAAGAAGCGCAAATACCCTAATGCAGAGACAGCCAGAGCAGCTACAGTCATTGAGGCCATAGAGCATGCCGAGAGAGGAGGTGCCCGTAGTGGAGTTGTCATTGCAGATCAGCCGCTTTCATCGGAAGCAAGGGCTAGAATCGAGCTTGTTGAGCGCCTTCATGGTGGTGCACCTAGGACTATCATGGTTGCAGGAAGGCGTCATGCAATTGATGAGAGTCAGCCATATGGGGAGACACAGCAGGTGCCACAGCAGACTCAGGAGCCTCAGCCAGCTCAGAAGACACAGGAGGGACATCCGTCACAGCAGCCTCAGGAGGGTGACCAGGGCCAACAGGCCAAGGAGGCTAAGGAGACCGAGCAGACACCCCAGCCATAGCTACGCTGCTCTGGTTGTACCCATGTTCTAGTCTCACCAAGGCCACCTAATGTAGACGGGGGTCCCGATCTTCCGTCAGGTTCAAGATAAACAACGATTTGTTCAGAGAGCAACAAACCGATCCGGCTTCAGATCACAAAGACCCAAACCCTGCAACCTTAGCACCACGTCTCCTCTAGTTATCAATCGTGTCACAATCCGGTTGACCTTGCCAAGAAGGCTAATCCCTACTGTGAATCGAAGAACACAAGCAAGAACAAGATAAAAAGTAACTCAATTAAAGTGACAATTGCAGATGAATGATTAAGCACTCGAAGTTGGGGTCTTGCAAACCGATAACGGCGACTGTTCAATGACAGATTGATTTAAAACAAAACCCAAAACCTAATGACGACAACAGCGTATGATTATAAAGGTCTTAGGGTCATCGCCTACCTTGGACGCGCCCCCTAATGGGCCCAAACACGATACATGGTCTAACAGACCAAAAGTAGGTGTCGCAGCACCCTGGCAGATTCTGGACGCTGACTTATTTCGACTATTCCTGTTGATTCTGAAGAGGTTTTGATGTGAAGCCACTTGGATTGGCTTCCTTATCAAATTAGCTTTCCATCCATATATGGATCATCAAAAACGGAGTTTGGATACATCCTGGGTGTCCATTTTATTGTAGACTAGTCCTGACAGCCGAGGTAGACTTGAACTCGGATTGGACTGGGCCTTTGGCTTGGCTTGGACGTCCTTGCTGGCCTCCTAAGGTGGTGGCCAAGGAGGAGGACGTCCAAGGCCATCTCTTAGGTGTTCTCCATCTTCTTGGGGCGTGCTCCAACTTGGGCCTGGGTCCCAAGGATGTCTAACAAGCCCATGATGATAGTGTAGCTCCCGCCAGAAATAGCGACAGAATATATTGGTGATTTGGAGGCTTTGCCGACGTGATATTGAGATGGGACCAGATCTATTTAAAAGATTATCAAACAAGCTTTCCATCAAGTGCTCATTGACCTCGATCGCACTCCGGATGGATGAGTTATGGCCTTCCCAATGAGGCACTGTCGGGCTGCCGACGAACCAAAAGTTCAACTTTGATGAACTTCCATTCTGAAACATATTTGAACCTACAATCAAATAGTGACATGTACATGTAGAACCAAGTGAATTATAACGAAAGCCACTATACAGATGTAGGAATGATCGCACCTTATAATCATTGTTCATATCCGAAGGTGCCATGTCCTCATCATCCTCCCCTTCTTGACAACAAGCCATCCTCGGTTTGGGATTAGCTGAAGGAAACGTTGTTGGTAGTAGCCAACATTGCTCCCCTTCTTGAAATTTAATATGTTTCTTTATAACAAAACTAGGGAAACTCGACATGACAAGATTATAACAATTGGAATCCTTTGGTTGATCATACTTTTGCGCAATATTAGGAGATTTCAGAGTTGAACAAATATAGACACGATGCACCATATACTCTCCTTTACAATTATATTTTCCAATAAAATGATATGTACAAGTAGACAACCATGGCAATTCAACACATTTAAGTTTCTCTTCTAAACTACTAAGAGCATATAATGTATCAAACTCAATATAACCCAAAGTATTTGAAGAATATAATAATTTCTTTTCTTTTTTTTCGGTAGCAATGGGAAGCAAATGTTTATGTTCAGCATAAGTAATTGGTTCCAAAACATGGAAAACTGAAGCATCATCAACTAATTCATCTTTATCACAAGGAACATCAAGCAAATTATCACGGGACAAAGATAAATCAAGAGAGGGTTCCACTAACAATTGCTCTATGATAGCATGGTTTGTGGAAAAAATTAGTACATTAAGACATTTTTTACCTTCCGTGAGTGTAGCACCATGGGCATTACCTGTGTTCTCAGCAGGAGTAATAGGTGCATTATGAAGTGATGGTTCTGAATTTGCATATGAGGTTGTGAGCTCCTCATTTTCTTCCATGTCATCCTCTCGCTTATGGATATTGTCCTGCAGAAGGTTAGTCATAGCAAGAGGAATAACAATAGATTCTTCCTCCAAATGGTGCACCTCATCATATGAAATCAAAATAGGAGGTGGATTAACAAAGGTTTCTTACATAAGAAGTTTCATATCATTCCAAGTTTGAGGTTTATCAGAAGGATCTAAAGACTCCCACCAAGATAAAGCAGAATGTCGCAAAACACTAGCTGCATTTTTTACCTTCCTCCTTGGACACATAAAGCGAGTAGCAAATATGTTGTCGATGGCAATTTCCCACTTCATGTACTCATCAGCACCTATACCATCATAAGTCGGTGGATACGAACAACCTGTCATTGTTAGAAGATAGCAAAAGACAATACAAAAATATTATCCCTATCAAATGACTACGTGGTTGCAGTGGTGTCACTTTTGACAGCAAGTAGAAGCGTCTTACCAAGCTCTTACAAAATTCTTACCAATGCAAGCAGTGGGCGGTACAACCAGCGGCTGGTTCGTGATACCTATGAGGTAGTGGTACTGAGATTGCAAGGACCTTTTTTCTGTACTGATCTGAAGTATATATGTAGAGCTTGGGAGGCATAAAAAAAACAAATATATATTGAATAAATGTCCAGAGCACTTGTCCTAAGTGCTGGCCTATACATGTTCCTATCACCAGTTGTGATAAACAAGAGAGGAAACAAGGATGAAAGGAAAACAAGTATTAAAGGTAGCAACGGATATGAACAAGGCAAAAGGTACCACAAACAATAGAGCTATTGAGTGTTCCTTATGTGCTCCTTTTTTATATCTTCTATTCTCTTTTACTATTTTTTTTCTTTTATTTTTTTTGTCCAATCTTTTTTTTCTTGCTTTTGCTCTTTTGATATTTTTTTTCTCAGCAAGGAGCACACAAGAATAAACCACGAAAAATTTGAGCTCAATTGAATAAAAGATGTGGCCTATAGAAAATTAGGACTGTGCTCTAAAAAGCATACCAAAACTTGTGGGCTTAGAAACTCAATTTTCCTAATCGAATTTCGCAAATATAATTTTTGCAAACCCAGCATTGCTGGGATAAAATAGATCTAAAATTTTCTGGCATTCTCCGTAGATATAAATTTTTCCCTGTTTCGAGTTCGGATGCAAAAGTTATGACTGTTTTAAGGAAGCTGCTCGAATCAAGGTTTTAGTGGACACAAGATGCAAACCGATGGTGATACGGAATAGCAGCGGGTGGAGGGATCAACACAAACTAGAAAAGAACACAATCTGAACCAGCAACAAGACTTTGACCTAGGACACAAACTCGACAAAGCAGACTCTGAAACTGAATCATGCAAAGGCTATGGCGCGGATGGTTATAGGATAGGAAACAAATATGGCATTGGACTATGGGATAAAAGCAAAAACCACTCGAACTAAGGGTAAGATGCGAACTTGACGGTATACCTAAAGCTCTGATTATCACTTAATGGAGATGGGGATCCCGATCTTCCGTCAGGTTCGAGATAAACAACAATTTGTTCGGAGAGCGATACACCGATCCGGCTTCAGATCACAAAGACCCAAACCCTGCGACCTTAGCACCATGTCTCCTCTGGTTATCAACCGTGTCACAATCCGGTTGACCTCGCCAAGAAGGCTAATCCCTGCTACGAATCGAAGAACACAAGCAAGAACAAGATAAAAAGCAACTCAATTAAAGTGACAATTGTAGATGAATGATTAAGCACTCGAAGTTGGGGATTCCCGTTCCCATTAAGTGGTAATTAGAGCTAAGGTATACCATCAGGTTCACTTTTATTCTCTAGTTTGAGAGTTTTGCATTCGTCCTATAGTCCAGTGCCATACTTTTATTTCCTATCCTAGAACCTTCTGCGCCATAGCCTTTGCATATTTTAGTTTTAGATTCCGTTGTTGAGTTTATGTCCTAGGTCAAAGTCTTGTTGCTAGTTTAGATTGTGTTCTTCGATTCGCAGTAGGGATTAGCCTTCTTGGCGAGGTCAACCGGATTGTGACACGGTTGATAACCAGAGGAGACGTGGTGCTAAGGTTGCAGGGTTTGGGTCTTTGTGATCTGAAGCCGGATCGGTGTGTCGCTCTCCGAACAAATCGTTGTTTATCTTGAACCTGATGGAAGATCGGGAGCCCCGTCTACATTAAGCCTCACAGGTATCACGAACCAGCCGCCGGTTGTACCGCCCACTGCTTGCGTTGGTAAGAACTTGGTAAGAGCTTGGTAAGACGCTTCCACTTGCTGTGAAAAATGACACCACTACAACCACGTAGTCATTTGGTAGGGATAACTTTCACCTGTTTGTTCTTGTTTTTGTGTTTTCAATGGCAGGAGGTGAATAGACTACAGATAACAATCCTAAGGGTTTCAGCGAGTGTGTCAGCCAAGAGCAACTACAAGCTGTTGTAGAGGATGCCCAAAAAAGGATGAATGAGGCCGTCAGGAAGGCCGTCACTGACGCACTCATTGAACTCAATTTTGGCAATAGCATGGAGAGATTGGACAAGCGAATTTCCACGCTAACCGATAAGGTTACTGAGTTGGAAACCTTTGTGGCGGGCAATAACGATGTTTCCGGCAGCAACACCGATGGTCAAGACACGGTGCATGATGCCGCTAGAAACATAGGTCGAGCAGCTATCCGACAAGAGAGATTATGACAACGTCTTCGCCGCAACACGACAGGTATGGGTGGTGTCCACCACCACCACCGTCAAGGTAATAATCACCGTATGCCCGATGATCCTTATGCTAAGATTAAGTTCACAATACCATCTTTTTTGGGTCATTATGATGCTGAGGGATATCTTGATTGGGAGATGACGGTAGAACAAAAGTTTAGTGCCCACCTTGTACCTAAGCAACATAGAGTTAGACAAGCTACTAGTGAGTTTAAGGATTTTGCCATTATTTGGTGGAATGGGCTAGCTACACAGGATGCTTTACCTGGTACATGGGAAGAACTTAAGATAGCTATGCGTGATCGTTTTGTTCCTCCTTCTTATCATAGAGACTTGCGTAAGAAATTGATGCGTTTAGAACAAGGAGATAAATCTGTACAGGATTACTATGGTGAGCTCCAAAAAGGATTGATGCGCTGTAGTGTTGTAGAGGGAAATGAAGATGCCATTTGTCATTTTTATTCTGGTTTGAGGCGTGACATTCAGGACATTGTTGATTATAAAGAATTTAACACTGTCAACCAGTTGTTTCAGTTTGCTATGCTTGCAGAAAAGGAATTGTAGGGGCGTGAATAGTAGGGCAAGAGCAAGGTCAGCACCAGCACATACACGCCACGCTTGGCACCATCTTCGGGGCTGACCAAGCCAATCACTTTTTGGACACCTCCACCAGCGAGCAAGCGACCAACAGCCTCTGGAGTTTCCGCTACACCTAAGACACCTCCCGCACGGCCTTCAGATTCAGGTAAAAATTCTTTGCAGGTGCCTACCAAGAGTTCCTCATCCGTTGCATCGACGGGACGCACTTCGGGTATTTAGTGCCACCATTGCCATGGCATTGGCCATGTGCAGAAGGACTGCCCAAGTCAGCGGGCATATATTGCTACAGAAGATGGTTACATCAGCACCTCTGACATTAAGGATAAAGAAGACCAAGATGCAGATGAGGAGGACGGCAAAGTCCTTGGTGACAAGGCCACAACATCCTATAGGAGCATTATTGTACAGTGGGTGCTCAGCTCACAAGTCCAGCAGCCTGAGAAGCTACAACGCCATAACTTGTTCCAGATTTTCTTCATCATCAGCGACCGTCGAGCACGTGTCATTATTGATGGAGGTAGCTGCAACAATTTGGTGAGTTCTGATTTGGTCAAGAAGCTTAGCTTGACCACACACCCACACCCATGTCCATATCATATTCAGTGGCTAAATGATTCTGGTAAAGCAAAGGTAACACAAACTTGCAGAGTTTCATTTTCCATTAGTTCTTATGCTGATTCTGTTGATTGTGATGTGGTACCTATGCAAGCTTGTTCACTTTTATTAGGTCATCCTTAGGAACATGATAATGATGCTACACACCATAGTAGAAGTAATAAATACACTTTTGTGCATAAAGGAAATAAAATTATTTTGGTACCTTTGACCCCTGCTCAAATTGTACAAGCTGATAGAGAACGTGCTGCTAGTTTGAATGATGTTCAATCTAAAAATCAGCAAGTTGCTAATTCTATTTTCCCACCTAAAAAGGATAAGTCTACATCTATTTCTAAGGCTGAGGGGATTAAATTGAAGGGTGGTGTTATGCTTGCAACAAAATGTGACTTTGCTAAAATTTCTGATGATGATATTTGCTATGCTTTGGTATGCAAACGAGCTATATTTTCACTTGATGATATTGTTAGCTCGGTACCTCCTGCTATCACTAACCTTTTGCAGGAGTATGAGGACATTTTTCTAGCTGAGATACCCCCGGGGCTGCCACCTATGAGAGGGATAGAGCATCAAATCGATTTGATTCCGGGAGCGACCTTGCCCAACCGAGCTGCATATCGAACCAATCCTGAGGAGACTAAGGAAATTCAGCAGCAAGTCGAAGACCTTTTGGACCACGGGTATGTACGTGAAAGCCTTAGTCCTTGTGCCGTTCTTGTACTTTTGGTTCCTAAGAAAGATGGAAGTTGGCGTATGTGTGTTGATTGTAGAGCCATCAATAATATTATTATTTGGTATCGTCATCCTATTCCTAGGCTAGACGACATGCTTGATGAGTTGTGTGGTTCTATAATTTTCACTAAGATTGACTTGTGAAGTGGCTACCACCAGATTAGAATGAAACTTGGAGATGAATGGAAAACTGTATTTAAAACCAAATTCGGGTTGTATGAGTGGTTAGTTATGCCTTTTGGTTTGATAAATGCACCTAGCACTTTTATGCGCTTAATGAATGAGATTTTAAGAGTTTTTATTGGCCATTTTGTGGTAGTTTACTTTGATGATATATTGATTTACAGCAAGTCTTTTGATGAACATATGGATCACTTACGTGCTGTTTTTAATGCCTTACGTGATGCACGTTTATTTGGTAACCTTGAGAAGTGCATCTTTTGCACGGATCAAGTTTCTTTTCTTAGCTATGTTGTAACTCCACAGGGAATTAAGGTGGACGAGATGAAAATTGAAGCCATAAAGAGCTGGCCGGTTCCCCAAACTGTCATACAGGTGAGGAGTTTTCTTGGTCTTGCAGGATTCTACCGCCGCTTCGTCAAAGATTTCAGCACCATTGCTGCCCCATTGCATGAGTTGATGAAGAAAGGAGTGGTGTTTCATTGGGGAGAGGCACATGAGGAGTCCTTTGACACTTTGAAGGACAAGCTTACACACGCACCATTGCTGCAACTTCCAAATTTTGGTAAGACTTTTGAGCTAGAATGTGATGCTAGTAGAGTTGGCATTGGTGGTGTTTTGATGCAAGATGGTAAACCTATTACTTACTTTAGTGAAAAATTACATGGTCCTGTTCTTAATTATTCCACGTATGATAAAGAATTGTATGCATTTGTCCGTTCTTTAGAGACGTGGCGTCATTATTTGTGGCCTAAAGAATTTGTTATTCATTCTGATCATGAATCACTTAAGTATCTTCGCTCTCAAAATTATCTGAATCGTAGACATGCTAAATGGGTTGAATTTATTGAGTCTTTTCCTTATATTATCAAACACAAGAAAGGAAAGGATAATGTGATTGCTGATGCTTTGTCTAGAAGATATACATTGCTGTCTCAACTTGATTGCCAGATTTTTGGTCTTCAATCCATTAAAGAACAATATGCGCTTGATCCTGATTTTAAGGATGTGTTGCTTAATTGTAGAGAGGGACGCACATGGAATAAGTTTATGATCAGCGATGGGTTTTTATTTAGAGCTAACCGTCTATGCATTCCAGTTGGTTCTGTTTGCCTTTTGTTGTTGCAGGAGGCACATGGAGGCGGATTGATGGGACATTTTGGTGCCAAGAAGACGGAGGAGGTGCTGTCCACACACTTCTTTTGGCCTAGGATGAGGCGTGATGTAAAGCGGTACGTGGCTCGGTGTGCCACATGTCAAAAAGCTAAGTCGCGATTGAACCCACATGGTTTGTATATGCCTCTTCCTGTTCCTTCTACTCCTTGGGCAGATATATCTATGGATTTTGTGTTGGGATTGCCAAGGACTAAGAGGGGGAGAGATAGTATTTTTATGGTGGTTGATCGTTTTTCTAAGATGGCACATTTTATTCCTTGTCATAAGAGCGACGATGCTGTTCATATTGCTGACCTTTTCTTTCAAGAAATTGTTCGCTTGCATGGTATGCCTTCTACTATTGTTTCACATCGTGATGCAAAATTCTTGAGTCATTTTTGGCGCACGTTGGGGAATAAATTGGGGACCAAGCTGCTGTTTTCTACAACATGTCATCCCCAAACTGATGGGCAAACTAAGGTTGTGAATCGAACATTGTCCACCATGTTGAGAGCCATTTTGAAGCGCAATTTTAAGATGTGGGAAGAGTGTTTGCCGCATGTGGAGTTTGCATATAACAAGGTGGAACATTCCACCACCAAGGTAAGTCCTTTTCAGGTAGTGTATGGTTTTAACCCCCGTGCTCCTACTGATCTTTTGCCTTTACCTACCACTGAGAGAATACATAGTGATGCTAGAGAGCGTACTGATTTTATTCGTAAGTTGCATGAAACAACTAAAGCAAATATTGAAAGCATGAATGAAAAGTATAGAATTGCTGGTAGTAAAGGTAGAAAAGAGATTAAACTTGAACCGGGTGATTTGGTTTGGTTATATTTAAGAAAAGATAGATTTCCTGAGCTACATAAGTCTAAATTAATGCCAAGAGCAGCTGGTCCTTATAAGATTATTGAGAAAATAAATGATAATGCATACAAACTTGAGTTGCCCCCCGAGTTCGGGGTTAGTCCCACATTTAACATTGCAGATTTGAAACCTTATTTGGGAGAAGAAGATGAGCTTGAGTCAAGGACGACTCCAATTCAAGAGGGGGAGGATGATAAGGACATCACTCCTTTGGATGTACCAGCTGATCCTCTAACCGTCATGCAAGGTCCAATGACTCGGGCTCGAATGCGTCAACTCAATTTACAGGTGAGCTCATTCTTAAGCGATCCTTTTCATACTTTTGAGAATAGACTACTACCTAATGATGTTATCTTGCTTAGGAACATTGGAGAGGGTCAAGAGGGACTAAGCGGACGTGGAGGAGGTGATGATGACCAGCAAGGACGTCCAACACAAGCCGGAGGCCCAGTCCAACACGAATTCGAGTCTGCCTCGGCCTCCAGGACCAGTCTGCCTTAAACTGGTCGCCCAGGACGCATCCGGACTCCGTTTTTGATGATCCACATATGGATGGAAAGCTAATTGGATAAGGAAGCCAATCCAAGTGGTTTCACATCAAAATCTATTCGGAATCAATGAGAATCGTCGAAACAAGTCAGCGTCCAGAATCTGCCAGGGTGCTGCAACACCGTCTTTTGGTCCGTTGGACCTTGTATTGAGTTTGGGCCCATTAGGGGCGCATTCAGGGGTCTTGCATGACCCTAGAGTGTTCATAAACAGCCGCCGCCCCTCCATTAGGGTTTGGGTTTTGCTTAGATTATTCTGTCAAGAATAGTTTCGCCGTTCATCGGTTTGTGAGACCCCAACTCATGAGATTAATCATACATCTGTAATTTGGTTGTGATCTTTCTTGTTCTTGCTTGTGTTCTTTGTTGCGCAGGCAGGGATTAGCCTTCTTGGTGAGGTCAACCTGGTTCAAGACTTGGTTGATAACCAGAGGAGCTGTGGTGCTAAGATTGCAGGGTTCGATCTTTCGATCTGAAGCCAGATCGGTGTGTCATTCTCCGCCACAACGATAGTTATTATCACCTGACGGAAGATGGCACCTTCGGATACGAACAATGATTATAAGGTGCGCTCATTCCTACATTTGCATAGTGGCTTTGGTTATAATTCACTTGGTTCCACATATACATGTCACTATTTGATTGTAGGTTCAAATATGTTTCATAATGGAAGTCCATCAAAGTTGAACTTTTGGTTCGTCGGCAGCCCGATAGTGCCTCATTTGGAAGGCCATAACTCATCCATCCGGAGTGCGATCGAGGTCAATGAGCACTTGATGGAAATCTTGTTTGATAAGCTTTCAAATAGATCTAGTCCCATCTCAATATCACATCAGCAAGGCCTCCAAATCACCAATATATTCTATCGCTATTTCTGGCAGGAGCTACACTATCGTCATGGGCTTGTTAGACATCCTTGGGACCCAGGCCCAAGTTGGAGCACGCCCCAAGAAGATGGAGAACACCTAAGAGATGGACTTGGATGTCCCCCTCCTTGGCCCCCACCTTAGGAGGCCAGCAAGGACGTCCAAGCCAAGCCAGATGCCCAGTCCAATCCGAGTTCGAGTATGTCTCGGCTGTTAGGAACAGTCTACAATAAAGCGGATGCCCAGGACACATCCGAACTCCGTTTTTGATGATCCACATATGGATGGAAAGCTAATTTCATAAGGAAGCCAATCCAAGTGGTTTCACATCAAAACCTCTTCGTAATCAATGGGAATCATCAAAACAAGTCAGTATCCATAATCTGTCGGGGTGCTGCGACACCTACTTTTGGTCCGTTAGACCGTGTATCGTGTTTGGGCCTATTAGGGGGCGCGTCTAGGGTAGGCGATGACCCTAAGACCTTTATAATCATACGCCGCCACCGTCATTAGGTTTTGAGTTTTGCTTAGATTATTCTGTCAAGAAACAGTTTCGCCGTTCTTCGGTTTGTGAGACCCCAACTCGTGAGATTAATCATTCATCTGCAATTTAGTTGCTTTCTTTCTTGTTCTTGCTTGTGTTCTTTATTGCGCAGGCAGGGATTAGCCTTCTTGGTGAGGTCAACCTGGTCTGAGACTTGGTTGATAACCAGAGGAGCTGTGGTGTTAAGATTGCAGGGTTCGATCTTTCGATCTGAAGCCAGATCGGTGTGTCATTCTCCGAACAAATCGTTGTTTATCTCGAACCTGATGTAAGATCGGGACCCCTGTCTACATTAAGTGGTAATCAGAGCTAAGGTATACCATCAGGTTCACTTTTATTCCCTAGTTTGAGAGTTTCGCATTCGTCCTATAGTCCAGTGCCATACTTTTATTTCCTATCCTAGAACCTTCCGCGCCATAGCCTTTGCATATTTCAGTTTCAGATTCCGTTGTTGAGTTTATGTCCTAGGTCAAAGTCTTGTTGTTGGTTTAGATTATATTCTTTTCTAGTTTGTGTTGATACCTCCACCCGCCGCTATTCCGTATCACCATCGGTTTGCATCTTGTGTCCATTAAATCCCTGATTCGAGCAGCTTCCTTAAAACAGTCATAACTTTTGCATCCGAACTCGAAACGGGAAAAATTTTATATCTACAGAGAACTCCAGAAAATTTTAGATCTATTTCATCCTAGCAAAGCTAGGTTCGCAAAAATTAGATTTGCAAAATTCGATTAGGAAAATTAAGTTTCTGGGCCCACAAGTTTTGGTATGCTTTTTAGAGCACAGTCCTAATTTTCTATAGGCCACATCTTTTATTCAATTGAGCTCAAATTTTTTGTGGTTTAATCTTGTGTGCTCCTTGCTGAGAAAAAAATATCAAAAGAGAAAAAGCAAGAAAAAAAAGATTGGACAAAAAAAAAGAAAAAAATAGTAAAAGAGAATAGAAGATATCGAAAAGGAGCACATAAGGAACACTCAATAGCTCTATTGTTTGTGGTACCTTTTGCCTTGTTCATATCCGTGGCTACCTTTAATACTTATTTCCTTTCATCCTTGTTTCCTCTCTTGTTTATCACAACTGGTGATAGGAACACGTATAGGCCAGCAACTAGGACAAGTGCTCTAGACATTTATTCAATATTGCTGTCTGTCACTAACTTGTGTGCCACATATATATATTTGTTTTTTTTGTGCCTCCCAAGCTCCACATATATACTTTAGATCAGTACAGAAAAAGGTTCTTGCAATCTTGGTACCACTACCTCATAGGTATCACGAACCAGCCACCGGTTGTACCACCCACTACTTGCATTGGTAAGAACTTTGTAAGAGCTTGGTAAGACGCTTCCACTTGCTGTCAAAAGTAACACCACTGCAACCACGTAGTCATTTGATAGGGATAATATTTTTGTATTGTCTTTTGCCATCTTGTAACAATGACAGGTTATTCGTATCCACCGACTTATGATGGTATAGGTGCTGATGAGTACATGGAGTGGGAAATTACCATCGACAACATATTTGCTACTTGTTTTATGTGTCCAAGGAGGAAGGTAAAAAATGCAGCTAGTGTTTTGCGACATTCTACTTTATCTTGGTGGGAGTCTTTAGATCCTTCTGATAAACCTCAAGCTTGGAATGATATGAAACTTCTTATGCGAGAAACCTTTGTTAATCCACCTCCTGTTTTGATTTCATATGATGAGGTGCACCATTTGGAGGAAGAATCTGTTGTTATTCCTCTTGCTATGACTAACCTTCTGCAGGATAATATCCATAAGCGAGAGGATGACATGGAAGAAAATGAGGAGCTCACAACCTCATATGCAAATTCAGAACCATCACTTCACCATGCACCTATTACTCCTGCTGAGAACACAGGTAATGCCCATGGTGCTACACTCACGGAAGGTGAAAATTGTCTTAATGTACTAAAATTTTCCACAAACCATGCTATCATAGAGCACTTGTTAGTGGAACCCTCTCTTGATTTATCTTTGTCCCGTGATAATTTACTTGATGTTCCTTGTGATAAAGATGAATTAGTTGATGATGCTTCAGTTTTCCATGTTTTGGAACCAATTACTTATGCTGAACATAAACATTTGCTTCCCATTGCTATCAAAAAAAAAGAAAAGAAATTATTGTATTCTTCAAATACTTTGGGTTATATTGAGTTTGATACTTTATATTCTCTTAGTAGTTTAGAAGAGAAACTTAAATGTGTTGAATTGCCATGGTTGTCTACTTGTACATATCATTTTATTGGAAAATATAATTGTAAAGGAGAGTATATGGTGCATCATGTCTATATTTGTTCAACTCTGAAATCTCCTCATATTGCGCAAAAGTATGATCAACCAAATGATTCCAATTGCTATAATCTTGTCATGTTGAGTTTCCCTAGTTTTGTTATAAAGAAACATGTTAAATTTCAAGAAGGGGAGCAATGTTGGCTAATACCAACAACGTTTCCTTCAGCTAATCCCAAACCGAGGACGGTTTGTTGTCAAGAAGGGGAGGATGATGAGGACATGGCACCTTCGGATACGAACAATGATTATAAGGTGCGCTCGTTCCTACATTTGCATAGTGGCTTTGGTTATAATTCACGTGGTTCCACATGTACATGTCACTATTTGATTGTAGGTTCAAATGTGTTTCATAATGGAAGTTCATCAAAGTTGAACTTTTGGTTTGTCGGCAGCCCGACAGTGCCTCATTGGGAAGGCCATAACTCATCCATCCGGATTACGATCGAGGTCAATGAGCACTTGATGGAAATCTTGTTTGATAAGCTTTCAAATAGATCTGGTCCCATCTCAATATCACATTGGCAAGGCCTCCAAATCACCAATATATTTTGTCGCTATTTCTAGCGGGAGCTACACTATCGTCATGGGCTTGTTAGACATCCTTGGGACCCAGGCCTAAGTTGGAGCACGCCCCAAGAAGATGGAGAACACCTAAGAGATGGCCTTGGATGTCCTCCTCCTTGGCCCCCACCTTAGGAGGCCAGCAAGGACGTCCAAGCCAAGCCAGAGGCCCAGTCCAATCCGAGTTCGAGTCTGCCTCGACTGTCAGGACCAGTCTGCAATAAAGTGGATGCCTAGGACGCTTCCGAACTCCGTTTTTGATGATCCATATATGGATGGAAAGCTCATTTGATAAGGAAGCCAATCCAAGTGGTTTCACATCAAAACCGAATCAACAGGAATCATCGAAACAAGGCAGCATTCAGAATCTGTTAGGGTGCTGCGACACCTACTTTTGGTCCGTTGGACCGTATATCGTGGTTGGGCCCATTAGGGGGCGCGTCTAGGGTAGGCGATGACCCTAAGACCTTTATAATCATACGCCGCCACCATCATTAGGTTTTGGGTTTTGCTTAGATTATTCTATCAAGAAACAATTTTGCCGTTCTTCGGTTTGTGGGACCCCAACTTGTGAGATTAATCATTCATCTACAATTTGGTTGCTTTCTTTCTTGTTCTTGCTTGTGTTCTTCGTTGCGCAGGCAGGGATTAGCCTTCTTGGTGAGGTCAACCTGGTCCGAGACTTGGTTGATAACTAGAGGAGCTATGGTGCTAAGATTGCAGGGTTCGATCTTTCGATCTGAAGCCAGATCGGTGTGTCATTCTCTGAACAAATCGTTATTTATCTTGAACCTGATGTAAGATCGGGACCCCTGTCTACATTAAGTGGTAATTAGAGCTAAGGTATACCATCAGGTTCACTTTTATTCCCTAGTTTGAGAGTTTCGCATTCGTTCTATAGTCCAGTGCCGTACTTTTATTTCCTATCCTAGAACCTTCCGCACCATAGCCTTTGCATATTTCAGTTTCAGATTCCGTTGTTGAGTTTGTGTCCTAGGTCAAAGTCTTGTTGTTGGTTTAGATTATGTTCTTTTCTAGTTTGTGTTGATACCTCCACCCGCCGCTATTCCATATCACCATCGGTTTGCATCTTGTGTCCACTAAAACCCTTATTTGAGCAGCTTCCTTAAAACAGTCATAACTTTTGCATCCGAACTCGAAATGGGGAAAATTTTATATCTACGGAGAACGCCAGAAAATTTTAGATCTATTTCATCCCAGCGTTGCTGGGTTCGTAAAAATTATATTTGCGAAATTCGATTAGGAAAATTGAGTTTCTGGGCCCACAAGATTCTTCCGTCAGGTGATGGTAACTATCGTTGTGGTGGAGAATGACACACTGATCCGGCTTCAGATCGAAAGATCGAACCCTACAATCTTAGCACCACAGCTCCTCTGGTTATCAACCAAGTCATGGACCAGGTTGACCTCACCAAGAAGGCTAATCCCTACCTACGCAACGAAGAACACAAGCAAGAATAAGAAAGAACGCAACCAAATTACAGATAAAAGATTAATCTCACGAGTTGGGGTCTCACAAACTGAAGAACGGCAAAACTGTTTCTTGACAGAATAATCTAAGCAAAACCCAAAACTTAAAGTAGGTGGTGGCTACTGATTATATAGCCTAAGGGACATCCAAGGATCCCTCTTCATGTCCTAAAGGTGTCCCAACACGTTATAAGGCCCAACAGCCCAAAAGAAGGTGTCGTAGCACCCTGGCAGATTCTAGATGCTGACTTATTTCGACGATTTCCGTTGATTCCAAAGACATTTTGATGTGAAACCACTTGGATTAGCTTTCTTATCAAATTATCTTTCCATCCATATGTGGATCATCAAAAACGGAGTCCGAATGCGTCTTGGGTGTCCATTTTATTGTAGACTGGTCCTGACTGCCGAGGCAGACTCAAACTCGGATTGGACTGGGCCTCTGGCTTGGCTTGGATGTCCTTGCTGGCCTTCTAAGGTGGTGGCCAAGGAGGAGGACATCCAAGGCCATCTCTTAGGTGTTCTCCATCTTCTTGGGGCATGCTCCAACTTGGGCCTGGGTCCCAAGGATGTCTAACAAGCCCATGACGACAGTGTGGCTCCCTCTAGAAATAGTGACAGAATATATTGGTGATTTGGAGGCCTTGCCGACATGATATTGAGATGGAACCAGATCTATTTGAAAGCTTATGAAACAAGCTTTCCATCAAGTGCTCATTGACCTCGATCGCACTCTGGATGGATGAGTTATGGCCTTCCCAATGAGGCACTGTCGGGCTGCCGATGAACCGAAAGTTCAACTTTGATGAACTTCCATTATGAAACACATTTGAACCTACAATCAAATAGTGACATGTACATGTGGAACCAAGTGAATTATAACTAAAGCCACTATGCAAATGTAGGAACGAGCACACCTTATAATCATTGTTCATATCCGAAGGTGCCATGTCTTCATCATCCTCCCCTTCTTGACAACAAACCGTCCTCGGTTTGAGCTTAGCTGGTGGACAAGTTGTCGGTAGTAGCCAACATTGCTCCCCTTCTTGAAATTTAACATGTTGCCTCATTACAAAACTTGGGGATTTCGACATGACAACATTATCGCTATTGGTGCCCTCTAGTTGATCATATTTTTGCACAATGAAAGGAGATTTCATAGTTGAACAAATATAGACACGATGCACCATATACTCTCGTTTACAATTATATTTGCCAATAAAGTGATATGTACAAGTAGACATCCATGACAATTCAACACATTTATGTTTCTCTTCTAAACTACTAAGAGCATATAAAGTATCAAACTCAATATAACCCAAAGTATTTGAAGAATACAATAATTTCTTTTCATCTTTTTCGGTAGCAATGGGAAGCAAATTTTTATGTTCAGCATAAGTAATTGGTTCCAAAACATGTAAAACTAAAGCATCTTCAACCAATTCATCTTTGTCACAAGGAACATCAAGCAAATTATCATGGGACAAAGATAAATCAAGAGAGGGTTCCACTAACAATTGCTCTATGATAGCATGGTTTGTGGAAAAATTTAGTACATTAAGACAATTTTCACCTTCCGTGAGTGTAGCACCATGGGCATTACCTGTGTTCTCAGCAGGAGTAATAGGTGCATTGTGAAGTGATGGTTCTAAATTTGGATATGAGGTTGTGGCTCCTCATTTTCTTCCATGTCATGCTCTCACTTATATACATTATCCTGCAGAAGGTTAGTCATAGCAAGAGGAATAACAATGGACTCTTCCTCTAAATGGTGGATTAACAAAGGTTTCTCGCATAAGAAGTTTCATATCATTCCAAGTTTGAGGTTTATCAGAAGGATATAAAGACTCCCACCAAGACAAAGCAGAATGTCGTAAAACACTAGCTGCATTTTTTACCTTTCTCCTTGGACACATAAAGCGAGTAGCAAATATGTTATCGATGGCAATTTCCCACTCTATGTACTCATCAGCACCTATACCATCATAAGTTGGTGGATACGAATAACCTGTCATTGTAAACACAAAAACAAGGAACAAACGGTGAAAGTTATCCCTACCAAATGACTATGTGGTTGCAGTGGTGTCACTTTTCACGGCAAGTGGAAGCGTCTTACCAAGCTCTTACAAAGTTCTTACCAACGCAAGCAGTGGCGGTACAACCGGCGGCTGGTTCGTGATACCTGTGAGGAAGTGGTACCGAGATTGCAAGGGTCTTTTTCTGTGCCAATCTGAAGTATATGTGGAGCTTGGGAGGCACGCAAAAGAACAAATATGTATATGTGGCACACAAGTCAGTGACAGACAGCAATATTGAATAAATGTCCAGAGCACTTGTCCTAGTTGCTGGCCTATACGTGTTCCTATCACCAGTTGTGATAAACAAAGAGGAAACAAGGATGAAAGGAAACAAGTATTAAAGGTAGCAACGGATATGAACAAGGCAAAAGGTACCACAAACAATAGAGCTATTGAGTGTTCCTTATGTGCTCCTTTTCGATATCTTCTATTCTCTTTTACTATTTTTTTTCTATTATTTTTTGTCCAATCTTTTTTTCTTGCTTTTGCTCTTTTGATATTTTTTTCTCAGCAAGGAGCATACAAGAATAAACCACAAAAAATTTGAGCTCAATTGAATAAAAGATGTGGCCTATAGAAAATTAGGACTGTGCTCTAAAAAGCATACCAAAACTTGTGGGCCCAGAAACTCAATTTTCCTAATTGAATTTCGCAAATATAATTTTTACAAACCCAGCAATGCTGGGATGAAATAGATCTAAAATTTTCTGGCGTTCTCCGTAGATATAAAATTTTCCCCGTTTCGAGTTCGGATGCAAAAGTTATGACTGTTTTAAGGAAGCTGCTCGAATAAGGATTTTAGTGGACACAAGATGCAAACCGATGGTGATACAGAATAGCGGTGGGTGGAGAGATCAACACAAACTAGAAAAGAACACAATCTAAACTAGCAACAAGACATTGACCTAGGACACAAACTCAACAACGAAATCTGAAACTGAAATATGCAAAGGCTATAGCGCGGAAGGTTCTAGGATAGGAAATAAAAGTATGGCACTAGATTATAGGACGAATGCGAAACTCTCAAACTAGGGAATAAAAGTGAACCTAACGGTATACCTTAGCTCTGATTACCACTTAACAGAACGGGATCCCGATCTTCTGTCAGGTGATGGTAACTATCGTTGTGGCAGAGAATGACACACCGATCCGGCTTCAGATCGAAAGATCGAACCCTGCAATCTTAGCACCATAGCTCCTCTGGTTATCAACCAAGTCATGGACTAGGTTGACCTCACCAAGAAGGCTAATCCCTGCTTGCGCAATGAAGAACACAAGCAAGAACAAGAAAGAACGCAATCAAATTGCAGATGAAAGATTAATCTCACGAGTTGGGGTCTCACAAACCGAAGAACGGCGAAACTATTTCTTGATAGAATAATCTAAGCAAAACCCAAAACCTAAAGTAGGTGGTGCTACTGATTATATAGCCTAAGGGACATCCAAGGATCCCTCTTCACATCGATCCTAAAGGTGTCCCAACACGTTACAAGGCCCAACAGCCCAAAAGAAGGTGTCGCAGCACCCTAGTAGATTCTAGACACTGACTTGTTTCGACGATTCCCGTTGATTCCAAAGAGATTTTGATGTGAAACCACTTGGATTGGCTTCCTTATCAAATTATATTTCCATCCATATATGGATCATCAAAAATGGAGTCCGGATGCGTCCTGGGTGTCTATTTTATTGCAGACTAGTCCTGACTGCCGAGGCAGACTCGAACTCAGATTGGACTGGGCCTCTGGCTTGGCTTGGATGTCCTTGCTGGCCTCCTAAGGTGGTGGCCAAGGAGGAGGACATCCAAGGCCATCTCTTAGGTGTTCTCCATCTTCTTGGGGCATGCTCCAACTTGGGCCTGGGTCCCAAGGATGTCTAACAAGCCCATGACGACAGTGTGGCTCCCACCAGAAATAGCAATAGAATATATTGGTGATTTGGAGGCCTTGTCGATGTGATATTGAGATGGGACTAGATCTATTTGAAAGCTTATCAAACAAGCTTTCCATAAAGTGCTCATTGACCTCGATCGCACTCTAGATGGATGAGTTATGGCCTTCCCAATGAGGCACTATCGGGCTGCCGATGAACCAAAAGTTCAACTTTGATGAACTTCCATTATGAAACACATTTGAACCTACAATCAAATAGTGACATGTACATGTGGAACCAAGTGAATTATAACCAAAGCCACTATGCAAATGTAGGAACGAGTGTACCTTATAATCATTGTTCATATCCGAAGGTGCCATGTCTTCATCACCCCTCCTCGATTTGTTCGGAGAGCGACACACCGATCCGGCTTCAGATCACAAAGACCCAAACCCTGCAACCTTAGCACCATATCTCCTCTAGTTATCAACCGTGTCACAATACGGTTGACCTCGCCAAGAAGGCTAATCCCTGCTACAAATCGAAGAACACAAGCAAGAACAAGATAAAAAGTAACTCAATTAAAGTGTCAATTGCAGATGAATGATTAAGCACTCGAAGTTGGGGTCTTGCAAACCAATAACGGCGACTGTTCAATGACAGATTGATCTAAAAAAACCCAAAACCTAATGATGACAACGGCATATGATTATAAAGGTCTTAGGGTCGTCGCCTACCCTGGACGCGCCCCCTAATGGGCCCAAACATGATACACGGTCCAACAGACCAAAAGTAGGTGTCGCAGCACCCTGGCAAATTCTGGATGCTGACTTGTTTTGACTATTCCTGTTGATTTCGAAGAGGTTTTGATGTGAAACTACTTGTATTGGCTTCCTTATCAAATTACCTTTCCATCCATATGTGGATCATCGAAAACGGAGTTCGGATGCGTCCTGGGCGTCCGTTTTATTGCAGACTGGTCCTGACGGCCGAGGCAGACTCAAACTCGGATTGGACTGGGCCTCTGGCTTGGCTTGAACATCCTTGCTGGCCTCCTAAGGTGGTGACCAAGAAGGAGGACGTCCAAGGCCATCTCTTAGGTGTTCTCCATCTTCTTGGGGCATGCTCCAACTTGGGCCTGGGTCCCAAGGATGTCTAACAAGCCCATGATGACAGTGTAGCTCCCGCCAGAAATAGCGACAGAATATATTGGTGATTTGGAGGCCTTGCCGATGTGATATTGAGATGGGACCAGATCTATTTGAAAGCTTATCAAACAAGATTTCCATCAAGTGCTCATTAACCTCGATCGCACTCCGGATGGATGAGTTATGGCCTTCACAATGAGGCACTATTGGGCTGCCAACGAACCAAAAGTTCAACTTTGATGAACTTGCATTATGAAACACATTTGAACCTATAATCAAATAGTGACATGTACATGTGGAACCAAGTGAATTATAACCAAAGCCACTATGCAAATGTAGGAATGATCGCACCTTATAATCATTGTTTGTATCTGAAGGTGCCATGTCCTCATCACCGCCGACACAGCAGAGGGGATCACGTCCACAGCCTAGACCACAGGGTCCGCCTCCAGTGACCCATCTTGACTTGAGGGCCACTACGACCAAGCATGTTTAGCAGCTTCGCTTCGTGGAGTTTGATGTGTGGTTTCCACCCAGGAGGGATGAGAGAGCAGTAGAGGGTTTCTACACGCCACTGCATGAGGATTTCTATAATGCCTATCTGAATAGTGGAGCAGTCTTCAGATCTCAGAGGGTCTGTAGCATAGAGGCTATAGTCACAGCAGCTAGAGAGCACATTTGCCCCTACCTTGCATATCTACCGGGCTAACAGATCTGATTGGCCGGACAGGATTGTATGTACGATCTTGGGTTCAGTAGTTCTATGCTTCACTCTACATTGACCCGCATCATAACTTTATACACTTTGCATTCAGAGGCAGAGACTATAAGATGATGAGTCAGAGAGCCAGGGAGATACTAAGGTTATAGGAGCAGCCTGTCAAGTTACATGAGGTATGTTATGGACAACAAGAACCTCTTAGACGCCCTCATGGTGGTATGGTGCCCCCTACAGATCTTGTGCGCCATTGCTTTAAGGAGCCCTTTGGTGAGGAGTCAAGGAGGAACCCCAGTGACCTTACTCCTACAGCTAGAGTGCTAGAGGCTATCATAAGGAGGACACTACTTCCTAGGATGGGATACAGAGAGGGCTTGACTCGCCTCTAGCTTTAGCTCCTCAACGCCCTGATGCAGCAGATAGTGTTTGATATTTGGAACCTCCTTCTATCAGAGATGGAGGATACTATAGCTGAGGGCTTCAAGGGTCGCAGATTGCTTCCATATGCACATTGCATCACATTCCTTATTCTCAAGGCTGTGCAAGTTAGGACACCAGAGATGGTTGTAGAGTACAGAGGTGCCACCACAGAGTTTCTAGCTTATAACATGGCACATCAGATCAGGCATATCACACCATAGGCACCCACTCAGCCTCGCCGTCGTCCAGATGTACCAGAGTCCATAGCTCAGCAGGACAAGATTATCAAAGGCATAGCCGCTACTGAGGAGGAGCAGCTTGAGGCTCAGGAGGAGAGGAGTGAGTCTAGTGATAGTTCGGATGACGACTACCTACCTATTCCTCAGATGCCTCCACACAGACATGATGTAGAGGCCGGTAGTTCTAGCTTCGCTCCACCTGCACCGTAGACGGACCCCGCTTTGATTGCTATCCTTAAGTGGATGTAGCAGGATCAGGCTAGATAGGCTCAGGAGACCGCTGCCAACTTTGCACAGTTTCAGGCTCATCAGGACGAGTTCCAGCGACAGCAACAGGTCCTCCAGCTGCAGCAATAGCAGATGCATCAGCAGTAGTTACTCATGCAGTAGTAGCTTTTGGGATTCATGCAACATGTAGTGACAGCCATTAGGGCCCCATAGCCACAGCCTTCGCCCTAGATTGGTTAGCCTACTACCATTATGACGACTCCAGCAGTATAGCCCAGTGGGCTTCAGAGTTAGGGACAGCCTCTAGCTCCATTTGCTTCTCCCATAGTACAGGTGTCCTAGTGGTTATCCTCACCAGTGGTAGCCCCGTAGTTCACACCACTTCAGACGAGCTTCACACCGGATCAGTCACCCTCGCTATTTATGCCTAACACGTCAGTCTTCAGGAGTCTTAGAGCATCTTTTAGCGAGTTGACAGGGATGCCTACACCACCACATATGTATGTCCTAGGTCCTTCTACAGTAGCTCCTATCGCCGTGACTACTCAGAGGCTCCCTTCTTCTATCGCATCTTTAGATCCTACGATAGACATACCAGCAGCATCACAGGCAGCACCTGTCCCAGCTCAGACCCAGACTGCTTCAGTGATGCTTCCAGCCATAGAGGGTCAGTCAGTACAGGGCTTAGGGTCAGATGATGATGGCGCCTAGTTCTAGCTTGCCCCTCATACCTCAGCGCCTGGCTTGTCCACTGTAGCCCCGCCGACCGACCCTTAGGTTTTGGTGCTTGACGCCAAAGGGGGAGAGGGTTCGAGTATGTAGACCCAGGGGGAGCGACTTTTAGGGGGAGCTTAGTCAGCTATTAGTCTATTATATACATTTGGAGTTTTATTTGTGTGATACACTATTACTATTATGCATTTGTGTGTTTAATTTCATGCATACTATTATATCTATGTGATAGTGATATCTACGTGATTGTGATATATGACATGTGTGCTCTCTACTTTGAATTCCTTTATATGTCATATCACTTGTGTTATGCTCATTTGCTTTGCTTCCGCCCTTTACTCCAATGCAAATGAGCTTTATTACTTGTACTCATGCTTATTTCATATCCTTTGAGTACATTATGTTGGCTTGGGTCATATAAGCTTGCCTAACTCTTTTATTCTTATTGACAAAAGCTTATATGAACCAAGCATGTCAAAAACCTCACTCTTTCACATACTCGAGGTGGTATTGTCATCAATCACCAAAAAGGGGGAGATTGAAAGCATCTAGGCCCCTAATTGGGTTTCAGTGATTAATGACAATACAAGATTACTATGACTAATGTGTGTTCTACAGAGGCAATTAAGTTAGGTCATGGTAATGGAGATAGATTGGGCAATCAAGGTGGTCATGCCCCTACGATGGAAATCATTTCGGTTTTCAAAGGTTGGACGACAAGGTTAAGGATGACTAGTTCTAAGTGTCGATTGGAGTTAGAGAGACACTTAGAGTAGTTTAGGACTTTGTTTTTCCTTTGACCATACTATTAAGGGGGGGTATGGATGGGTAGCTTGACCTAGATGAGTCTAGTGAGTTAGGTATGGTGCACACTTGTCAAAACTAGCACTAGGTAGATCCACAATAGCCCTATGATCCTTTGGAGCAAACTTCATTCACATATGATCGAGAGTTGGAAGTGAATGGAGGGTCAAATGCTGACCAGACGCTGGCTCTGGTCGGACCGCACGCTGGCTGCAGGGTCCGGTCAGTTCATTTGATCAAGGAGATTGCGTCTGGTGCGACCAAACGTTGAGTGGTTGAGTGACCGGACAATGAGGGCCGGTGTTCGGTCGACTCCAGTAAGGTTCTAGAAGAGAAAATCTATGACCAGACGTGTTCGGTCAGTACTGACTGGACCCTAGGGGTTCAATGTCCAGTCGAGTATAGTAAGGTTCTAGTGAGGGTTTAATGCGACCAGACGTGTCCGGTCAGTGATGATCGGACGCTGCCAGCATCCGGTCAACACTTAATCACTAGTGTGTGGGTAGAACTGACCGGAGCGTCCGGTCAACATGACCAGAGCGTCCGGTCACCCCACAGAGGCACATAACGGTTTGTTTTTCAGCCCATGTTATAAATAGAAGCTCCACTCGTGTGTGGAGTCACTTTTGCTCATTCCAACAGCTGAGAAACATGTTTGTGAGTGCCAAGAAGAGTAAGGTTCTAGTGAGGTGATTGAGATTTGAGAATCCAAGAGAGTAGCCTCATTTAGTGAATCAAGAGTAGCAAAGTGTGCATCCACTGTTCTCATTAGGCTTCGCGTGGTCAAGTGAGAGTTCGTGCTTGTTACTCTTGGTGATCGCCATCACCTAGATGGCTTGGTGGTGATTGGGAGCTTGGTGATCACCCGACAGAGCTTGTGGGTGACCCAACTCAAGTTGTGAGCAGTTGTGGGTGATTCACCGCGATGGAGTGTCGAAGAATCAACCTATAGAGAGCACTTGATCCTTGCACGGATCTAGGGGGAGCTACACCCTTGCACGGGTGCTCCAACGAGGACTAGTGGGGAGTGGCGACTCTCTGATACCTCGGCAAAACATCGCCGCGTTCCTCTCTCTCTCTATTTACTTTGAGCATTTACTTTGAGCAATTCAATACTTGTTGTTACATTCATAGAATTACCATGCTAGAGTAAGTTTGGAACATAGGTTGCAAGTCCTTTGTGCATTAGATTAATAGAAACACTTTTCTAGGCACAAGGGGTTAATTGGGCTAACCGTAGGCTTTAATTATTGCAAGAAAATTTAGAATTAGCCCAATTCACCCCCCTCTTGGGCATCTTGATCCTTTCAGTATTTATGTAATAGCAAAATTGGGTAATTATTTAGAAAATAGAATAGATCCAATAGCTATTATTATCAACGGCGATTAGGTTATTACCGAATTGATGGTCAAATATTTTAGATTATTGTGAGAAATTTCTAGGATCTATCTTTTATTTTCCTATTGTGTCTCGTGAGGATTAACGTAGAGCCCTATTAAAGACCTCTAGTTAGCATTTTTAGTATTTATCTTTTTGTAGCCTGACATGCATTTAGTTTAAACATAATCATAAGATATATAAACTCTAGTGTTTTTAAGTGATCTCATCTAGGTCCAAAATAGACTAGAGGATGGTTAGAAGCTGATGTGGCTATCCACGATGATGGTTATAAGCTGACATGGATGTCCACTTTCCCCTTGCCCGATTGAGCTCGGCCGACCTCGCCGCCGGCATGGCTGGGAGCGCGAAGGCCTAGTGGTCTCGGTCGACCTCACCGAAGAAGGGGCTCGTGGAGTACCGGAGCATGCGGGCTTCGAGCCAAACAATGGTGTCTGTCTTGAGCACGCAGAGGCACCGCACGTGGGAGTGTGTGGACTGGATGCACCGCACGTGCCATCATCGTCGGACATGATGCCACCGGCTAGGCCGCGCCCATCGCTGTAGTTTCTGCCACTAGACCTCAATGATGGATGTGATGGCTGTGGTTTGAGCGCCACACCATCATGGAGGCTGCCGCGGCTCTCGCTAGATAGCCGCGCAGTGGCCAGGGCAAGATTTGGCCACGCGAGATCTACACCTTGGCTATCACTAGCGCGCCGTTGTCTCCATCCGTGGTGCTGTGAGCCCGACCGTGATCCAACGTCTCCACCCATGACCTCATGTGAGGGAGGTCTCACGACCATGCGTGAGCCATGATCCGCGATGACATGAGGTCCTACTAGTAGTCACTCGAGCAAGGCTCTAAGGTGGGCGCTAAGTCCCATGGCCACACGCGAGCGAGGTCCCACCGACGGTCACGATGATCCGTAGCGAGTTTGGCATGCGCCCTCTTGCTCCTCAACCACCTCCTAGAGCTGTTCGAGCGCCTCAGTGTCAAGGCCACAAACGGTAGCGGCGTTCCAGCGGTGGCGCTGCCGCCAGACTAGTGGTGGCTGTGAAGGAGTCTGACTAGAGCGACCTAGTGGACCATGGACCTAAGAGAAGCGGCTGCCACCATGGATGAGCAAGGCAACAAGCTGGTGCTCATGTTCTTCTCTACGCCGCCAGCCATGAATGACACCTGGGTCATGTTCCCATTGGAATCGAACGCCTGCGCCGCTGCCTCGGAGCCAGCAGTGACCTCGATGTGGCAGTGAAAGTGCAATCAAGCCCTAATTGTGGGTTTTAGTGATAATGACCATGCAATTAGAGAACTAATAAGATTTATCGAGATGACAAGCAGGGAATTCTAGTTCGAGAATGCTACACAAAATGGAGGAGTCTCCAATCACAAATGTAGATGGCTTCAAACTCAAAGGAGGTTTAAATTCTTTTATATTTTGAATTTGAGTATAGGAAAAGCCGTACTATAAAGGGGAACACAATGCTTAAGATAATATGTGCTACCAAGTGCTCAAACATACATATGCATCCTTACATTCATAGCTAAGCCAGTCTACACTTCACTCTTACCCTTGCTGTCTTACATGGTGCGACACTGCCGCACTTGAAGAGAGGCACTGTCATGACTCAAGTGACCGTTGGGGGCTAGGGGGTATTTATACCCTTTTCCTTCCTTTCTAATGGTACACTGCCTCTTCTTCCTCACTTCAGCATGCCCAAAACAGAGCAGGAGCTCTCTCTCTCCCTCCATTGTTGACCTCAAGCCCCTAGCAAATTCATTGATTTCCCCATCAATCCTTAAGGGAAAAGGGTCCAAAACTCGATTAGAGAGCAGCTCCATTGATTCCCTAACTCTGAAAAGCACTTGGTTCATGTTTTAGCCAGCGGTTGTGTTTGTTACTCTTGGAGCTTGGTTGTAGAATCTCCTTCTGACCAAGAGATTCGTCAGGCTTCGTTGGAGGGTGACTATTTTAAGAAAGATAATTGATAGTATGGACTACAAGGAAAGATGGCCTAGTGATTGGAGTTACCTGAGTATTGTTTGGAGTACCTTTTAGAATCTTGGAATCAATTTGACAAGTTACTTGGAGTAAGGTCAACAAGTATGTAAAGTAAAGTGAGATCCTTATCAAGGCGATGGAACTACATGAGGAAGTAAAGAAGAATCCAAAGATGAAGTATCCCTATCTCCTAGTCGACATCTTCCGAATCTCAGGGATGAGATTCATCTTAAGGGGGTAGAATTGTAACACCCTAAAAATTACTCTTTTTGAAATAGGGTTAAAAAGATTTAATTTGGTATTTTTGAGCTCATAAAAACATAGGAAAAATAAAAATTTTCATTAAATTAAAATTCATTATAAGGAGTAGCAACATGGATGTGCATACATGCCGGTGCATTTGATTTATAGAAATGAGTGGTTGAATCCAAAATTCAAAATGAATTCAAAGTGTTTTTGAAAATGAAATTAGGAATGGTTTTGAAAGAAAAGAAAAATTGAAAATAAAAAAAACTTTAAAAAGTTGTTAAATTTATTTTTGGAAAACTTACCAAAATTTCTCATTTTTATTTGAGTTGAAAGGTATATTTGAAACTCTATTTGAATTTGCATTTGGTTCATAATTGAATTTGGTTTTCAAAACAAAATAGAAATGGAAAATCCTCTTCTGACCCGGTCGGCCCAGCTCCTCCTCCCCTGCGTTCGGCCTAGCTTCTCCTCTCTCGCGCGTGGCCCATCTCTTTCCTTTCATTCGCATGGCCTAGCTAAGCCTCACCGTCGCTTCCCTCTCTCTCGGCCCAGCGCACCCCGCGGCCCAGCAGTGCGCAGACACCGCCCTCCCTCGGTCTCGCATGTCAGTCGTCGTTGTCTTCTACCTCACATCGTATCTGCATTAGACACCGCCGCCGATGGAGTCCCTGTCCACCCCGTGTGGCCTTGCCTTGCACTCCAAGCAGCTTCCCGGCCTTAAATACCGATGCCCGCACTGCGTCGTCCTCCATATCGCATTCTGGAGTGATCGCCACCACGTAGCGCTATTCTGGAGTGACCGCCACCTTGTAGCGCTGCCACACCGAGCCAAAACCCTAGCGCCACCATCCGCCATCACCTCGCCAAGCCGTATGTCGTCTCTGTGCCTCCTCTGCCAATGAGAATACCATAGGTGAGCTCACCATCATCCCCTCGCTCGCCCGGTGCCTTCGTTTCATGCAATCCTAAACCGTAGACCATTTTCCAAGAACATCGATGAGCTCGGTCGCTGCCGGCCATGTCCACCACCGCCTCCTCTGCCTGTTCCGGCGCTGGCCACGCCGTCCCCCTCCCTTCCATCCAGTCTAAGATGAACGATCAAGATTAGATCGCATTAATTCGTACCCCTTCGGTCCACGGCACAGTGGTGGACTTGGTCCACTTTCCCACGTCAGCCGGTCCACGACCGGCTCACCACCCCGGTCCACTCCCGCATTGCCACATGGCACCCACATGGACAACAACCCAGTCAACCCCTCGGCGCCAGCACTTTTGCGAAAAGAACCCCTGAGTTTCCTTGAAATCAACCCGCAGTCCACCCTCTACTGAAAATAATTCAACATATGCCCCTAGATTTTCTGTTTTAGCTCCTATGTTTTTCCAAAAACGACGCTGGGTCCACATGACTGTTTTAATTTGGTTTTTAATTATTTTTAATACAAAATTGATTTCAAAATATTTATAGAATTGCCATTGATCTTATTTTATGCGTAGTTTCTCTATTTTAACTCTGATTCGACCCGTTCAACTTGCGTTAGGTTTGTAATTTTATAATCTACATGTTCATGCTACTGTTATGTATGTTTTCAACTTTTAAAATTCAAGGTTAGATTTAATCTATTATTTTATTAAAGGAAATCTTGTTTAATTCATATCGTCTACATTTTAGCTCTGATTTGACCTGTTCGAGCTACGCTAGATTCATTACAATGAGATCTACGCATTAGTAACAATGTTTATCATGTCACTATTTTCTAGAATTTCATGGTTTAAACTCTAACTTGAATAATGATTATGCAACTGGATTTATAAATAAAATATGATTAATTTTACTTTAGTACTCTAGTTCAAATATAAATTGACTTAATACAACCTAGATATTTCTTTCAAATATCTTGTACATGTTTTATATGATTAAAGTAAACAAAGCCTATAGTTTTCCTCTTTGCTCTATAAAATAATCCTACGGTAGTTTTTTTTGCACCGTAGCTCCAATTAGCGTGCCTCTCACGACTGTGTGTTCGTAGCGATGCGTAGAATCATGTTTCAAACTCTTTTACTTATTTTTTTTATGATTGGTGTATTGTTCTAATGTAGATGTAATTGTATGCTATGCATGTATGTGTATGAATATTTGTGTGGTGTTCTACGAATACGTCCAGTTGGTGAGATATACGTGGTGATCAAGAAGAAGAAGAAGAAGGACATTGAAGATTAAAGCTTATCGAAGGATAGGTGTTTTAAGGCAAGTATAGCATGGGATCTTCCTTGTTGTCCTATACACCTTTATTTATTTAATTCATACTACATGTGTCTACCTTGACTGCCACTAAGGATTTCCTAGTACGTTGTTACCTTGTGCCTTGTTACCTATGGGGTATTGCATTAGGTAGTATGATGCTAGTGCTCAATTAAAGACCATGATCTTGTAACTTGACTAATGGTATATGCAATAAACATTAAAAGATGTTTTTTAGCAACATGGAATCAGGAGGCTAGAGCATTGGGCTATTTTATTGTGCTCTAGATTCCTCTCTCTAAGGACTTATCTGTAAGTGATCATTCAGAACTTACAGTACAACTATGAGGGCTACATGGCTCTGGCTTTAGCTCAGTACAAGGATCTTTTCTAGCTTGTTAGAGGTAACCTTTATGGGGCAAGAGGGGTGTGTTTCAGGTTGGATATAGTGCGGCCTCTGTCCATCAGTGTATAGGCTACGCATCATTGTGCCTATTGGAAGGGGAGCCCTACATTCGTAGGACACAGAAACCAGCGGCCCTAACTTGTTAGACGAACCTTTGAAAGGCTTCATAGTGAACCCTGCCGACCTTCCTTGGTAGTGGATCAAGAGGCTGATCACCTCGGGTGAAAGGGTAAATCATGACTCATAGTGAAAGTGTACAACCTCTATAGAGTGTAAAACTGGCATATCAGCCGTGCTCGTGGTCATGAGCGGCCTTAGAACATTTACGGAATAGATGATGAACACAGATGATACTGATGATGAAGATGCTCACTAATAATTATTGTTTATGCTATTCATTATTCATGTTTACCTAATCATGTGTTTACATGGGCTTGTGATAAACTTGTTGCTACCCAATTGCTAAAAGATGACTCATTAAAAGCTAATCGCAGTTAAACCAGTGTTAGCCTTTTGAGCCTCATGAACCCCATGATATATTTGTTGAGTACGACATGTACTTATGCTTGTTTTATTTTTCAATTATTTGGATAAAAATCCCAGATGGGTACCAGATTGCTAGAGTTTGGAGGAATTAGGCTTGTGATCAACCAGTCAGTTGTCCCTATGGATTTGGAGTCTTCGCCTAAAGATCGGAGTTGTCTTTTCGTTGTCTATACTCTGAGGTTATATTCTTTATACTAATACGCTATGTATTTAAGCATTGTATATTGATATCACCCTTATTTGTAGCTATATGTGAGATTTGACTTTCTGGGCTCACATATGGTGTGTATCTGGTTTTGTTCTTAAAACCGGGTGCTACAGTTTATGGATTTTGAACTGTGACTCGAAGTTGTCTGCAGGTGCGGCAGCGCCACAGTCCGGTAGTACCGCCCGCTAGAGCGGTAGTGCCGCAGGGTGAATTTGATAAAAGTTTGAGTGTTTGTTTTAATAAGCCTATTCACCCCTCCCCCTCTAGGCCAACCAGAGCTCTTACAAGTGGTATCAGAGCCGGTTACCTCATATACACTTCACCGCATGAGGTATGGAGCCCCAGAGGAGGAACTAGTGGCATGAACTAGGTGGATGTCGACACGGACAACAATGAGCTGAGCATGTCGACAGCAAGCAACACCACGCTACCACATCTTGAGACTACCGATGCCGAAGGAGCTCTCAATGAAAATGAGAGAAGAAAAAGGAAGTAAGAAAGAAAGCTAAAAAGAGAAGCAAGAGATAAGAAGAAGGAGAAGGAGCGGTTAGAGGAGAAGAAGCAAAGGAAAGAAGAAAGAAGGCTCAAGAGAGAAGCAAGAAGAAAAAGAAGAGAAGCTAGGAAGAAGGAAGAAGAAGAGAAGGCAACAAGTGCATCATCAAGCATATCAAGTAGTTCCTAAGATGGAGATGATGATGAGTCATACCAAGTGTCAAAGGGGAACAAGAAGGAGATGAAAGGAAAGGGCAAGGCCAACAACAACAAATATGCTGTCGTATCCTTTAACTATTCTTCTATTCCTATGACTAACCATGATCGAAGGTCTTTCATCAATGTGCCCGCGGGCAAGTTACCTCATTTCAATGGGACTAACTTTGCCAAGTGGAAGCACTTAATGAGAGCCTATCTTATAGGTCTACACCCCAACATTTGGGAGATTGTTTGCAATGGATTTGAGCCACCGGTTGATCCCAAGAACCCAACACTCGAAGAGATGAGAATCATTCACCTCAATGGTCAAGCCACAAGTGTGTTGCTTAGTGCCTTGGATGGTGATGAGTATAATACTGATTGGAGTTGATGTTACCAAGTAAATATGGGACACTTTGCACCTAGCATATGAAGGGGTTGACAAAGTGAGAAAGGCAAGAATTGACTTGTTGATGTCAAAGCTCAATCGGTTTGTAATCTTGGATGGAGAGGGGCCACAAGAGATGTTTGATAGGTTGATGATGATGGTGGGTGAGATTAGAGGCTATGGTTGTGATGAGCTAGATGATCACAAAGTTGTCAAGATTATGTTGGAAACTTATTCACCTAGAAATGAGACCATAGTCACTCTAATTAGAGACAAGAAGAAGTTTGAGTACTTCACACCAAATGATGTACTTGGGAGGATCTTGACCTTTGACATGCAAAGAGAAGAAGCAAATGAGATGAAGAAACTTGGAGAATTGCAAGCAAAGTTAGAGGACATCAAGATCAAAGATGCAGCTCTCAAGGCCAACAAATCAAGCAAGCAAGGCTCTACAAGCAAGTCCAAGATCAACCAACAAGCTTCAACTAGCAAGCCCAAAGTAAGCATGCAAGTTCAAGAAAGAGTAGAGACCACATCATCTTCAAGTGAAAGTGAAAATGATGATGATCAATACGAGAAAGTTGATGATGTTGCTCTCTTTTTGAAGAGGTATCACAAGGGGCTAAAGAAGCAAGGCTACAAGGTAGTGAAGAGAAGCTTTCCAAACAAGAAAAAGAGGACATGCTACAATTATGGAAGCACTGATCACTTCATTGCCAAGTGTCCATATGAGATCAAGGACAACAAATATAATAAGGACAAGAAAGAGGAGAAGGCCGATCATAAAAAGAGTAAGAAGTACATGGGAGAGGCTCACATTAGGCATGAATGAGACTCAACTAAAGAGAGCACAAGTGAAGAGGATGAGAAGGTTGCAACTATTGCAATTCACAAGTCATCCCCTACACCAAGGCTCTTCAATGACATATCCGATGATGACTACTACTGTCCTCACATTTGTCTCATGGCAAAGGGTGAGAAGGTAAAATCCAAATCAAAGGCCAAATCTCCTCCACCTCCTAGTGATATCTCTAGTAGTGATATTAGTGATAGCTCTAGTGATGATGAATCTAGTGATGAAAAAATAAACATGATAACTAAAAATTTAGATGGAAAAACCAAATTATTCATCACTAAGCTAATGGCGGATTTAGAGAGTGTCCAAGCTAAGCTAGAATCTAGAGAAGAGACTCTTATCCAACAAGAGGATCTCTACATTGCTAGCAAAGAAGCTCTTGCATTAGAGAGAAGTGAGGTGGAATCCTTGAGCAAGGCTTTGGTCAAAGAGCAAGAGGACCATGCTATTACAAAGAAAGTAAATAAAGCTCTCAAGAAAAAGTATTGTGACTTGGATGAAAAGCACAAAGAACTTGAGATGCAATATGGTATTCTTGGGATAGTAACTCATATCTCCCTAAGGCAAAGGAAACCTCTACTCCCTCCACTAGTCAAGGTTGTGGAAAATGTTTTAATCTTGATTTGAATGCCTATTCCACTAACCTTGCAAACATGGAGGCTATGAGAAAGGAGATTGCTAGGCTCAATGAAATCATTGGAAAAGGGTGGATGGGTGAGACCTAGTCCAATGACAAGAAGAATGATGAATCAAAAGGGACATAATTCAAGCAAGGAAGGCATCCCTCAATCAAGCATGGGCTTGGACACACAAAATGAGCCAAGACAAATGGAAGAAGGATAGTAAATGGCTATGGGTGTGTGTAGTTTGAACGTGTCGACAAAAGATGCTCAGCGGTCCTCCGAGGGGTATCCCATGAAGATAGATTGATCGGTGGAGGTGCGCATAATCAGGAACCGGATAGTGACACAAGGCGCAGAGATAGTGATTTAGACAGGTTTGGGCCATCTGATCAACGTAATACCCTACATCCTATATCTTTGATGTATTGTATTGAATATGAGATCTATGGAGATGTCGACTAGGGGACCCCCTGCCTCTCCTTATATACTCTGGAGGGATAGGGTTACAAGGAAAGTATCCTATTTGGTTCTATACAATATCTTATGGTGCACATCGACTAGTGCCGTGCACGCCTTGATCTTGTGGGTTGGGCCACCTCTAAAGGTGTGGCCCATGTCTTGTCTTATGGATACTAGGGTCCATACCCCCATAGAAAGGAAGGGCAAAATTGGTACAGATCAGCCTGCACAGACCATGGCAGTGCAGCGTCCTTGAGTGGCAGTGCCGCGGTGAAGGGTGGCAGTGCTGCGCCCCACAAAAATGGGAAGGCTACCAATTCTACTCCTAATCAAACTAAGCCCAAGAAGAAGGTGTACCAGGAGAAATAGGTTTTCCAGAAGCCTAAGGAATCAGTGTGAGCCACCAAGAATAAGTATGCCTATCAACTAAAGACTTATGCACCTCGACAAAGCTTGACATCATGCTTTGTTTTGAGGAACAACAGTAGTGGGAAAGTGGTTGTAAAATATGTTGGAAAGGAAACCAACATATATAGGAATACTTCTATTTGGGTTCCTAGGATTCTTGTGATTAACATGCAAGGCTCCAAGTCAAATTAGGGACCTAAATCTAGCAACTAAACTTGTTTTATAGGCATACTCCTCTAGTGGATCAAGTTGGGTGCTTGATAGTGGATGTACAAATCATATGACTGGAGAAAGAAGTATGTTCTCATCATATTCCCCGATGACGCACTCAAATAAAAATATTGTCTTTGGAGACAATTCAAAGGGGATGTGATTGGTCTTGGTAAAGTTTCTATAACCCTTGACCATTCAATTACAAATGTATTACATGTTGAGTCGTTGAGTTACAATTTGTTGTCTGTTTCTCAAATGTGTGAGATGGGCTACAATTGTCTCTTTTTGAATAAGGGTGTGGAAGTCTTTAGAAGGGATGATTCCTCAATTTTCTTTACGGGTCAATTAAAGAACAAGCTTTACTTAGTTGATTTTAACAAAAGTCAAGCTAAGCTTGAGACTTGTTTAGTGACAAAATCTAACATGGGTTGGCTTTGGCATCGCCGACTAGCCCATGTTGGGATGAGGAACTTAGCCAAACTTCTAAAAGATGAACACATTCTTGGACTAACAAATGTCCACTTTGAGAAAGATAGGATTTATAGCGCTTGTCAAACCAGAAAGTAAGTTGGAGCACCTCACCCACCAAAGAGCATCATGACCACCAAGCAACCATTAGAGCTAATACATATGGATATCTTTGGACCGGTCACCTACCTAAGTATCAGGGGTAACAAAGATGGTCTTGTTATTGTTGATGACTATTCCTATTTCACTTGGGTATTTTTCTTGCATGACAAGTGCCAAGTTCAAGAGAAGGTGAAGATATTTGTTAGAAGAGCTCAAAAGGAGTTCGGTCTTCCCATCAAGAAAGTGAAAAGTGATAATGGGACCGAATTGAAGAATACTCTAGTTGAGGAGTTTCTTGATGAAGAGGGCATCAAGCATGAGTTTTCAACTCCATACACCCCTCAACAAATTGGTGTAGTAGAGAGGAAGAACCGTACACTCATTGACATGGCAAGGATAATGCTAGATGAGTACAAGACGCTGGAAATCTTTTGGTGTGATGCTATCAACCCACTTGTCATGCCATCAACCGCCTCTACCTACACAAGAAGTTGAAGAAAACTTCATATGATCTTCTAACCGATAACAAGCCTAAGGTGCCTTACTTTAGAGTGTTTGGGTGCAAGTGTTTCATACTTAACAAGAAACCCAAAACCTCTAAGTTTGCACCAAAAGTTGATGAAGGTTTTCTTCTTGGTTATGGATCAAATGAGCAGACCTACCGTGTCTTTAACAAAACCTCTGGGAGAGTTGAGATTATGATAGATGTGACATTTGATGAATCTAATGGCTCTCAAGTAGAGCAAGTTGATTCAAGTGTTATAGAAAAGGAGGATCCACCATGTGAAGCAATCAAGCAATTGACAATCGGTGATATTAGACCACAAGAAGATGAAGCCACTAAAGTGGAGATTCCTCAAGTTGCTGCTGCACCAATTTTCACTGACGTACCTGATGCTACACTGCAACAAACACCTGCTACAACTCTAGAGCATGATAGTGCCACACTTGAGGGTGGCAGTGCCACACCTACATAGTCAGCAACAGCTAATTCGACTCTAGCTCGAGGACAAAACCTACAACCCATATTTGAGCAAGATGATAATAAAGATCTAGAAGATGAAGAAGAGGCCATTAAGCACTCAAGGCTAAGGCAAACCATACAATGGGATCATCCCATTGACAACATCCTTGGGATTCTTCAAAAGGGGGTAACAACTCATTCACATTTAGCAAACTTTTGCCAATTTTACTCGTTTGTTGCCTCTTTGGAGCCTCTTAAGGTAGAACAAGCACTTGGAGACCTAGATTGGGTGATGGCCATGCAAGAAGAGCTAAACAACTTTGAAAGAAACCAAGTGTGGACTTTGGTGGAACAACCCAATACCAATGTCATTGGCACCAAGTGGGTCTTCCGCAACAAGCAAGATGCGAATGGAGTTGTGACAAGGAACAAGGCAATGTTGGTTGCTCAAGGTTTCACTCAAGTAGAGGGCTTGGACTTTGAAGAAACATATGCACCGGTGGCAAGACTTGAAGCAATTTGAATGCTTCTATCCTATGCCATTCATCACAACTTCAAGCTATATCAAATAGATGTGAAGAGTGTATTTCTCAATGGCCCTATTCAAGAACTTGTCTATGTTGAGCAACCACCAGGCTTTGAAGATCATAAGTTTTCCAACCATGTCTATAAACTCCAAAATGCGCTCTATGGGCTTAAGTAAGCACCAAGAGCATGGTATGAATGCCTTAAGGAATTCTTGCTTAAACAAGGCTTTGAAATAGGCAAAGCTGATCCTACCCTTTTCACTCACAAAGTTGGCAACGATATATTTGTGTGCCAAATATATGTCGATGACATAATATTTGGTAGTACTAATCTTTCTTTTTGTGAGGAATTTAGTAGGATCATGACCAAGAGATTTGAGATGTCCATGATGGGTGAATTGAAGTTCTTCCTTAGATTTCAAATTAAGCAAGTGAAGGATGGAACTTTTATTAGCCAAACAAAGTACACCCATGATATGCAGTGCCGCACTCAATAGATTGAACTTGTAAATGTAGATGTTGTTCCATTGATGACTCTCTATTTTGATTCGATTTGTGCACTAGATTTGTTTCTATCTTAAACATGTAGCCAATTTACCTACATTGTAGACAACTCCATATATTTGTTTAGGTCTACTCATTCTGAGATTGTCTAGTGGTTTAGGAGAATGTTTGAGAAATAGTCTAAATAGTTGAGAAGAATTGAATCATGGGAGAGGTGAAGCACTAGGTGCGATAGTGCCGCACCCTTTGACCTGATTAGTTCAGAGTGCTTTTCTAACTCAAGATTTGAATAATCTCATCTATCCAGAGTGTTTTACAAGTGTTCTTTTATACCCCTTATGTATAGTTTCTTATTTGGACCTATATTTGTTTGCATAGATGTTCTCTAAAGGTGATGATGACCGGAGGGGGAAGAGAAAGATGATCGAGCCTCAGGATAAGTAGATGCCTCATCATGGTCGTGGTAGGACCACAGGGGGCAGCAGTAGTGCAGCAGGCAGAGATGTTGCCAGAGACAATGGGAGGAGAGATTAGATGATCTAGGACGAGGAGAACCTAGAGAGGGATGGCCGCACCATTCCTCCAGGTGCTTGCCCAGATACTCCACCTCATCCTTAGGAGTTTGATAGTGTTGATGCAAAATTGTGGTGATGTACTCAACACACAGCAAGCCAGATGATCTTAACGGAATGAGATTGGAGATCTGCTTGGCTTCAACACAAGAACGGTTGGTTTCAGGACCAATGGCGTGCCAGTCAATTTGACCCTGCAATTGACAAGGAAAGAATAATTAGTAGTTTAAGGTGGAACATGTCAGTGTTGCTCCAGATAGTTCCAAATATGCGGCTGTGGGGGTACGACCCTGGATACCCATGGTAGACCACATGGGTTGTGCCCCTAGGGGTGGCCCAGCCCATAAGATGAAGCCTTGTGGGGCATGACTCTGCTCAGCGCCTCCCGCAAGACACCGAGAAGATATCCTGAAGATACTACGAGATTTGTTAGGATACATATGATCCTAAGATTCTTGTAATCTGTTATTACTTTTTGGTTATCTCTCATATCTAACCGACTTGTAACCCTACCCCCCAAACTATATAAGGTGGGCAGGGACCCCCTCCAAACTCATGCAATATCATACGATAGTCAATACAAACCAATAGACCATAGGAGTATTACGTCATACTAATGGCTTGAACCTGTCTAACTCGTGTGTCTCTGTTGCCTTCTTGTTCTTGATTACATGTCTCTCTACCGATCAATCTACCTTCATGGGATACCCCTCGGAGGACTACCGATGATATTCTATCGACAGTTGACGTGCTAGGTAGGGGAGTGCATGTTGTTTCCTTGTCGAACAAGATGGCTTTTTCCATAGGCTCTTCGTCCCTCCCGCAGCCTGACCATATCTTCATAGTCGGATCCATCTCATGGGTCCTCAATGTTGATGGAGTCAGAGAGCTCATCAAGCCGATGCAGATCAACACTGCACCGATCACCCCAACACCTATGACTATAGATCTAATCTCGGAACTGCCTCCGAGGTCGCCTTCATCGATGACTCACCGCCTGCTTCCTCACTTTTAGAGGAGGCAGATCAACAATGATGATTTGATTGCATCCATCGATTGGGTTGGTCTGAAGCTCGCCAATTGCCTCTCCATCGCCGAATCGGCTCTGGACACTCTGGTTCAGCGCTGACCACCCTCCGATCTAGATTTATTGGAGGCTGCTCCAGAAACTCCAGGGGTTATGGCCCTACCCTTCGGGTTCACCAACGTCGCCACCGTTTACCAAGATGCCCTAAGGGCAAATTCACCGACCAGGTTGGAGATGTCCATCCTCTCACCGACCAGATTGCCGACCAGCCTCCACCGGCTGTCAACATGGTGCACGTCAGCCAACGCCCTAGAACATCCCTCCAAACCATCCTGAAGGAGATTCCAGACTTTGAGTCCCAGGGATCTATGGAGACTATCGCCGAAACCACCACCGAACTACTTCCTCTCCCTCCTTTCCATGGTGGTGCAATCTTCAATGTTAGCGTCGATAGCCCCCCTTGAAACAGCAAAACTGAGGAGGAATGCGCCGCTCATGAGAACTGAAATGTCAACCATGCGTAGCTCTGAGCAAATGAGGCTACCCCTACGAGGGCCGAGTAGCAGCTTGACTCACAAGGAAGGCCACTCTAGCGCAACCTCAACGACGAGTTTGTCCGTGTTGACAGCCATGATGTCTACAAGACTCCAAGCGCCAATCTGGCAGTGGCCGCCAATGAGCTCACCTGACTCCCGCAGACACCAGAGGTCACCAAGGTCACCGCCATGCTTAAAGCGGCACACTATCAGGTCAACGAGATCCACCAAGATCAGAGACCTTCTTGCTCCACAACCTCGATTCGCCGATCAGCCGTGCAAAGATCCGATCGCCGCCTAAGTCGCTTCTCTGACCAGCACCGCGACAACAGGCAACCCCTCTAGGGCAAAGCTAGGGCCAACCGCATCAAACATCATCGCCAACATGACTAGGAGGTCAACCAGGATGTCTGAGTGCACCTCAACAATCTCTAAGATGCACGACGACATATTGATGAACATCGCTTCGGTCGCCATGAAGAAGAAGTAACACTGATAACGCTATAGACGATGGTGCCACCAACCCTAAAGGGCCCCCAGCATTCATGAGGGCGCTCCGAACACTTCAGTGGCGCTATAGTTTTAAAATCACCGGGGTCAAGCCCTACGAAGGAAGGATGACCCCAACACAGTGGCTATAGGCTTACACCACTGCTGTTTGCACTGCCGAAGGAGACACTAGTGTCTTAGTGAACTATCTTCCCATCATGCTCATGCCAACCACCATGAACTGGTTCACAAGCCTTGCCCCAGACTCCATCGGATCCTAGGAAGAGCTGAAAAAAGTCTTCACCGATAATTATATGGCTATGTGTACTCAGTCGGGCACCAAGCATGATCTCAACCGCATCAACCAGAAGCCATCCAAGCTCCTCCATAGCTACATCAGATGCTTTTCCGAGATGAGGAATTCTATTCCCAACATCATAGAAGCGGAGGTCTTCACCGCCTTCATCTGAGGACTCCATCACCATGAGCTTCACTCCAAGTTCAACCACAAGCCGCCCATAGGGATTGGCGAGATGATCATGACCACCAACCAGTACGCCGATGTCGAGGAAGCTGAGGTGCGCTTCAATGAGGATACATGCACTCATTGCCCAACATGCCACTACGATGACTGACCCGACGACCGACGCCATAACAATCGCTGCTACGACAATCACAGTTACCATTGTGACAGTGGTCGTGATTGGCCCGAAGGACCCAAGTCTGGTCAAAATCACTGCTGCCGGCCAGACCACATCGTCGCCATCGTTAATGAACCTCACGCCAAGTGCAACTATGATGAGCAATACAAGAAGATCCTCGATGGCCTATGCCCTCTCCACAAGAATGCTAGACATAAGATGAAGGATTGCCTCGGCTTGGCTAAGGAGTTCTAGGACAAAAAGTTGGATGACGACACCAACGATGGAGCCAAAGGCCGCCGACCACCTAGGGGCAATAACAATGCCTTCTAGGACCACGACAAGGTGGTCATCACCATCTTTGGGGGCCTCGCCTCCACCGAGAGCAGAAGAGAACTAAAGATCGCCACCCGGTGGGTGCTCACCGTCACTATAGAAGATGCCGCCGCCAACCCCAACTATCGCCCATGGTTCAAGGTCCCCATCACCTTCAGTAGGGTTGACCAGTGGGCAGACATCCCCTACATAGGGTGTTTCCCCCTTGTCCTCGATGCAACTATCTAGAAAGCACCTTTCAGAAAAGTGCTCATCGATGGTGGGAGCACTCTGAATCTCCTCTTCACTGGAGCCCTAAAGGAGTTGGGCCTCGGTACAATAGATCTCACACCCTCAGACTCCTTCTGGGGTGTGGTACCTAGCAGGGCATTGAAACCGCTTGGAGAGATCACCCTACTAGTACAGTTCGGTACGACAAGCAACTACCACGTCAAGCACATCAACTTCTACGTCGCTGACTTCAATACCGCCTACCACGCCATACTTGGTCGGCCAGCTCTGGCCAAGTTCATAGCCATACCACACTATACTTATCTGGTGCTAAAGATGCCTTTGCGTGTAGGAGTGCTGGCCTTGTGGGCCAACCTCTCTATCATCTACACCTGTGAGACAGAGAGTCTCGCTCTCACCGAAGGCACCGACCTCTCCATCCAGATGGCCAATGTGGTCACCGACGCTAAGACGGTGCCCGCTAACAACTTAGAGATCCCATCACTGGAGCCTCCTCGTGCCTCCACCAAGTCCAAAGAAACCAAGGAGGCCAGCCTTGGTCTCGATGACCCCTCCAAGACCATAAAGATTGGGGCTCACCTCAACCCCAAATAGGAAAGCACGCTCGTCTTCTTTCTACATGCCAAAGCTAAAGTGCTTGCTTGGAAACCTATAGACATGCCGAGGGTACCGTGAGAGAAGATCGAGCACTCCTTGAATGTCTCATAGATCGCCAAACTGATCAAGCAGAAACTCCACCGATTCATGCCAGACAAGAAGGAGGCCATTAGGGTAGAAATAAAATGGCTCCTAGTTGCCAGATTCATAAAAGAAGTGTATCATCCTGAGCGGTTAGCAAACCCTATTCTCATTCAAAAAAAGAATAAAGAATGGAGAATGTGTGTTGATTACACATATCTTAACAAACACTGCCCTAAAGACCCCTTCGGTCTGCCTTAGATAGATGAGGTCGTAGACTCCACCGTTGGCTGCGAACTGCTCTCTTCCTTCATTATTACTCTAGCTATCACTAGATCTCCCTCAAGGAAGAAGACCAGATCAAGACATTGTTCATCACGCCCTTTGGTACGTACTGCTACACCACCATGTCATTTGGACTCAAGAACACCAGGGTGACTTATCAAAGGGCTATCCAGATGTGCCTCGATCAATAGATCGGCCACAATGTCAAAGCTTACATCGATGATGTGGTCATCAAGTCCAAGACCGCCAATGATCTTATCACCGACCTCGAAGAAACGTTCGCCATCCTAAAAAGGTACCGATAGAAGCTAAACCCTTTAAAGTGCATCTTTGGAGTTCCATCCGGTATACTCCTAGGCTACATCGTTAGCGCATGTGGCATCGAACCCAACCCCGACAAGGTCTTTGCCATCACCAACATGAAATGGCCAACATGCATCAAGGATATACAGAAGCTTATAGGCTGCATGGCTGCTTTAAGCCGCTTTATATCGCGCCTCGGCAAAAAAGGGCTATCATTCTTCAAACTCCTCAAGGCCTCCGAGCGCTTTTCCTGGTCGAAGGAGGTAGACACAGCTTTCGAGCAGCTCAAGTTGTTCCTAACAAAGCCTCCGATCATGACGACGCTATGGCCAAACGAAACTCTCCTGATCTACATCGCCGCTACTTCTCGTGTCATCAGCATAGCCATTATGGTCGAACGCGAGGAGGCCGGGCATGCCTATAAGGTGCAACATCTGATATACTTGATTAGTGAGGTTCTTAATAAGCCCAAGACTTGTTATCCTTAGGTCCAAAAGCTATTATACGCTATCCTGATTACGTCGATCAAGCTCCACCACTACTTCAAGTATTACAAGATCGTTGTGGTCACCGAGTTCCCTCTAGGGGACATTCTCCACAACAAAGAGGCCAACAACCATATCATCCAGTGGGCTATTGAGCTCGACACTTACTCCATCGAATTCAGAAGCAGACCTACCATCAAGTCTCAGGCGCTTGCCGATTTAATTGCTGAGTGGACTGAGATTCAAGAGCCCATCACCGCTACTTGCCCTGAGCACTGGGTGATGTACTTTGACGATGCTCTCAACATCAATAGTGGTGGTGTGGGCATTCTATTCATCACGCTGACCAAGGATAAGCTCTGATACATTCTCCGAATACATTTTCTGACCTCCAACAATGCCACCGAATATGAAGCATGTCTCTATAAACTCTGTATAGCCATTGAGCTTGGCGTTAAATGCAACATGGTATACGGGGACTCTACGCTGGTCATCAACCAGCTCAATAAAGACTGGTTCTGCTCTAGTGAGAAGATGGATGCATACTACGCTGAAATCAGGAAGCTTGAAGGGAAATTCTATGGTATCAAGTACCACCACGTGGTATGCAATCAAAATTAGCTCACCAACCACCTATGCAAGTTAGGCTCCTATCGTGCCGTGATTCTATTGGGGGTCTTCGTTCAAGATCTTCTAGCGCCATCCATTAAGGAAGATAAGGAAGTTCAGGATGTTCCCCCCGCCGAGCAGCTGGTACTTACGGTACCTTCATGGACCGTCGATTAGAGGGAACAGTTCATCAAGTACCTCACCAGCGCCGAAGTACCCACCGATAAGACTAAAACCGAATGCCTGATCCATCGAAGCAAGCATTACGTGCTGGTGGATGACAACTTGATGAGAAAAAGTGTCAAGGAAGGAATACTATAGAAATGCATCGCCTAAGAAGAGGGAGTGAAGCTACTTCTCGAAATTCACTCTGGTTCCTGCGGCAACCACGCGGCCTCGAGAAACCTGGTCGGCAAAGCTTTCCGAGCTGGTTTTTACTGGCCAACGGCCATCATCGAACAAGTTTCTCCAAATCACCGATCATGTTTCTCCAAATCTCCAATGTTTTTGCTGAACAAGTTTCTCTAAATCGCCGATCACGTTTCTCCAAATCTCCAACGTATTTCGCTGAACAAGTTTCTCCAAATCACCGATCACGTTTCTCCAAATCTCCAATGTTTTCGTCGAACAAGTTTCTCCAAATCTCCAACGTATTTTACTGAACGAGTTTCTCCAAATCACCTAATATGTTTCTCCAAATCTCCAACGTATCTCACCGAACAAGTTTCTCCAAATCACCAAACACTTTTCTCCAAATCTCCAAGATATTCCACCGATCAACGAGCAACATACGTCTTGTTCTACGCTCTATGGAGAAGACTCAGTCTCTGATCTCTCCCTACACGTGCTACGGGCTCCACGCTCTATGTTATGGGTGGTCGGCTATGGTTCCTTGGTGATGTCTGTTCCTCCTACATGAGCACGAGCTCTGCGCTCAATGTTATGGACTATGGGCTAGCCAAGGCTGAGAGCTCAGTAAAGAACTAACTGCTTGGACGCCACTTATACTACGTTTATCTCCAAGGTATTTCGCCAACCACCAAGCAGCACACGTTATGCTCTGTGCTCTATGGAGAAGTCCTAGTCTCTTATCTCTCCCTACATGTGCTACGGGCTCCGCGCTCTGCGTTATGGGTGGTCAGCTATGGTTCCTTGGTGACGCATGTTCCTCCTACACGTGCACAGGCTCCGTGCTTAATGTTATGGACAATAGGCTAGCTAGGGCCAAAGAGTTCAGTAATGAACTAACTGCTCGGACGCTACTTATACTATGTATAATTGCGTTAGGGTTATTACTACAATGATTCTTCACCACAAATACTAGCAAACTGCATAAACATACACTTTATAACATTTATACACATACATAAATGTTTTCTGTGCTCTCGCGTGCTCTAATTACCCTCTCCAGATGTTATAGAGCATACTCTCTAAGCAGATCACTAAGCTTCGCCATCACCCTCTGTCTCGCCGAATAGGTCGATGTGTTGGCCAGCTTCTTCGCCGCATCCTCCACCTCATCCTCTAGCTGCTGGTGCTTTGTCTCACCCATCCCTTCGGTGAATCCAGCTCCTATTGCCTAAAGGTCCATGGCTAGGTAGTGGGACCAGACCACCGCAAGGGCATGAGTAATGGCGGTAATAATGGTGTCGTAGTTGAAGCTCTTGAAGTTCTCCCACGCCGCCTTGCACCTCTCGATGACGGTGTTTGAACATGGCGGCCTGCCATTGGGCTAGGGAGACACCTCTAGGTCAACACAGTCGAGCACTGGTTTGACTTTGGCGACTACAGTGTTGAACTTCTCCCTTTGAGTCCTGGCTTCCTGCACCAGCACATCAAATTGTGCCTTGACCCTCCAACGATAGTCTACAAGCATTACAAGGTTCCATCAAGCAAGGAAACTACTTCAGGAGTAACTTTGACCAGGAAGTACTCACTGTTTAGCTCCTCAGCTAGTTTGTCTGCTCCCTATCTTTTTTGCCTTCTCCTCTTAGAGTTGTTTGATGGCTTGGTGTAGCTGCCCAAGCTCCGCATCTTGCTCTACAATCACAACAGTCATCACAAAAAATATAGCTATTCAACTATACAAAGCACATTCGCTGATATGCCATACCTGCTTTCTGCTCGGATACATTCTTGAAATACTCGGACTTCTGCTCTAGCTGCTCGGAAGCACTCAATAGTTGCTCAGACTTGCCACAAAGCTGCTCGGACATGGTCGCCTGCTAATTAGACAGGACGCCCTTCTGACATTTTAGGTCCTGCGCGTTGGACTCCATAAGGTCTTGCTCACGCTAGGCCCTCTAGATGTTTCTCTCCATAAGGCTCATCGCCTCTTTGAGTTTTTCATTCTCCTCGGTGAGGGGCTCCATCCCCTTTATCAGCTGGCACTGCTGCTCGGCAGTTCGAGTTATCCCCTGCATAAAACACCAAGATCATGAAGAAGACCAATCTCCAATGTCAAAGATGAATGTTATAGATGCAATACAGACCTTGATTTGTCTCATCACTCTAGAGAGGGTAGACTCTAGTCTCTTCAACTCCCTAGTGGTGTCCTCCTCAACGACCACCACCTCGTCGCCACATCTGTGGAGGATTTGAATAGCCTAGGGTCGAGATTCCTCGTGTTCGATCTCTTCCACCCCGTCCTACTCCACCATGGCTAGAGGCACCATCGAGGGCTCTATGGCCAGATAGCCAGTCTGACCATGCTCTGCGTCGCCTTAGGAGGCATTGGCTGCTCCTCGGGCGCCATTGGCTTTGTCGCCCCAGACTTAGGTGCAGCACCGGCATCTCCTGCATTCGCCATAGAAGACATGGTAGTTTCCGCTGTTGCCCCAGGCATCGTCGCCGAACCATCCGCCGCTGACGCTAACTGTTCGTCGCCGCCAAGTCTGTTAGTAGCAGCAGTTGACTCCTCCATAGGCTGTCGAGCACCCAGGGACTCTAGGATGGGGTCCACTGGCATCTCCTCCGCCCTAGGGCTAGCCTTTGGCTGCTTGTCGGTCTGGACAGGTAGGGCCAGATCCTCCATACGCCTCGCTCTGCATCAGATCAGCTCGTCAATCGCCGAAAAAAGATAAGGAAATGGCAACCAAATAACTCCAAGACAAGGGTACTTATGTAGTGGTTTTTTGGTAGATTTTTTTGAATTGACGCTGCCTACCTAAGCCCCCAGCCACGGCCTTGGGGTCAATGCCTATGTCTTGGGGTGGAGGTCCTGTGGTCTCTGCCGTCGGCCTTTCCTCCATCCGCCACTCTAGGGCTCCCTCGCCTGCTGCTCGGGGACTTCCTCCGCCCGGTGCTCTAGGGCTCCCCTCGCCTGCTGCTCGGGGACTTCCTCCGCCCAGCGCTCTAGGGCTCCCCTTGCCTGCTGCTTGGGGACTCCCATCACCTATTGTTGGGGAACTTCCTCCCCTCCCCTTGATCATTCCTCCGTGCATGGGCTGCACGGAGGCGCCTTCATGCTTGGTGGAGGAGCAACTAGAACTTCGTCATCGTCTGACCACTCGAACACCGTGGTCCTTCGCGTCCGAGTGGTCTGGTCACCACCAAGCGAGATGCTGCTCGGCTTGACAAGATGCTAACGGATTCCTCCTCAGGCTGCGTCAATGGCCGGGCATCTACTGCCTACGGCCAATCGCTCCTCAACACACCCAAGAAGTACACCGCTCTTTCCTATGAATGGATCTTTGCATAAGTGGATCAGTCCACTACTCGGCAATGATAGAAGATAAAGAGCATAAGAAACACACAATTGAGATATTTACCTAAGGAGGTAGATTTTTGCAGTGAAAGGGTCTTGTCTGCCCTGGCAAGTTGAACAAGGCAAATGGAGCGAACAGCTCTATAGCCCGCTCTTGCACTATGTCCCTCGATAGCATCTCTGTCCTCTCTCGGGTACCATCGGTCTCCCCCTTGGAATCAAATGCCACGTGAGCCCTCTCCTTGTAGGGCTGAACACGGTGCACTATAAAGCTTGCCGCCACCAATCCACCATTGGTCTTCATGCCCTTTATCAAGCCAAGGAGCTCCCTCACTTGCTCCATATTAGCACTGCTTGGCATCTCCGACCAGCTCTTCTGGCTCTCCGATATGTGGTCGGCGTCATAGTGGACGGTAGGGTGGCTCTGCTTCATGTAGAACCACCTAGTGTTCCACCCCTTCAACGACGCATTCATTGACATAGTAAGGTTCTTGCCTACCATTCCATCATGCAGCTAAAGGTACACTCCACCGACCACCTTGGAACCACCATCGCCTCTCTTCTTCAGCCAGAACAAGTGATGGAAGAGGTTGAAGTGGGGAAGGATTCTAAGATATGCCTCATAGAAATGGATGAAGATTGAGATGTGCAAAATGGTATTTGGGTGGAGATTGAATAGACTAACCACCCAGAGCTCCAATAGATCCCTCAGGAATGGATGAATAGAAAATCCCACCCATGCTAGAAATAATCCTCAAATACCACTACCTCATCAATATGAGGCATTGGGAAGGGCTCACCGAGGGTTGGCCGCCATCCAACGGTAGTGCGGTTAGGAAGAACACCCACCTCCACCAATCTGTTGAGCTCCGCCTCTCCCGTTCGCGACAGCACCCACTCTTCATCACACCGGGCTTTAGCGCTCGCCTTCTTGGGGCTCCTCTTCTTTAGTTTTGTAGCTCCCTTCTTCGGCACCATCTCTCAGATCTAGTTAGGGTTTGCTGGTGGAAGCAAGTGTGGATGTGAATCTGGAAATGCGAGGGCTAAGGAGGAAGATGAAGTGGCAAAGGTGGGAGCATGGGGTGTGGTGGCGTAGTTATAAAGCACTCCCCCCACCTTTTTGTATTTGAGGGTTTTTGGGAAACTGTTCCTATGATTTGTGCTTCTCCAAATTCTTTGCAACAGTAAGGTGGGCCGTTACCTGGGCCTTCATGCAACCTTGGCCTGTATCGCCGATTTATCTCTACAATTTGTTACGGCTCGCCGAATATTCGCCGACATCTCTGCCAACTGTTATGGCTCAGTAATTACTACTGTACAGCCATTACTCTAGTGTTTTCTCTATGATTCTATTTTCTCCAAGGTTTCCTCTTGTGGCTCGGGACTACATCAGCATTACATCTCGGTTCCTCACTGCATTTGGGTTTTTTCTTCAGTTGACTGCTGTTTCTGACCCTGGCACCATGTGACCACGTCACCTATTATCAAGCTCGAGGACTAAGTGGGCACACTTCACCTTGCGGTGAATGTGCTTTTTCTCCTTTCGGGGCTACACTCGGGGACTGGCTACCTGCTCGGCTGGTCTTCTACTATTCTTCTACTTTGGACCCTAGCACCACATGACTACGTTATCTACTATTAGGCTCAAGGACTAAGTGGGCATACTTCACCTTGCAGTGAATGTGTTTGCTTTAATCTAGAGGACTCTACGCCTCTTGAAGCTGAAGAAGACTATCTCCCTTTCTCATGGTCGGACTCTAAGTGCGCACACTTGGTCCACTATGAAGAAATTTTTGATTCTGAACTTGAGCTCCTTACACCCTTATGGCAAGCCGTACTTGGGTTACACTGCTTGGCAATGGTTCACACTGCTCGGCAATGGTTCACGTTGCTCAGCAATGGTTCACGCTGCTCGACAACTGCTCACAATAGCTCGGCAACTCATCATGGTGGTTGGACCATGAATTTGACTGCTCGGCTTTGTTCACACCTGCTTGAACAAGCTCAAGATGGTGTTGCACAACGATTACAAGGTGCTCGGGGACTAGCTGTGGGGGTATGACCCTGGATACTCATAGCAGACCACATGGGCTATGCCCCTAGTGGTGGCCTAGCCCACAAGATGAAGCCTTACAGGGCACGACTCTGCTCGGCACCTCCCGTAAGACACCGGGAAGATATCCTAAAGATACTATGAGATCTATTAGGATACGTATGATCCCAAGATTCCTGTTATCGGTTATTACTTTTCGGTTATCTCTCATATCTAACCGACTTGTAACCCTACCCCCGGACTATATAAGGCGGGCAGGGACCCCCTCCAAATTCACGCAATATCATACGATAACCAATACAAACCAATAACCATAGGAGTAGGGTATTACGTCATACTGATGGCCTAAACCTATCTAACTCGTGTGTCTCTGTTGCCTTCTTGTTCTTGATTACATGTCTCTCTACCGATTAATCTACCTCCGTGGGATACCCCTCGGAGGACTGCCGATGATATTCTGTTGATAGCGGCTAAACAGGCGATTCGATAGGGCTATCAACTAAATAGTCGATATCCAACATATCAGTAAAGCGAGGATCGTTGAATTGAAGATTATTGGCTAATGTCAATGATAATGGTATGAATTCAAAATAACTGATACTCATGGGTCATAGCGATTTTATTATGATTGATTAATCCAGACAGAATAGGTACAATACACCCAAATGTAAGTAATATAAAGAAACATCATCAGCTAGATGGATATAACCAGTGTAAAGCATTGGGCCAATAAGTTTAACGAGAAAGGATATAACATGCGAACAAATCTACTGTCTAGTACAAATGAATCTACTAATGCTCTAAATCTAATCTGTTACCATCAATAGTGAGGTTTGATCGGATCGATACAGCTATGATAATAATAACAAACTAAAGCCAAAGAATCTAAAAAATCATCTATATATTGATCGGTTCATGAAAAACATGCTATATGTGTGAAAGCACAGGTGAATCGGCTAAAATAGCCGATGCATGCAGAACAAACAAATAGAGTACATATCTCGATCATGAACAAAACCACCAATCGATAATCTCTAATCCAAAGTCTTACCAGTGAGGTTCGACCGAATCGATGCAGCTATGGTAGTATCATTAGGTTAGATCTCATTAACTAGTGAGTTTATTCAAGATTGAAATATGTCTTTGGATGCATACTATGTTTGATTGGAATAGAGATAAAACAGCCGATCTAGCGGAATTAAGTCATCAATTATGAGATTTAAAGCATGACCAGATCAAAGGATGATCAATTAAGATGATATGATGCTGATCTGTGTCTATCTCAATCAGGTGATTTGTTATAATTAATAAAACATTAATTATAATAAGACCGATTGATGGTGAATCAACCATAAATAGCAAGGAAAATCTTATTAATCTTAGCAGATTCGATAACTGATGATATTGTATTAAACAACAAGTTATTTAACACAAGATCAATAATGTTGATCCATATTATGGTTCGTAAGAGATCAATTAGCTGATGCAGCCTTACAAACTACGATACAGATCGATAATTAACTTATATTATGGCTCATAAAAGATCAATCAGCTGATGCAGCTTTACAAGCATAATACAAGTCATGATGGTACTCACAAGCAAGCTGGAGGTCGATCAATCGATGCAGCCCTGTTTGCTGAAGAACTCGTCGAGATCTACAGTACTTCTAATCCTAATGCGATGGTGAAAGCCGAAAAGATTGTGTTAATTGCTTATTCATTTTTTTGTATAATAACCGGGGTCCAATATTTATGCCCAGAACCTAAACATGAATCCTACTCAAATATGACTCATTACAATTCTCAAAATAAAAGAAAACATTCTTAACTTAAAATAACTTGGACCCTAATCTTTTCCTTTTTGTAGAGTCCTACATATCTTTCTCCGTAGTCCATTGACGTCGTTCGCTAACATTATCCAAAAAGAGACAATTCTAGTACCGTATCTGAATCAACTAACATTGATATTTTGCAACCGATTCCTTGATGACACAATCCCAGAAGCTTTGAGTTCTCATGCTCTCCTTCCAAAATTTTGGTGTAAACACATGCCCCTCAATTTTGGGATAAAAATGATTTTATTCTAAAATTTCATTCATGTGCTCACCACATTACAACCACCTATTCCGAAAACAAACACATGACTCCTGACTTTCTAGGCTGAACTCTATATAACATCCCAACAGTATCATCTTCAATCCACCCGGTTGATTTACTTCCCCCTTCTTCTTCAAACAAGCCCTATCAACCAAAGCTGCCACCACCAGAGCTCCAACTCTAGCAGTTTCTCCCTTTTGCTTGGGCTATTTTTCAAGTCACTCCTCTGCAACAAACATGAATTGAAATTTTTTTCTTGATGTTTGTAGATACCAGTGTTGAAAGTCCAGAGCCAATTCAACTAGATATCATTGATGCATCATTAGTTGTTCCTTCTCCTCAGATAGAACTAGCTCTGAGCTGCTCTTTCAATTTTGAAGAGTATATAGATGAAGATGAAATCAGCTCATCAGCCATCTCCTCCAAAGAAGCTTTGTCAGAGGAGACCAAAAATTAGCTAAAAGACATGCCGCCAATGCTCAAAAAGGATATAGCCGATTTGGTCCAGGATGCAGATCCGGTGAGAACTTTCCTAGCCATTAAGGGTAACTTGCCTTCGAATCTTGCTGAAGTTCTGACACCTTTGTCCAACATTGAGGATCAACCTCCAAGACTGAAAAGGGCTCAGAGAAACCTAGCTAATCGTGAAGCTTTATTGGCCAAAAAGAACTCCAACAAACAAGAGGCCAAAGAGCTAGCACAGCTAATTAATGATTTGAAGAACTCCCCTTTCAAGATTGAACTAGAACCGAACCAACTCAGAGCTAAGCGCATCGAACTTGAGAAAGAACTAGAGAATGTGAAGGCTGCCATCCATCATCATGAGTCCAACCTGGCTCAAATACCTGATGTCATCAAGCAAAAGAAACAGGAGATGTTGACCAAAGTCAAAGAGGGTAAAGCCATCCGCAGTAACCTCGAGAACATCCCTAGATCAGTCAAAAAAGATAGGTAACAAATTGCAGCAGTTGACGCCATCCGGCTAAAAGCTTTGAAGGCAATCCAGGATGTAATCTAAATGTCACTGTTTGTAATATATATGATGTGTGAAACTAATGAGAACCATCCTATCGATCTGTTTATCCCCTGATTCGGCTAAAAGAGCCGATTTGAAAATAGTTGATCCTAGACTTCTGACTTCAATCCAATTAAGTCTAAAACACGGCCTCCACTAAGAAAACTCTTCAACTTCTATCCTCAGTTATCAACGCTGCATTCTCTTCAGCATTAGTGGGGTGGTGCTTCACCTTCTATTAATTGCGGTTACCTTTTGCATGTCTCAAGATATCCGCCACTTCACTTCGTAGCTATAAATACCACCCAAGAGCTCTGGCCTCAAACTCAAACATCTTGTATCTGCTTCTATTTTTGCACTAGAGGCGATACCCTTTGGTATCGGCAATTAGAGCCGACGACTAACAAATCGGCTATCAAGCATTAACCCAGACGCTAGGATAATACTTCTTTAGATATTTTCCATTGATCGCTCTATCAAATTCTTCTCTCCCTTCTAGCATTTTCAAAATGTAAGCATTGCCAGGCGCACAATGACTAATCCGATAAGGACCTTCCCAATTAGGTCACCATTTGCCAAACTTGCTGTCCTTAGACCCAATCGACAATTTTTCTTTTAAGACTAATTCTCCTTCACCAAACTGCTTGTTCTTTACCTTTTTGTTATAATGCCTTGCAACCCTTAACTTATTGGCTTCAATATTCTCAAGAGCATGCAGCCAATGACAACTTAAGTCCTCTAAATCATCCATCATTAAATTCTTGTAGACTTCGGCTGTCAAATCATTCTGTAATATAACACGTCTTGATCCAGTCTGGATTTCCCAAGGAAGAACTACATTATGCCCATATACTAACTCATAAGGTGATGATTTAATCAATCCATGGCAAGTCATCCTGTATGCCTACAATGCCTCATTGAGTGTTAAGTACCACTTCCTTGGTTGCTCCTCAATTTTCTTCTTAATCAATTTAATCATAATTTGATTGGATGCCTCTGCCTGGCCATTAGCCTGAGCATAGTAAGGAGAAGAATTTAATAACTTAATTCCCATACTGGCAGCAAAATCTCTAAACTCTTCTGATGTGAACATTATCCCCTGATCAGTAGTAATAGTTTGAGGAATTCCAAAATGATACACAATATGTTCCTTGACAAAATCAACCATATTCTTTAAAGTTACTGTCTTCAAAGGAATTGCCTCAACCCACTTGGTAAGTAATATATTGCTACCAATATAAACTTATGTCCTTTACTTGAAGGTGGAAAAATCTGGCCAATTAAATCAATTTCCCAACCTTGAAATGTCCATGGTTTAATTATTGGATTCATAGCCGATGTAGGCGATTTCTGAATATTACCAAAATGTTGACAATCCTGACACCCCTTGTAATATTCAAAACAATCTTCTAGTATTGTTGGCCAGAAATATCCAGACTTGTGAATAATCCATTTCATCTTATAAGCCGATTGATGAGCTCCACATATCCCTTCATGTACTTCACCCATCAATACTTTAGCTTCTTCTTGATTTAAGCATTTAAGCAACACCCTATCTATTGTCTTGTAATATAATAGATCATCTAACAAAACATACTAAGTTGATTTATACCTTAGTTTCCTGGTAACCTTTTGTGATGGATTCTTAAGGTAATCGGCTATTTCAACTCTCTAATCATTAGTCAAGGTTTCACTGCTTAAAATCTCTTGAAACACTCGATAACCTGATGCACTCTGAGCTAACCGATTAGCCTCTTGATTCTGTGCTCTTGGAATATGCTGAAGAGAAATATGGGGAAACTCCTTGAGTAACCTCTGGCATTCATCATAGTATCCCCTCAAAATATCATCTTTACATTCATATAGGCTGATCAACTAATTAATAACTAGCTGTGAATCTCCAAATACTTCAATTGACTCAGCCTTTACTTCATGAAGAAGTCTAAGTCCCTTAAGAATAGCTTTATATTCTACTTGATTGTTGGTAGTCATTAGTTTAATTGGAAAAGCAAACTCAAAACTTGCCCCCCAGGGTGAAACAATAACAATACCAATGCCACCACCTTGCTTGCACGATGATCCATCAAAGAACAATGTCCAAGGTATCAGTTCTACATAGCCCATACTTGGTTTATGATGCTAAGTAATAAAATCAGCTATTACTTGTCCCTTGACTGCTTTAGCTGATTCGTACCTCAAGTCAAATTCTGATAATGCAAGAATCCACTTTCCCATTCTCCCATTTAATATTGGCATTGATAATATGAGCTTGATCACATCAGCCTTAGACACAACTATACACTCAACCGATAACAAGTAATGTCGTAGCTTAGTGCAAGAGAAATATAAGCATAAGAATAACTTTTCAATAGGAGAATATATTGTTTCTGGATCCAAAAGCCTTCTACTTAAATAGAAAACAACTCGTTCTTTTTCTTCAAACTCTTGCATTAAGGCTGATCCAATTGTTTGGCTATCAGCCGATATGTACAACTTACAAGGCTTACCTTGCTGAGGAGGGACCAGCACAGGTGGACACTTCATATATTCTTTTATCTCCTCAAATGTCTTTTGTTGTACATCACCCCATTTAAATTCTTGATCATTTTTCAACTTCAACAAAGGAGAAAATGGTAGAACCCATTCTGACAAATTTGAAATAAACCTTCTGATAAAATTAATCTTACCAAGCAAAGATTGTAACTTTATTTTAGTAATCGGGGGTACTGCCTCATCAATCGCTTTCATACTTTTTTGATCAATTTCAATTCCTCTCTCGTGGACCATAAAACCCAAAAATTGTTTAGTTGATACTCCAAAGGCACACTTATTAGGATTCATCTTTAAACCATGTTTTCTTGTGCACTCCAAAGTCTCCCGCAAATCAGCTAGATGTTCTTTGTACCCTTTGGATTTCACCACCACATCATCAATGTAGATTTGAACAATCCTGCCAATCAACTTATGAAAAATATAATTCATTGCCCTCTGATAAGTTACAACAGCATTCTTCAAACCAAAGGTCATCACAACCCATGCAAATAAGCTAATTGCGCCAGGGCACCTAAAAGCTATTTTTGCCAGGGCACCTATAAGCTGATTCCTTAGCCATAAAAATTTGATTATATCCTGCATTGTCGTCCATAAAACTAATAACCTTGTGCCTGGCTGCTGCATCTACCAACATTTCAGCTATTGGCATCGGATAACTATCCATGGTGTAGCCTTGTTTAGATCTCTGAAATCGATGCAAACTCTTAACTTCCTATTTTTCTTATACACGGGAACAGCACTCTATATCCACTCTGCATAACGGCACGGTCGGATAAATTTTGCTTCTAGTAATCTTTGTCTCCTTTTTTATATCATCAAGAATATTTGGGTTAAATCTCCTCGGAACTTGTTTAAATGACCGATATCCATGTTTGATTGGCAACTGATGCTCAATAATTGATCGATCTAGACTAGGCATCTCATAATATTCCTAAGCAAAACAATCTTTAAATTCCTTTAATAAATCTATCAACTCTCACTTATACTCAGGATCCAACTTAGCACTTACATACATCGGCCTATGCCTGTCTCCAGGACCAATATCTATCTCCTCTAATTCATCGGCCGACGTAAAGCCATGTCCTAGTTTACTATCTGTACCATGTATTGGATTATCTATTAAAACAAACTCTTAGAGCCAACTGCTTGGATCGGCTGTTGGCTTTCATCATTGATCTTAAAGAAGCCTCCTTCCCATCGCTTGCCAGAAAAACAATCCAAATCTTCTAATTTCCAATACATTGGGTCAGCTGTTGCTATACTCACAGAATCATCAGCATGAACTAGCTCAACATCATCTTTATGCCACTGAATCAAGTATTGATGCATAGTCGATGGTACACAACAATTTGCATGAATCCAATCACGACCAAGGAGTAAACTGTATGAACCCTTTCCATCAACGACAAAGAATGTAGTGAGCAAAGTCTTACTTTCAATTGCCAATTCAACGTTTATTGGCCCCCCTGGTCTTGGATGCATTACCCCCAAAATCCTTAAGCATCATGTCAGTCTCAATCAAATCTCTTGGTCCCTTACCAAGCTTGTGAAAAGTAGTATAAGGCATAAGATTAATAGAAGCACCTCCATCTATCAACATTTTGCTCATCGGCTTCACATCAACAAAACCTTTCACATATAAAGCCTTCAAGTGCCAATGTTTGACTGGCTTATCAAATATAGCTTGTTGTATCACTATCAATTTGACGACCATCTCCTCATATTCCGATTCATCAAAATCTGAATAGACTTCTTGATCTGCTGGAGCTCTAAATTCTAATGGCAAAAGAAAAACCATTTAAATATTAGCCGATGGTTGACCCTTATTGGTTGTTTGTTTAGCACGCCATACTTGAGGTTTACCAGATTTCTGAGCCTGTTCTAGCTCTCTATTCCTTAGACGTTGTAACCTTCTTTTCTGACTTCTTGTTAAACCTCCTGGACATCATTGCCCTTCCTACCAAACATACTCCTCCTCATCACCTTCTTCTTTATAATCAGTCCAATTTTGATCGACAACTCGCTTTCCAAGCTCATGAACACTTCTATTTTATAATCGTTGATCCATATTATGATGATACTCAATTCGAGCATGGATAGATCGGCGGTTGGCTTAAGATTGCCTAAACACCAAATATTGTTCACTACACTCTGGGCAATAATTTCTAGAAGGTAATTTCAAACCTTCATTCAAACATTGTCTGAAATAAGGACAATTCCAATCTGATTTAGCTTCTTCTCTTTTATACCTCTCCTCTTCTTGTTGACACTGATATTCTTTCTCTTCTAACCAACGCTGATAATCCTTTTCTTTCTATCGTTGCCATTTATTCAACAAAATTCGAGATGTAACACGCAGCCTCATCGCCCATTTCTTGACATCTCTCCCTGCTCATATCGGCTCTTCTGTTGGTCATGATGCCTTTTAATTTCTCTATATTCATCAGCCGATATTTGTATCTCTAGATCAACTGTTCCAATTTCTTTTGCCCTAGTTGATGTTAGAACTTTAGTCTTCCCTTTGAGCAACTTAGCATCAACCATATTCTAATCTTTTGGGAAAAGATTATCATCAACTTTCATCTTCTAAGGTGTATCAAATTTAAGCTTCCCTTGCTGAATAGCCCTCTGTATATGTTACCGGAAAATTCTGCACTCATTAGTAGAATGAGAAGTAGTGTTATGAAATTTGCAGAACTTCTTATTCTTCAACTGATTAGGAGGTAATATAACATGATTGGCGAGCAATTTGATCTATCCTTTCTCAAGCAAGAAATCAAAGAGCTTTTCTAATTTTATGATGTCAAAATCATAACTTTCTTCAACTCATTTTCCCTAAGGATTTGGAACCATCACTATCTTCTTACCGCAATTCCATTCAACTGCAGCAATCTCCTCTTCTTCATCATCCTCACCATCATCATCAACTAAATATGGATTATAAGCTTCAGCAATTGTGGTATTCTTTTAGAATCAGGTATCTCTGTGCATATTCTAGAATTGGCTATTAAGTGCTGCCACCCGTTGAGCCAACTGACCTAAATTGTCAAACTCTTTTCCAAACAGTTTTTCTCTCTATGTTGGCAACATTCCTTAAACAGCCAAAGCAGCTAGCTGATCATCAGTCAGATTCAATAAAAAGCACAATTTTTTTATTTCTCAGAACCTCTGAAGAAACTCAGCACCCAATTCGTTAGTTCTTTGCCTTATGGTCGTCAAATATGTGATTTTCCTTTTTCCTATCCCAGTATAGAAATATGTATGAATTTTTTTCTCTAGGTCAGTCTAATTAGTAATAGAATTAATTAGTAATGATAAAAACTGGGTGAAAGCTGGTCCTGACAGGGACAAAGAGAAGAAATAAACTCGATGAGCTTCTTCAATGGATGCTTCACCCAACTGAGTAAGATACCGACTGACATGTTCTATTATATTTGTACTATCTTGACCAGTGAACTTAGCAAATTCTAGAAGCCTATAATTTGTAGAAAGAGCAACTAAATCATACCACTCTGGATATGGATGTTTGTACAAAAAGATTTGCCCTTTTGGTTTTAAACCAAACTAATTCTTCATTATTTTAGTTACTCTGAGCAACAACTCATCAACATTTGAATTTAGATTTCTTTGCAATTGCTGACCCATCTATGGATTAAAATTTTGGGTAACTTGATACCCTGGATTTGGAATCATATGAAGGGTATTATAATCTGTGCCATAATGATATCCTTGTGGATTCTCTATCTGTTGAGTCCTTTGCTGATTTGCTGCTTGAAGTCTCTGATTGTAAATGTTGGGATCTGTATCTCTATAAATTCTTTGAACTAATGGTGCTATTTTTTGAGCCGACGGCGGTATTTGACCTAATGTGCCAAAATTAAACATTTGATTTTGAACTTGCCCCATCGACTGTTGCACATGTTGCACTTATTATCCAGGAGTATACTGTGTTTAATTAGTAGTAGTACCCTAAACTTGCTCAGATGAGCTCTAAACTACCCGGGCATCATCATTGTTAGCTGGTGCTGCTTCTTGATGAATAGTATCGACTTGATTAGTCCCCTAAGTCGACGGATGTGGAATGTTGTAATAAGTCGGTCCAATCTGATCAATTGGATATCCATAAAACACCTCTTTCATGGTATTATGGAATGTGTTCAAGAAAGTTATATTATGATTCAACATGGCATCATGAACAGATTTATTGACAGCATCTACAAAGAAACGCCTATCATTAGCTTCATCTGTATCTGACTGCCCATGTATCAAAACTCTTGGTAGTGGATATTTTTGAACAACTTTATTGTCATGTGTCTTGGTGTAGGACAACAAACACTTGTTTTGAAACTCCTCTATTGCTTTACTAATGACATCTTTATCCTCATCAGGTAAGTCTTCATAAGGCACCATAAGAATGTTCCTATTGTTGTGAGCTGCCATGACAATTATGTCCCACTGGGCGTGCCAAAAAGTATGTTGACGCAAAAATGTGGCGATGCAATCAACACACAGCAAGCCAGACGATCTGAATGAAATGAGATTGGAGATTTGCTTGACTTCAACACAAGAACGGCTGGTTTTGGGACCTCGAAGCTTCCGAGATTGTGTCATCAAGGAATCGGTTGTCAGTCAATTTGACCCTACAATTAACTAGGAGAGAATAATCAGTAGTTTAAGGTGGAACATGATGGTGTTACTCTACACAGTTCCAAATATGCAGCTAAACAACCGGTTCGATAGGGCTATCGACTAAATAGTTGATATTCAACATATCAGTAAAGCGAGGATTGCTGAATTGAAGATTATTATCGGCTAATATCAATGATGATGGTACGAATTCAAAATAACCGATACTCATGGCTTATAGAGATTTTATTATGATTGATTAATCCAAACAGAACAGGTACAATACACCCAAATGTAAGTAATATAAAGAAACATCATCAGCTAGATGGATATAACTAGTGTAAAGCATTGAGCCAATAAGTTTAACGAGAAGATATATAACATACGAATAAATCGACTGTCTAGTACAAATGAATCTATAAATGCTCTAAATCTAATCTATTACCATCAACAGTGAGGTTTGATTGGATCGATACAGCTATGATAATAATAACAAACTAAAGCCAAAGAATCTATAAAAACCATCTATATATTGACAGGTTCATGAAAAACATGCTATATGTGTGAAAGCACAGGTGAATCGGCTAAAATAGTCGATGCATGCATATCAAACAAACAGAGTATATATCTCGATCACGAACAAAACCACCAATCGATAATCTCTAATCCAAAGTCTTACCAGTGAGGTTCGATCGAATCGATGCAGCTATGATAATTTTATTAGATTAGATCTCATTAACTAGTGAGTTTATTCAAGATTGAAACATGTCTTTGGATGCATACTATGTTTGGTTGGAATAGAGATAAAACAGATAATCTAGCGGAATTAAGTCATCAATTATGAGATTTAAAGCGTGACTTGATCAAAGGATGACCAATTAAGATGATATGATGCCGGTCTATCTCTATCTCAATTAGGTGATTTGTTATAATTAATAAAACATTAATTATAACAAGATCGATAGCCGGTGAATCAACCATAAACAGCAAGAAAAATCTTACTAATCTTAGCAGATTCGATAACTGGTGATATTGTATTAAACAACAAGTTATTTAACACAAGATCGATAACTTTGATCTATATTATGGTTCGTAAGAGATCAATCAGCTGATGCAGCCTTACAAACTATGATACAGATCGATAACTAACTTATATTATGGCTCATAAAAGATCAATCAGCTGATGCAGCTTTACAAGCAATATACAAGTCATGATGGTACTCACAAGCAAGCTAGAGGTCGATCAGTCGATGCAGCCCTGTTTACTGAAGAACTCATCGAGATCTATAATACTCCTAGTCCTAATGCGATGGCGAAAGATGGAAAGATTGTGTTGATTGATTGTTTGTTTTTTTGTACAATAACTGGGGTCTAATATTTATACCCGGAACCTAAACATGAATCCTACTCAAATACAACTCATTACAATTCTTGAAATAAAAGAAAACATTCCTAACTTAAAATAACTTGGACCCTAATCTTTTCCTTTCTGTCGAGTCCGACATATCTTTCCCTGTAGTCCATTGATGTTGTCCGCTGACGCTATCCAAAAAGAGCCGATTCTAGTACCACATCTGAATCAGCTAGCATCGATGTTTACGTAACTGATTCCTTGATGACACAATCTCAGAAGCTTCAAGTTCCCACGCTCTCCTTCCAAAATTTTGGTGTAAACAGACAGGAGCTACATCAGAGAGTATTCTAATGATGTAGTCATGAGGCATCCTATTGACACGCATCCTCATCCTGTGCTTAACTATGCGGGAAAGCTGAAGATGGTGGAGGAAGCACGTGGGAACAATCCCAATGAGCAACCAAAGGATTTGGAGATAGACTACAGGTTTTGGAATGAGTTTCATTCCAACTTCTATGCATCTGTGAACTTCAACTCCAAGAAATCCAAAGTTGTCAAGATGCAGTATGTTGATTGGGAGGAGATGAAGGCAAAGAATGAACTAGAATTCAATAAGGTGATCGAGGCTTGTGAGTTGTTTGGCCTCACTAATATTATGAGCTTCAGATATAATTAGAATGAGGAAGTGCTAGCCTAGTTCCATGCCACTTTCTTCCATAGTATCTACACTGATGAGATTCACTGGATGACTAAGGGACAACATTATAGAGTTGATTTTGTGACTTTCAGCTGGATCCTTGGTTTTGAAGAGGAGGAACGGGGCTTCACTTATATTCATGATGAGACTAGAGCTGAGATCCATGATATTGCCTACATGTGGATTGACAGAAGAAGTGCAGATGGGAAGATCAATGGCTTGAAGAGCTATTATTACATTCTAAACAATTTGATCAGGCACACTATCAATCCCAAGGATAGAGTAGCCTCTGATCTTAATGGTAAGTCAGGAATGTGCTTGCTAGATTTGCTCCTGGAGGTGATAGGTTTAATGTCCCTCATTTCATGTGGCGTGAGCTGAGGAGCGCCATGGAGGATGGGAGAAAGGGAATACCCTATGTCCCCTATCTCATGTTTATGATTGAGAGGGTCACTGGCTATAGATTTGAGAAAGATGGTCTTCACACCGTCTACAAAATTGAGATGACCTAAGGGGAAGGTGCTAGCATGGCGGTGAGACGCTCTCCATCAGTTGAGGACATGCCTAAGTCGTCCCGATCTAGGTCTCGTAAGGAAAAGAAGATGGAGAAATTTGGGAGATGGATTAAGGCCATTGTCACCACTTGCACCTATGCAGCGAGGACCGCATATCAGGACCGATTGGAGAATCGTGAAGCCAATTGGGAGGCTATAGAGCGTGCAAGGCTCCACCTCTTTCTCTAGTTTAGTCACCGTCGAGGTTTGATGACCTCCCTAGTCTTTCTAAGACAGATTCAGAGGATGAGGAGGAGGAGGAGTAGGAGTAGCCAGAGCTTGATCCCCACACAAGTTTGAGGACCACCTTGCAGTCCATGAGGAGGAGCACCAGGCGTGAGCGCCACACTTCGACCACTCATCACCAAGGGAGGGTGGTGGTATCTTCTTCTTCCTCCTCCTCCGACGATGATGATGGTGGAGAGGAGGACGTAGCAGGTGCTAGTGGAGCTGCTGGTGGGGATGATGTTGATTGGGACACCATCCAAGAGGATGAGGAGTGAGTGTTGGTCTTTCTTCTTTTCTTCTCTTTTTTGGTGCTTTATGCCAAAGGGGAAGAAAATTAGAGGGGTCAACAACTTTTTCAACGCCATGGAGGTTGCTGTAGCTAGAGTTATGTTCGTATCCATTTAGAGTAGTCTTCGTTAAGTGAGAGCTTGAGTCCATTAGAAACTCTATTTATGTAATAATGCTACTTAAGTACTTTATATATGTGTGGGATATGGACATATATTAATCTATGTTGTCGCTTGTGATACAATTGTGCTAGAATGTATATCTTTATATGTATCACATGTTGTGTTGTTTTTGTTCTGATCTGTGCTATTATAGCAAGTGCGGCAGTGCCGCACCCAGCTGCAATAGCAAACCATGTTGTGTATAAACTATCATTTGCATCACATTTTTATATACCTGACATAGTATGCAGCACCCCACAGGAGCATAGATGTAAGGGGAACCTATCACTTTCACTAAAATATGAATCTTGGCCTCTTATGCTAATTTGAGAATTTAATTCTCTATTTACATATTTAGGGTGAGGCTCTACACCCATGGCTCAAAAATCTTAGTATTTATTTTATATCTTTTGTAAGCTCTAATTGGGTTGTCATCAATCACCAAAAAGTGGGATATTGAAAGTGCAATCAAGCTCTAATTATGGGTTTTGGTGATAATGACCATGTAATTAGAGAACTAATGAGATTTATCAAGATGACAAGCAGAGAATTCATGTTCGAGAATGCTACACGAAACGGAGAAGCCTCAATCACAAATGTAGATAGCTTCAAACTCAAAGGAGATTTAAATTCTTTTATATTTTGAATTTGAATATAGGAAAAGTCGTACTATAAAGGGGGACACAATGCTTAAGATAATATATGCTACCAAGTGCTCAAACATACACATGTATCCTTAGATTCACAGCCAAGACAATCTACACTTCACTCTTACCCTTGCTGTATTGCATGGTGCGATACTGCTGCACTTGAATAGAGGCACTGCCGTACTTGAGCCATGGCACTACCGTGACTCAAGTGACCATTGGGGGCTAGGGGAATTTATACCCTTCCCCTTCCTTCCTAATGGTACGTTGCCTCTTCTTCCTCACTTCAGCACGCCCAAAACAGAGCAGGAGCTCTCTCTCTCTCTCCTTTCATTGTTGACCTCAAGCCCCCAAGCAAATCCATTGATTTCCCCATAAATCCTTGAGGGAAAAGGATCCAAAACTCGATTAGAGAGTAGCTCCATTGATTCCCTAACTCTAAAGAGCACTTAGTTCATGTTTGGTCGGCGGTTGTGTTTGTTACTCTTGGAGCTTGGCTCCTAGCTGGCTAGAGCGTCACCCGTAGAGCTTGCTAACTTGTGTGGTAGCCTGAAGAGGTTTATAACCATCTCTTGAAGCTAGTAAACTCACCCCTCATCTCAAGAGTTAAGTCTCTTGACTTGAGAACGAGGAAGGGTTGAAAAGCCGTAAGCCTTAGTGGCTAACCTCAACAACGTGGAGGTAGGCAAGCCTTGGTGGCGAGCCGAACCACTGGATAAATCATTGTGTTACTTGTGCTTGATTTACATTACTTGCATGACATATTGTGGTTGAGGTGATTTCTAGGGTTTTTAGTCGATCTATTTGTGTGTGGTGTTCCTACTACTTCTAGCTCTCGATCTGTATTTGTCTTTCCTGCATTAAGCTAGGAAATTTCTTCGATTTAAGTTTTCGTTCACGGATTTTGAACTGTAACTCAAAGTTGTCTGTAGGTGCGGCAGTGCCGCTGTTCTGGCCCAACAGTGCTGTAGTCCGACAGTGCCGCCCTCTAGAGCGGCAGTGCCGCAGGGTGAATTTGATAAAAGTTTGAGTGTTTGTTTTGGTAGGCCTATTCACCCCTTCTAAGCCAACCAGAGATCTTACAGGCAGAAGCCGGCAGTAGAGCCTAGGAGGGCGGAGTGGGAGGCTGGGAGCTAGTGCTGGTGGAGATGGCGAGCCTAGGAAAGCGGAGTGGGAGGCTGGGAGCTAACGCTGGTGAAGCTAGCGTCGGAGACGGAGAAGGAAGATGGGCAAGGGGAAAGAGCCATATCACCTTGTAACCATATCCTTGTGGACAACTACGTCAACTTCTAACCATCCTCATGTCTATTTTGGATCTAGATGAGATCACTTAATAAATACATTAGGGAGCCAAATGTGCGATTTCGTAGTTTGAGGACTCAGATAAAACCCGCCGAATACTTTAAGGACCGACCGTGTAATTTACTCTAAAGAAATATTCTCTAGTAAGATGTACTCTAACCAAACACCACTGGAACTAAATCCGTCAAGCTACATCGCACCTAGTCCCTCTAACCAAACCCTAGCTTAATTAATTAAAAAATGCCCTTTGTATTGTACTCCCTCCGTTCCAAAAAAAATGACATTTTTTAACTTTCGAACATCGTATTTGACCGTTCGTCTTATTCAAAAAATTTATGTAAATTATAAAATAAATAAATCATTATTAAAGTATCTCTAATCTAATAATAAAATAAGTCATAATAAAATAGATGATATTTATATAAAAATTTTGAATAAGATGGATAGCAAGACCTCTGAAAGTCAAAATCGATGATTTTTTTAGCATGGAGGGAGTACTCGCTCTTTAGCGATCTGGTGTCAGGGATGGTACTTGAATAATTAAGTCCGTGTTTAGTTCCCAACCAAATTCCCAAAAAGTGCTACAGTACTCATTACATCAAATCTTGCGATACGTGCATGGAGCATTAAATATAGACGAAAAAAACTAATTGCACAGTTTAGTTGAAAATTACGAGACGAACGTTTTGAGACTAATTAGTCCATGATTAAATACTAATTACTAAATAAAAACGAAAGTGCTACAGTGGCCCAAATTTCAAACTTCCACCAACTAAACACGCTCTAATATCCACACACGGTGCAAGTTGGACTTTTCCTCTCTGATGACAAGCCTGTCGCTGATGTATACACCTCTTTCCTGTCCATCCCCTAACCTAATCCCCCATTCTATAGATCTTGCACGAACGAAGATGGAAGACAATGGACGGTGCCTGCCAGCTGCCATCGGAAGTTTTGTGGGGAAGCTGCGTTTCTATCTAGGAAACAGCGGTGATTCAGGCAAGTTTAAAGGCGCCATGAAGATGCTCAGTTTGTTGGAGGAGAAGCTCAAGCTCCTCCGAGATGGGGATCTGCAGCGTGTTAGTTTAGACAGAGAGGAAGAGATGAACACATGGCTACAGCAGGTGAAGGAGGCTGCAGACGACGCAGAAGAGCTGGTCAAGGACATGGAGGCCGGTGAGTCAGCAATTCCTGATGTTATGGCTTGGTTTCGTTCTGATAGCAGTAATCTCCTCAGAATGAAATATACCATCGGGAGACTTGTTAGCGTGTGCACTGAAGGTGAATCCCTTCTTGGCATGCCGGACGTGGATGAGGATGTCCGGGAAAGCAATGGAAATGATAGTGCTCCCTGGACCCCTGATCACACCTATGTTGTTGGTCGAGATAAGGAAATAGCTATGATTTTGGACATGATATTGGATGATGCTCATTTCAAGGCAGCAACGTCGCTTGAAAGCTGGGAAACTATTGATAGCTTACAAATTTCTCAGAAAGGATGGATCATTGAGACCCTCAGGAACATAAATCTATCTGTGCAGAGACATGAAGATGCACAAGTATCACCTTACCAAAAGGAAATTGGTGGCACAATAGAATATACCCGGGTGTACAATAATACTGTAAGGGAACTGACGAACCCTGTTATCATTCCCATTGTTGGAATCAGCGGGGTCGGTAAAACAACACTTGCCCAGCTCATTTTCAATAACGAAAGGGTCCAGAAGCACTTCCAGGGTCAATCTGCATGGGTCTATTGTACTGACATCATCAGAAAGGAAGAGTTGATGACAAAAATCTTGGTATCTTTGCAGCCTCCAGACAAGATGAACAGCCTCCGCAATCAGCTTCAGAGTTTCATAGGAGGAAAGAGGTTTTTCCTTGTACTTGATTATGTATCTGATGAGATATGTGCAGTTTGGGGTGATGTAATAAGTGTTCTAAGCAGAGGTGCACCTGGAAGCGTCGTCCTAGTGACAACCCAACTGTATGGTGTGGCCAACTTTATGGGGACTAACCAAACCAACAACCAACAACAAAACCTTTAAGTCCCAAACAAGTTAGGGTAGACTAGAGTTGAAACCCAACAGAAACAATTAAGATTCAGGCACGTGAATAGCTGTCTTCCAAGCACTCCTATCTAAGGCTAAGTCTTTAGGTATATTCCATCCTTTCAAGTCTCCTTTTATTGCCTCTACCCAAGTCAACTTCGGTCTTCCTCTGCCTCTCTTCACGTTACTATCCTGACTTAGGATTCCACTACGCACCGGTGCATCTGGAGGTCTCCGTTGCACATGTCCAAACCATCTCAGCCGGTGTTGAACAAGCTTTTCTTCAATTGGCGCTACCCCTAATCTCTCACGTATATCATCGTTCCGAACTCGATCCCTTCTTGTATGACCGCAAATCCAACGCAACATACGCATTTCCGCGACACTTAGCTGTTGAATATGTCGTCTTTTCATAGGCCAACATTCTGCACCATACAACATAGCAGGTCTAATCGCCGTCCTATAAAACTTGCCTTTTAGCTTCTGTGGTACCCTTTTGTCACATATGACACCAGACGCTTGCCGCCACTTCATTCACCCTGCTTTGATTCTATGGCTAACATCTTCATCAATATCCCCGTCCCTCTGTAGCATTGATCCTAAATATCGAAAAGTATCCTTCATAGGCACTACTTGACCTTTCAAACTAACATCCTTCGTAGGCACTACTTTATGGGGACTACGACTCCAATATTTTTGAATCCTCTGCAGTATGATGACTTGTGGAAACATTTTAAGCATCATGCATTTTCTGGTAATCAAAGTACAGAAGCTCTGGAGTCAATTGGCAGAAAAATAGCAGACAAATTACATGGTCTTCCTTTAGCAGCAGCAATGATTGCGGTATCATTGAGAAATTATTTAGATCAAGTGCACTGGAATACTCTCTTAAAAAGTTGGTGGTGGAGTGTTTCAAGTAATAGTTTGGGCATCCATGTTGCAGCTTCTCTTGGAGTTTGTTACTGTGAATTACCTGCACATTTGAGGCAGTGCTTTCTTTATTGTTCAATATTTCCTAGAAACTATATATTTGGAAAATATGAGTTGATCCAGATGTGGATAGCTAATGGCTTCATTGAGCTAAACCACACTGCTGGTACAAGAAGCTTGGAGGACGTAGCTTCCGAATGGTTTGATGAACTTGTCAATAGGTGCTTTCTGCAACCAACAATTTGGGAGCTCCGATACGTTATGCATAATTTGGTTAGAGATTTTGCAATTGCCTTAACTTCTAATGAGCATCGTGGTGTTGATTGTGAACTGGTAGATCTTCCACACAGTGTCCGCCATTTATCCATGGATATTGATCATATGAATGTGCCATGGGCTGACTATAACATTAAAAGTTTGCGATCACTAATGTTGTTTGGTGGCTTCCATGACACCAACCCTAGTGAAGGTTACAATACTAGCCTTCTGGAGAGGTCTTATGGAACTTATGGCACTGTTGATAACATTTCTGAGGGGTTTTCTGACTCAATTGATAAAGGTGCTAACATCATTTTGAAGAGATCTTGTGTGACTATGGACAACATTTTAGGGAAATCAACAAGCTTGCGCTTATTGAATTTGTCTAACATGAGGCCCGATGATGCATCAGCATGCATTGATGATCATCTACCTGTTGAAGATAATGTTGCAGCTTTTTTGAAGTTCATTACAATGAATCCAAAGCTGCCGCGGTTGACTCATCTCAGATACTTAGATTTTTCATACAGTGGGATTACTGAACTTCCTGATTCTGTATGTACCTTGTGCAATCTACAGGTTCTTGGCTTGCGAAGCTGTAGATTCAGACAGTTACCAAGACACATGAACTCATTAATTAGCCTGCGACACTTATATGCAGATGCAGATACAATTGCTCTAATTAGTGGCATTGGAGGGCTAACAGAGCTCCAAGACTTGCACGAATTCCGTGTTAAAGCAGACGATGGCCACAGAATAACTGAGTTAAGGGACATGAGGTACATTCAAGGTTCCCTTTGTATCTCAAATCTTCAGAGTGTGGCCAGTCAAGCAGAGGCAGCTCACGCTAACTTATTCAGAAAGGAGCGTATTACTTGTTTACATCTAAAATGGGACAGAAGTCAATATTTGAATGGTAAATATAACCCTTTCAGAAAGGAGTTGAGTCAGTATGATGAAGGTCAAAAAGAGCCAGGTCATGTTTCCTTACTTCAGAAGAATTACAGGTCTTCAGATATTTCAGGGTCAATTGTGAATCTACCAGGGGTCTCTACATCTGATCTAGCCATTGGCATACTAGAGTGTTTGTCTCCACCAAGGAATTTGCAAAAGCTGAAAATTTTTGTGTACCCAGGGTGTTCATTTCCAGACTGGATGGAACGCCTTAGATATATCCAAGTTATTGAGATAAGCCACTGCATAGAACTGCAGGTACTTCCTCCTATTGGACAGCTGGAGCATCTAAGGAAACTGAAGTTATATGAGTTGCCATCCATAAAAGATGTCAGGTCTGATGTATACGGAACCTCGAATGTTGTCTTTCGTTCTTTGGAGGAGCTGAGTTTTGGATCCATGGTAAAATGGGAAAATTGGGCAGATGCAGAGAACAGACAATTCTTTCCAAACCTGCAAAAGATGCAGATTAATAGGTGCTATAATCTGAGGGAACTACCTTTTATGGCCTTGGGCTTAGCTATCAAAGAACTTTCACTTTCACTTTCACTTTGTGGTTCATATTCCAGTACAGTATCAAGTTATTTGTGTCGACTAACCTGTCTCACACATTTAAAGGTAAATGATTGCTCACAAAAGTTAATCCTTCCATGTCAAAGCTTGGTATCACTGGAATACCTGCACCTTTCAAATTGTAAGGAGCTCTGCTTTGAGGGTGGAATTTTTTGTATGAACAATTTGAAAGCCCTACATATTTCCAGCTGCCACATAATCACATTATCCCTAGAGGAAGAGATCAGTCGCCTGCTCTCAGGTTGGGCACTAATGTATGGGGAAGAGCAAGCACTTCTTCTTAAAGCTACTATTCTTCAGTTAGTCAAAGCGACAGGCATGAAAAGTAGAGAAATCCACCTTCCTGTTTCCTCTGTAGCTGGATTATCCAAAGAGTCAGGCAGAAAAAGGAGAGACACAACGCATAAACATGAACACATTCATGTTATGCAATCTCTCACTGAACTTACAATGGATAACCTTTCCCAGTCTCTAAATCTTGATAATATTCTTTGCAAGCTTTCAGCACTTCGCACTCTGTGTCTTCACAAGATTCAAAAGATATCTGTTCTTCAAGAACAGTGGCTTGAACAGATTAAGTCCCTACAGGAGCTGGAGTTTTCTAGTTGCTACCTACTCAGGAAGCTCCCCTCGAACCTGAACTCTCTGTCGTCCTTGAAGAAGTTGAGTCTGCAGTCATGTTCCCAAATTCACTCGCTACCATCAAAAAGGTCTACCACAGAACCTAAAGGAGTTACAGATACTAGGTTGCTCACATATCCTAGAGGCACGATGCCAGAAGGAGGATGGGGAGATATGGGTGAGGAAGAAGATACAGGAATGGCAGATGCAAAAAATAAAAGAATATCGACAGAAAAAAAACAAACGAGTTCTGGCAAGGATGGCAGATGTACGAGGAAGAGTGGATCCAGTGTGCCGGAGACCAGCTGAAGAATAAGGGAGAGTGGTTGACAAATGAAGAAGAGGATTGGCTGAAGCATAGTGCGATGGAACTGGCAAATAATGCAGATGTATGGTGCAAGGCCATGGGAGAAGATTGGCCGAAGATTGCTCACGTTCCTTATATCCGCGTGAATGGAGATATCATACAGAACCTTTATCTCTGAAGCTGCAGCTTCACCAAATCTGTGTGAAAGGTAAAGTTCAACAGTACACATTACAATTGCCCTCTCATTAGCTTTTATCGATTGAATCTATGATGCTGTTTGCCCTCTGCTTGGGCATGTCCTAGTAAATTACACATTACATTCTAATTTGCTACCTTATTCTTGTGATGCAAACACCAAATAGGTACATAACAGATCCCCAAAGATATGCATTGGTTGAGTCCGGAATTCATTATGAAAAACAACTACAACTTCACAGCTTATGTTATACATTTTTCTTTAGGGTTATTGCATGTAACTATAAAGTTATTATAGCCTCTCTTGAGTTTTGTGGCACAATTTCTTCACAGTTCCAAACTTGACATTTATTTTTACCCTGCACCGTGCTCCCATAACTGTCCGTCTGAGTATAGGCTTAGCAAAGATATTACAGTTTGAAGCTGGCATCTAAGAGTCAATTTTAGAAAAAATGTGTTCAAAGCTTTCTATGGTTGCAGCATATTTTATACAAAAAAATAAGACGGAATATAATAAGCATCACAATTCACATGTGGACCTATAACTTGATTTCCTTTTAGTTTTTTTTTTTTTTGGTTCAGAACTGCCAACGAACGAGGTTATACATGGCGGGCTTATTTTCTTCGGTTGTTCGTGTCAGCACCCATATTATTCCGAAATAACAAAAGAGAGTAGGTCCTTGATCTTGTAATTAGATTGGGTGTGAGTGGAGAACTGTACATGTTTTTATGGAAACGAAATGAAGTATATTATCCTTTTTTTTTCCTTTTTGCACAAATTCTTAGACTGACTTATGCAAATGATTAAGTAACCCCTCATGATTTGCAGGTTTTTTTTAGTGTAAAGAAGTGACAACTTCTAGGAAGCTAACACCATGACGCATTCCACATCCACGCACGGTGCAGCCATTGAGCCATGGAACCAACTCAAGCACATCCCTGTACTGCAAGGCAGCTGCATGATCTTTGTGAAGCATCATGCCAGGTGCAACGGGCTTCAGAGAACAACATAGCCGGGCAGCTTTTGCGTCAAAAAAACATAACTGGCAGCTTGGCTCCTCAATGGACGGTATGCATCGGTCGTTTTTTTTTTTTAAGATAACGGAACAAAATCCCAGCCTAGGCAAGTCTAGTTTTGTGCAGTACTCCTATTTGGAACGCCTTGGGGGGAATTTAATGTTTCCGCTGGATATTCTAACGCATCTCCGGTTGTCCACTCTGCAGTGTCCTCACTTCATGGAGCCGGGAGATCCTGCATCTTACTGCTGAGCGAAGTGGCAGTTGAGCAGATGCAGAAGCTTCAGAATTCTGAGTTAACATACTCTCTCCGTCCAGATTCATAGCTAGAAGTGCATTTTTTTAATAGAGTGAGTAGGAGTTTTTTTTTTGGGACAGTGGGTAGGAGTACTTTACAAAAGATTCTGAGTTAACGCAATTGGCAGTTGTTTCCTGGTCACCCTTGACGCTTAAACATATGCTGGATTTTGTTGATATATGGAGGAAACAACACGTGATTTTTAGTGCCAAGAAACTGACGAGATTATGTGATGCATTGCACTTCTATCTGGGACTCTGTTTGCAGAACTGCGGTGGTATTGGTGCGTAACTCATGACGTGCACGCTAACAGGCTGTTTGGTTTGGGGAGTACCCCGTCTGGCATCAGCTCGTCCGGGCCTATTTGGTTGGGAGCTGCAAAAAGTTGCATGGGCCACCAGGCAACGTCCCCGGGCTTGTATTTTGATAGCCTGAGGCTGAGATGAATGCCTGGCCAATTTGCCTGGCACCAGGGCTAAACAGGCCGTTCGTCCTATGATTTATGAAGGAATGATCGGTCACCCGTTTATACTATCGTAGGTCACCCGTTCATACTATCGTAGGAAATTATCTGGTAATGGTTGAGTCGACTCGTACGCCAAACCAAACACTGTGTTTAGGCTCGGGCCGTAGACACTTGTTCATTGAGAACAGCTCCAGCAGGGCCTTTACTTAAACCCATATAGCTAAATATGAATGCCCAAGCTAAAAACATCACTCCAACAGTGCCCCTCCTACAGACCCTATATTTGGCTAGACACTCAAATCCTCCCTCTAGACCCAATTCCTATTGGCCCAACACCCCAGCCCACATCCTGCAGCGCCGTACGGAACCGCGAGCGCAGCCGCGCGCCGCCTCTGTTGTTGGTGCTTCTTAGCGTAAGCAGGAAACTCCGCAAACGCATGAAAGTACCGTTGTAGCATTTCACCTGGTGGTATTCAGGGTATCGTATTTCCACGAGAAACGGGTATGTAAGTAGTCTTTTGGTTAGTTTACCCAGGAGAACAAGATGAAGGGTAACTTGGGTAATGAGGTTCGTCTAAGCGTAGAAACCTTAAGTGAAGATAATTTTACTACTACAGACTTACTTCGGGCACCGGCTTACGCTTGGTCTGCTAGGCGATACCGGCCTACAGCTCTACGCCATATCCGAACGTAGGGGATTACAAAGGACGAACAGGGCTGTCATCGTCTGCCGCCTACCCCTCAACCGGAGGATACAAGGCAAACGAAGGTAACATGTAGCTTAGACACCACGTCTACGCTAATCGCTACTACTCTAGCGTTGGCCAGGAACATCCGTCTTTATTAGGAGTCCTCTACTAGAGCACCCATCATGAGGACAGACGACGAACCCAGAAGTAAGTAGTAACAATGATAACTTAACTTAAGGGATCAAAACCGAAAGATGAACACGAACTTCTTACTCCAAGTAGTAAGATGAACGTAGAGGTATAAGTGTAGAGGGGGCCGACAAGTCCGACACTCCATCCACCCGTTGTACAAGGCTCGCCGAGTACAAGAAGTAGAGGGTACCACTACTCCGCTATTCCTCTCATTCTTTCCCTCTCACTCCCTAACTAGTCTAGCTAGAAGCTAATGGAATGAGTGTAGCCTTTCTTCTTCTTCTCCAAATGTGTATGATCCTCTTCAATGTGAGGAGGAGGGCTCCTTTTATAGCTTGAGGATGGTCGGTTGATCATGTATTTTAGGAAAGCACCGCATGCAACCGCCTCCACGTGCATTGAATGCACCGCCAGAGAAATGCGGGGCCAGGCAGAGCTGGGGCGGTGCGCCCGCACCCTAGGCTACGCGCTTGGCCACCGCCTTCGGCGTGTGGGCTCCTAGCTGGGCCTGGGCCTCTACTGTTATGGTGTTCTGCCCTATTATGGAGTATGAATGGGCTTTTGCATATGTTTTTCTTGAATGCGCCTTCTCTGTTGCGTATTTTGGTGCATGTTCACATGTTGCCCTGCAAAACATGTATATACCAAAACTCGTGGAAAATGTGAGTTGTAAGCCCTAATTCTGAGTTTTGGTATTCATATTTGTTTTATTTTGTTTAAATATTGGCGGTAGAAATATGAGTTAAGCACTGCCAACAAGCTCCCCCACACTTAGTCCTTTGCTCATCCTTGAGTAAAGTTCTAAGGACTAAGCGGGTTCATATCCTTGATTTGAAAATTTGCACACAGGTTATTCCAAGCTTCATCTGAACCTATGAACTTCCAAGTGTCTACCAAAATATCTTGGGTAATTGAAAAATGGACGGCTTGGATTCAAATCTTCTCACTCTATTCCTGCTCAGAAACTTGGGTTTTTGTATGTCTTTTTTTGAAAACATAAAGATAGCTTTTGTTCCTTGAATGATTCTCTCAAGTCGCTCAAATTTGTAAGTGGTTCCTTACCAAGGCATATTTTGAAATTTTGCCTTCTCTTTTGATCACCCTACTTCTAAAAAGCTTGTATGGAGTTTTGGGTAGGGATAAACATTTTGAGGCACACTTACCTTGCATATATTGTAAAGTCAAATCCCAGACTGCACCGGAGAGAAGCGTCATACCCTTAGATCAAAACAGTGCAAGTGTGTGGAATTTTCGGTGGAATTATACTCCTCTATTTGATATGATCTCTTTTTCTAGCTTTTTATTTTTGAGACACGGCTATCTTATTATCGGGTATCGATATTAGGGATACCCGGAGAAAGGAAGTTAACGGCCATGAACATTAATTCGCCCGGGTGGTCCAAGACGTATTTAAGTCTCGCCCGACCCCAAGGACGCGGGCTCTGTCTCGCCCGACCCCGAGGGCGCGGGCCTCGTCTCGCCTGACCCCTCGGGTGTGGGCTCCATCTTGCCCGATGGGGATCCATATCGCCTCCGACCACTACGGGTCTAAGAGTATGACCCTAGGGTCAAACTTCTGACACCAGGAGGGAAGCGGGCATGTCTCGACGTGACCCATGGCCATGATGGATCATACCTAGGGGCTCACATCACCAACAGTGTCGGGCGTGTCAGCGCTGTGCTGCCTAATCCCCGAACGGGTTCTAACATGAGTATTTGTTGACCATGTTGCCCGTTGGAACAGAGTGGAGCGCCGTGGCCGGCTGACGATGCCTGCGTATGGCGCCAGTGATGAACAGGGCCACGACGTGGAGCCATCCTTGTCATCATCTATAGGACTGATGGGACCCGCATAAAGGGGATGAAGGATGCCGCGACATTAGAGGCCTTCTTCTCCCTCACTTTTCTCCGTTTTCTCTCTTTCTCTCTCTGTAACCTACGCCTTCCCCTTCACCTATAAAAGGGGAAGCAGGACGCCCCATGAGAGGCACGAGCACACGCCTAAACGAGCTCAACTAGACTCAACTCCATTTGATCTTTTCACCAGAGACTTGGGACCTTCTTCCTCTCTCGTCTATTTGTAACCCCTACTACAAACTTGTGCCGGTAACATGAGTAGCAGTAGACTGGACGTAGGGACATTCCGCTTGAACTAGTATAAATCCTTGTGTCCTCCGAGCACACCATCTGGGCTAGACGCACAGATACAAATTGGTGTGCTAGGTAGGGGCTTTTTGCGTGTCTCGACATCCACATCAGGCCTCAGAGGGTTAGTCATAGCGTTAGTTGGGTCCCGGGTGCGCATGTGCGCATTGAGAGCCTAGACTTAATCGTCACAACGAAGGGAGAGTTGGTGCAGGCTCCTACCGCTGTCCAGCCTCTCCACTCCACCGGCCTTGATGCGATCGTCGAGGTGCTTGAGGAGCTGCAGTTGCATGCGCCGAAGGCCCATGTCCTCGGGAGCGACCGGCTCCTCGGCTTCAACTATGGGAGGCTAGAGCACCAACTCGACGCCTTTCTAGGACCCTATCGATGCAAAAATGTGTCGGTGCGCCTGGCACACAGCAAGCTAGAAGGATCTGCTTAGGATGAGCCTGGAGATCCACTTGGCTTCAATCGCAAGACCCATCGACCCTGCGAATTCCTCCCAAGGGCGTGCCAGTCAATTTGACCTACAATTGATAAGGAGAGAAAGTTTATCAGTAATTTAAGGCGGAACATGCTGGTCTTGCCCAGATAGTTCCAAGTGTGCCGCTTTGGGAGCAGCCAGACGGGAGAAATCGACTAAATGGCCGATACACAAAGAAATTGGCTATTAAGGACTGTAAAGCTCGTGGGTTGCGATTGATCTTATGATGACAAATACAATGCACGCAGATGTAAGTAAAATCATTAGCTAGGTGGATATTACTAGTGTAAAGCATTGAGCCAATGAATCTAACGAGAAAGGATATAACATGCGAACAAATCGACTGTCTAGTACAAATGGATCTACAAAAGCTCTGAATCTAATCCATTACTATCAACAATGAGGTTCGACTGGATCGATGGTAGCTATGATGATAATAACAAACTAAAATTGAAGAATCCATAAAACCGTCTATACATTGACAGGTTTTCTAAAAGACATGCTATATCTGTGAAAGCACAGGCGAATCGGCTGAAATAGTCGATTCAACTAGAAAAAAGGGTCATAGCATATAAACAATCGACTATTCAATACGATCAGACCTATAAACTCCTCAAATCTAACCTACTATCTTTAATAGTGGGGTTCGATCGGATCGATGGTAGCTATAATAAAGATAACGGATTAAACCTTTAAAGAAAACAAATCTATTCACATTTAACAGGGTCATGAAAATATGCTATGAACGTTAAAGTGCGGGCGATCGGCTATTTAGCCGATGCAAGCATAGCAAACAGTCAAGGTCACGGCTGATCGAAAACAAATCTACCAACTAGCATCCTCCGATCTAAAGTGCCATCAGTGGGGATCGACCGGATCATTATAGCCATAATAGCGAACTATAGACCAGATTTAACTAGCCAGCAAACCTCCTCAAGATCAGACATGCCTTAACCGCGTACTATGAACAATCAAGATCGAAGTGGAACAGCCAATGAAATATAACCCGTCGCTTAAAGTAAGAAACATCGTATTATAACAAAGTAAATGACGGATTAAAAGGATGTGAAGTTGATCTAGATCGATCTCGACCGGGTAGGTTGATGTTGCTGAAACTAATGGCAATAAGAACATCAGCAAGATCAGTAACTTAATGAATCTACCCAAAGGATGTCACCCTTAGGTAGAGCCGATAACTTGACCTTAATCTAATTCGAGCAGTGGAGGTCGAACTTAACCGATGCAGTCATACTTGAACTAGATAAGAATTGATAACTAGCTTATACTAGAGCTCGTAGTGGAGGTCGAACTTAACTGATGCAGCCTTACAAATAGAAGTATAAGCCATGACGGTACTTACAAACAAGTCAGAGGTCGGCCAGACCGATGCAACCCTGCTTGTTGAAGAACTCACCGAGATCTACACTACTACTCCTAAGGGTTGGCGTAAAGCCAAAAAAAGTAATTGGTATTGATTGATTGGGTGTCCTTTTTACAATAGCCGGGGTCCGATATTTATACCCGAAACCTAAGCATGAATCCTACTCAAGTATGACTCATTACAATCTTTGTTATAAGAGAAAACATTCCTAATTTAAGATAACTTGGACCCTAATCTTTCCCTTTTATAGAGTCCAACATGTCTTTCTCGACGCCAACCGTAGCTCATTGTCGTTATCTGCTAACGTCATTCGAAGAGAGCCGATTCCAGTGCCGCATTTGAATCAGCTGATATCGATCCTCATGCAATCGATTCCTTGATGACACAATCTTGGAAGCTTCAAGTTCCCATGTTCTTCTTCCCAAATTTTGGTGTAAACAGACACCCGACTGTCCTGAGAGGAGCTATGTTGCCTTACTTTCTCTTTCACCAATGCTATGATGCAACTCACTGGAGGGGAACCGCTCTCCCCTGAACACTCACCCGGGGTGCCCCAACAGCGTTCCTGTTCGGTCTACGTAATGCTACGGGGACTGTTGGCCACCTCATGGCGTAGCGCATGCACCCATCCCCTACGAATGATGAGTTCATGGGGATGACCGAATACATCGTAGAATCTTTCCACGACCTTCTCGCAGGAGATTTAGAGTCGCTCTCCAACTCTAACTCTAGTAGGGGGAGCCATCACCGCTCGCAAGAATGTTTTATGGTAGGTACCCTAGAGGGACGCATCAAAAGCATCCACGAGGGAGGGGATACCCCACCAAATGACCTTGATGATGAGGTCAAGGAAGATACAGGGGCCATTCCTCGCATGCGTGAGGAACAGCTAAGGGCGCGGCACTAGGAGCTCGAGGATGCATGACTCCAACTCGAGCAGGAGCGCATAGAGCTTGAGCGAGAGATCAAGCATCGTAGAGATGGTAGGCGTACGTGCACCATGTCCCATGACATGAACCAGAGGATCATCGAAGACGATGGAGCCCTCCCACACTTCGCCCGAGAAAGCCAGAACATCGCTACCATGGTGGCCTTGCTCCAAGGGCTCCTAGAGCTCGCGACACCCGAAGATCATTGAGCCCATCATGAGATCCACACGCTACTCAAGCATGTGGTGATGCAGTAGGCGGAGGGCTCGCTTTCTCGATGACATGAGCTCGACGCCAGTTAGTGCACGCCCTTGGGACAACATGTTAGGGATGTATCTATCCACCAGGCGTTGCACGATGGCGGGGGGCGTGCTGTGGCCCCAGTGCATGAGCGTCTCAGCCTCCACCATGACGCATGTAACACCCTAGGTGCCCATAGGCGTAGACAAAGTGACAAGAGAGAGGAAGCTGGCCGTGGCTACCACCCTCATTGTGGCAGATACTACGACAGCGGTAAGGACCGAAACCCAAGCCCCGACCTATCGGGACCATAGGCCTTCGACCGACATATCCTCAACGCCGCCTTCCCACCATTGTATCGACCGCTACCAACATCCCAAAATACTTCGGGGAAACGAACCTCGGACTGTGGCTCAAGGATTACCGGCTTTCTTACCAAGTTGGTGGAGCAGATAGTGACAGTTTCATTATCTGCAACCTCCCATTGTTTCTGGCCGATTCAGCGTGAACATAGTTGGAGCACCTTCCACCTAACCGGATTCAAAGTTGGGTAGACCTAAAGGAGATTTTTGTGGGAAACTTCTAGGGCACCTACACGTGTCCTAGGAACCCATGGGATGTTAAAAACTACCAACAAAAGTCCAGGGAAACTCTTCGTGAGCACAACTAGCGCTTCTCTCGATAGTGCAATGAGCTGCCCAACGTCGCCGATGCTGACGTTATAGGAGCCTTCCTGACCAGGCCACCTAGGAGTCCCTAGTTCATAAGCTAGGACACAAGGGCCCGCAAACCACCAAGGAGCTCCTC